>NC_136502.1:28534853-28649853 GCF_053919585.1 Euprymna scolopes
AATAAACAACAGAATCCAAAGACGATACTTTTAATTTCATTTAATCCAAATTGAATCCAATAAATAATAAAAAAATAAATAAAAATAAAAAAAAAAAAATACAAACATTAAAAGTATAGGGTCTTGCCTGGGAATCTATTTTATTTTATTTTTGTAAATCGTGTAAACACGTTATGTTTACAGTTGTGAATTTTTGAGATGAGGGTTGATTGTTTATATGACTTGTCGGACTATTGTTCTCATCTTGTTGCAGTGCAATGTTGCACAAATAACACTCAAGACGAGAACGATATTCCGATCAAAACAAGTCATATAAACGTTCGAGTTTGTTTTTAAACTGATAAGTTGATAAATTGATGGTATTTTATGCATGCACTTATTGTGCCTTGCTGAAATAATAGAAAACCATTCTTAACACGGAGGAGGGGGTTTTGTAACTATTCTGTACTTTCACCTAACACTTTAAATAATAATAATAATAATAATAACTTGAATTAAACTTGGAAATATTTAAAAATTAGCGCGGTACAATAAGTAAGCACCAAAATAATTTAAAGATTTTCTTTTTTTTTTTTTTTTAACTTTTTACTTCGCTTTGTTTCATTAAGTTAGATTTATTTTTAAATAGGATTTTTCGAAAGTTCGTTTTAGAACTTTTAGGCTATTTTTGTATTGTTGATGCCAACAAATGATCGGTTTTAATTGATGATGATGATGATGATGATGATGTGCAAGTTATGTAGCCATGAGAAACACGGAAAATGATCACACAACTTTATTAATTTTGCAACATAGATTTATTTTTTAAATATTAATTTTTAAAAAATGACAAAAATATATTTTATTTTCAATCAGATGGATTAACCTTAGGTTGTGCGAAAACCTGTACATTGTACTTGTTTTTTCACAACCTAAGATTTATTAGCAAGTACCCAATCCATTCGGCTATCGTCAACTGCGAGAAATACAGTTGAGATTTAAACATTTATTATTTTTAAATGCTTTTAACGTCCGTCAGAATGATCTAATCATTATATGACGATCTGCGTACAAGAGCTAAGTTGACCGATTTATTTCAACTGAAAGTGCTCAACAATAAGAAACCATTTTCTTAAAGGGGCTGACATAATTATTTACTATAATAATTATTAAATACCTACAGACACTAGTGTTTCATCCTTTCGGGAATCATTAATCCATATATATATATATATATATATATATATATATATATAAGAAAAAAAAAAAAAACCTTACCTCACCCTTTTTTTAACCAAGTAAGATCTGTGACTTACTTGTAGTTTCATTAAATACTTTTATATGCAAAATCCGATCCTGCATTTTGCTAATTCCTGCCCTCTGATGAGAAGGAGAGTATTTCTTCGAAACTCTGCAGAATTAAGGACTATCCACTTATCTTGTGCTTCCTTTTTTTAAAATTAAATATGTTTTTAACTCTTTTCAAGATGTCTTTTAACATGCTTTATTAATCATTTGTTCATATATATATATATATATATATATATATATATATATATATATATATATATATATATATATATATATATATATATACTAGCTGTACCCGGCCACGCGTTGCTGTGGCTCAATTTGTTAAAATGGAACACATTCCTCAAGAAAAATTGCATTTTGTTCGTTTATTTACTTTTATTATTTTTTGCAATTTTTTTTAATCAATAAAAGTTGTTATTTTTTCCCCCAAAAAAAGATTAATTTTTTACCATAAATTGTTAGGTGAAAGTTTTTTTTTCAGGAAAACTTGCACTTTTTTTTTTTAAGAAATTTGGCAGTAAACGTTTCTCTTTGAAAACGGAATTTTTATTATAAAAAGAACAGATGAATGCTTTACATGAACACTGTAAATAGTTATGTGAATGTAGAGAAAAGTTTGATTCTTTTTTTTCATGAGAATGTACAAATTATTTTTTTTTTAACAGATGTTCAGAAAATAAACAGAAAAATACTTCCATCATTAATTATGCAGAAAAATAAATAAAATGTTGATTTAGTGTTTCAATATGCTTATAAATTACGATAAAACTTGCTGAGTATGCGCTGTTTTATGGTTGTTGTAAAAATGGAACAGAAACTTAAATTTCGCTCCGTTTTAATCTTTCTTAATTTTTTAATTGTGCCCCACCCCCAAACGAATGTAATCAAAACAGTAACTTTCAACAATTGTACTTTATGTATATAAAACACAAAATATTTATTAAAAAAAAAAAAAAAAAAAGTTAATAACGAAAGGGAAATAATTCCATTTTTAAACAAAAAAGTCAGTTTGATATATCTTTTTGTTATTTTTTACATAAGTCCAGCTTACCATTCACATTGGAAATGTCGACATTTATAGGTTGTTGGGTACATTTACAATGAATAAACACTCCAATCTAGTAGATGTATCAGAATTTTTGTCGAAATTTTTGACACCCCTATCACGAAACTGCGAATAAAATATAAAAAACTCGTAATTTCTCTTTTAAAAGTGGGTTGTTTATTTTCTTTATGGATTATACTTCCAAAATAAACTATTAAAGTTGTTTTAAAAGTAATAGAAATTTTTTTTTTTTTTTTTTAAACAGTAATGAATTTTACGAACTCAATATTTTTCAATTTTTAAACTTTAAAAATCTATCAAAATTTTTCTATTGATTCTATTTTTACGATATTTTCAGGATCAATGTGAAATTTTATGCTCTTTCCAATAAACCGAATATAATATTTTAGACAAACGTTTTTTTTTTAATTCACGCCTCCCCCATTTTCAAGTGTCTAGTAAAAAGTAAATAATTAATTTACTCACCAAAGTTTTATATATCACAAATTGAAGAGAAAGGGTCAATAAATAATATATTCAAATTTAAAACAAAAAAAGTAGTGTTTTTTAGAAATTTACCTGTAAAGTTCGAAGTTTTTTTTTTTTAAACGACGTTGTTTGTTTTTTCTTTTGTTTTATTTTTTTTAATGAAACCTTGGTCCTTGCTCCTTTAATTGCAAAAAGAAATTAGGGCTTGAATTAAATTTTTCGAGTAGTTATAAGCTTGGAAAGATAGGGGGTTGAATAATTCACGCCTCCCATTTAGAAATGTTTATTAAAAAGTAAATAATTAATTTACTCACCAAAGTGTTATATATCACGAATTGAAAAGAAAAGGTCAATAAACAATATATTCAAATTTAAAACAAAAAAAAGTAGTGTTTTTAGAAATTTACCTGTAAAGTCCGAAGTTTAAAACCTTTTTAAAAAAAAACCCACGTTGTTTGTTTTTGTTTTTTTTAATGAAACCTTGGTCCTTGCTCCTTTAATTAAAAAAAATTAGGGTTTGAGTTACATTTTTCGAGGAGTTATAAGCTTGGAAAGACGGGGTGGAATTATTCACTATTTTTCACAAAATTTCTGACACACCTACCAATCTACCCATGTTAGAACGGCTTTCGGAATAGACACCCCTAACCTTGCCAGCATACCCGAAAAGCTATAAAAGTTGATGTGTCGAATGTGAACGATGAGTTGGACGTAATGTAAAAATGTACCGAATTTAAAAGGGAACGAAATTCAAATTTCTGTTCCATTTTTACAACAACCGTAAAGCAGAACATTCTATGCAAATTTTACCTAACTTACTGTATTAATACTATTTTTTTTTAAGCAAAAAAAAAAAAAAAGTATTTAGGTTTGACTATAAATTCCTAAACTCATTTCACCCAAAATAATTTAGGTGACTGAAATAGGAATCTAATTGAATCTTTAATTTCCTGAATAGTATGCGAGAAATTTATTTTTCTTCGAGCTATATCGAATTCATTGATACGGACTTTAGGGGCTTTTTTTTCGGAATTTTCCTGTAAAAATATTTTTTATTGTTACAAATTATGATGCTTTATTCATATAAAAAAAGCAAAAATAAATTCTTGCGTTTTTTATTTACTACTGAAAACCATAACTTTAGTAAAGGTATTTTTTTGTTCAAACAAAATAAAACATTTTCACTAAGAGTTAAGTAAAAATAATTAGTTCATTATATTCTGCGATCTTTATTTGATAAATACTGAAATTTTCATTAAAATTGGTTAATTTCCTGATTTTTGGTGAATTTTTAAGTAAAGGGAGGGGTCAAAATGTTTATACACTTTGAACATCGGCATTCATTTTGTCTGTACCTACCATTTTTCGATGAATATTTGATAGGAAAGCGACCATGTGTGGTTAATTTAAATCAAATTTCAATCACATGGTTACATTATCAATAATCACGTGATTAAACCCATTGAAAATTTACCGATATTATAAACACATTCTGTTTACAGTATCCTTTTAGTAATATCACATGCAGTGTTAGCAACTGAGATTTAAAAAAACCCGTGAGATCAGGAGAAAGAAATGTCCAGAAAATCGCTAGATTATTAACTTTTATCATCTGAAATTTAAAAAAATCACTAATTCCCCCCCCCCCAAAAAAAAGCTTGATATTTTAACTTCCTACAATAAAAAAATTATAAATATAGTATATTCAATATATAAAATGTTCCGTGTTTTCTCACTATATGTTTCTGGAATTATATTGAAGCGGTTAGCTCCCCAGAAGGCTTACATATTTTATCAGCTAGTTTTACCTGTTTTTTCATTGAGGGTATTTTTTTTTTATTTTTTTTTGCAAAAAACAAATCATAAACTCAAACTTTTTATAATAAAAGTTAAATTGAAATATACTGTAAATTAAACATCACAATAATGGTGCAACATATTTTGAAATTAGAAAAATAAAAAAACAAAAAAACTTTGTTTTAGCATGTTAAAAGTATTGAGGTTGGTAGATAATTAAATTCTACTGTATTGGTATAAGTTTTTTTTTTTTTTTTTGTTTTTTTGCTGTTGTTTCTTGCTTTTTACAATTTTCGACTAAATACTTCTAAATTAAGCGGGGTTGCTTAGATCGTATTTTAAACTAAACTTCGGAGGTTGGAATGCTCCCCCCACCTAAAATGTACTTGGAAAAATCGATTTTATAGCGAGATTTAAGAATGGTTAGCCGAGAAAAAGGTGAAAAACAAAACAAATAATCAATAAATAATTGTTACCAAAGGCAATAAATGCTACTTTTTTTACTTACATGGATGAGTTTATTTTATGTTTTAAAGTATTTTCAACCGCTTTTCTTTATTTTTTAATCTAAAATTGCGGGTGTGTGGGTGCAAAATATCTCCAGATTTTCAAGAATTCCCCGCTAGATTGCAAACGAAATCTCCAGATCTAGCAGGAAAACCGCTAAATTAGAAACACTGGTCATGTGACAGGAAGCGGTAATAAATAATTGTCCCTAAATAAAAAAAAAATGGCCTATCGGTATAAAGAAAACCACCTATTTATCATAGAAAAATTAAGTATAATGTTATAATTAAAAAGAAATATATAAAAACACACATGGATATAGTAAACATATTATACCAAAATGTGGAAGCCATCCGTCCAGTGGTTTTTTAGACTATTAATTGCGAACGAACCAAGAGTTACATTTTTATATATATAGATATACATTTGCCACTAGTATATCGCTCTTAGACAAGGTTCGAAAGAGAGTCACCAATCTGATAGGTCCTGAACTTTCATCTAAGATTCAACCTCTGTCCCATCGACGAAATGTTGCATCCCTCTGCCTGTTCTACAAGTACTTTAATGGTGAATGCTCTGACGAACTGCAAGCACTTGTACCCCCTTGACATAAATACCCCCGACCAACCCAACAAGCAGCTAAATCCCACCCCTTCACAGTAGAGATCCCTAGATGTAAGAGAGCCTTCTACTTCTGTAGTTTCTTCCCCAGAACCGCTAGACTTTGAAATTCCCTTCCGGGTCCCTGCTTCCCCAACTGTACTGACATGCAGAAGTTCAAGTGTAATGTGAACCAACATCTTGTTGCCCAACTCCCTACATAGTACCCCTGATGCTTATGTCCCTGATAGTAGCCCCCTACATCAAACTGGTAATGTGCCTTGTTTGGGGTGAAAATGTAATAATATATATATATATATATATATATATATATATATATATATATATATATGAAAACCACTTCCATTTTTATATGGAGCATGTTTTACATTTGGATGCCATTCGTATCACTTACCAGTTGTAAGCAATGTCAGTCTAGCTTTTATAGTTCCATAGACAAAACTTACAATGCAGCAGGTACTTGCAAGAGGTTTAGCCTGCCAGTTGAGACAGGTTACCAACATATGATGTTTAGAATCACATATAAAAAATTTAAAGTATGCATGGGGACTAGACATGACCGCCTATCCAGATATTCAATACTTCTGCTGTTGAATCATGTTAGGGTCTACTACTTTACATGCCATTATATTTATGTGTTTAATGTGTTTGACTTCTGTTGATTATTGCTTGTGTCCATATAGAGTGGATGACATAGCTTTGTAAGGTCATCCATTATAATAGAGGTGAGAATAATCATGTATAATAGATAGTATCACAAAGATATGATGTCATCCATTAAAACAAAGAGGGGTGGAGGAGAACCTTTCACAGATAATGGCATCATCTATCAAACCAGAGAGAAGGAGGGGGGTGGGGGGGCTTTAAGACATTTTATTTCAACATTCAAGCGTTACCTTCCTTGATCCGAGAAGAAACTTGTGATGTGGATAATTCATTGTTTTAAGCTGAATAAATTGTTATTTTGTTGAAAATTGGCGATATTTATTTGTTTTCAATTTGTGATTGATATGTGTGTAAAAAGTTAGAACATTGAACATTATAAAAATTTTCATGTAGTGTTTAGAGCTAAGAGCAAGAATACACAAAGGAGGGGGTAATTCTGGGTGAGCTTTCTTGTAACAGCTGTATGCAAATGATTGAGCTGTGCGCAAAGTGACATCATGGTGAGGAAGAAAAGAAAAAGTTATAAATAGAAGAACATGTGCGCAGATTGGGGATCACGTTCGAGAGGATAAGGATCATGTTAAAGACTTGAGTGAAATCGTGCATGGCCAGAGAACGAGGAATAAAGGTTTTTCCTTAAAACCTAAAACAGTAAGTTGAAGTCCTTTCCTATTCCTTGTCTTTGTCTCCTTTGCAATGGAGTCTACAACGTATTGGGTCTACATGTTAACATGTGTGTAAACGTATGCATAATGCTGCACTCATCTCCATGGTTCACTACAGATTGTGCAACTACCATTGCACAAAGACAGCATGCATTTCCCTGGTTCGTACGTCATAAATCAAATGCAAACTAGCAAAAATTTAAAGATGATAGAAACCATTGTAAGAGTGAAACAGCAACAGCCAAAAGAAAGCATGTTGAAATAACCAGGGAATGCATAGAATCGAAGAAGATAGGAACTCATGATTTCTAAAATATCTATAATAGTGTAGTGAATAAAGGGCAATCAGTAATTCCTACACTATCCAACAACCAGAAGCTTGCATGCATGATAACCAAGAAGGCAGAACTGCTTGCTTGGTGATTTGCCTCCAGCTCAACCTTAGAGCCAACAAACAACTCCCTCCAAATTTCCCTCTGTGATCTGAAGCCACACTTGATCTGAAAATCACCCTTTCTCATGTCCGTGATATCATAAAAAACTTATACACCTCCAAGACACGTGGCTCTGATATCATCCTTGCGATACTAATTAAGAAATGCTCAGCTGAGCTTGCCCCTGTACTTTCCAAACTCTACAACAAATGCCTTGCTGAATCTTGCTCCATAATAGCTGGAAGATGACCTCTGTGGTAACCGTGTACAAGAGTTCTGGTGAAAGGACTAACGCTCTCAATTATCACTCTATCAGTTTTCCCTCACCTCTTTGCCAAAATCTTTGAGACCTTAATCAATCAAGCACTTGTTCGTCAACTTGCAAAAGCTAATCTTCTCTCTGACAAACAGATTTAGGCAATGTTGTCACAACTTTAATCATTCTACTGCAGATATTTTAACAGTCATCTCTGAATGCATATACTATGCACTGGATAAGCCAGGACTGTAGCCTTTGATATATTCAAAGACTTTGACAAAGTCTGGCACACAAAGACCTGCTAATGAAAATTAAATTGTATGGTATAACTGGATGTATACTAAATATAATTAGATCCTTCTGCATTAATGTTATGCTGCTTGGATGTACGTCCATCAATGACAACCTGGATGGTCTTATTATCTATAAGAAGACCATCCAGGTTGTCATTGATGGACGTACATCCAAGCAGCATAACATTAATGCAGCAGTGCCTTAGGGATCGATTCTTGGACTATTATTATTCCTGATATTCATTAATGTCCTTCCTGATAATATTGTGTTTGTGATGGGTATATTTGCTGATGATACAATGCTCTATAATATGCACAAGGGAAGAACGAATGTACACAAATGGCAGAATCCTTAGAAAATGACCTCCAGACCGCAGTGTAATAGGGACATCAATGGATGGTAATATTCAATGCTAGTGAGACTATGCTGTTCTCCTTTAACAATTACAAGAAGCCTTTCCAACCACTGATATCCATGACAATAACATCCTACCTGAGAATTCTTCGTTCAAACTCCTCAGATTAATATTCAAAGTCAATATAAACTGGAATAAATATCAGGTTGACAAGAAAGTTCTTGCGGTTTTTAACCTTTAAATTCAGATGAACATATCTTGGCTCAAACAAAAATTTATCGATTGAAATGAACACCATCAGAATCAACACACTTCTGCTAATGCAAAACAGGTGTATTTATGCACGTAATATAAAAATCTTGTGGTCTGGTGGCGATGAAGTCACTAAAGGTGTTTTTAATCTTTTGGTTTTTGAAGCATTTCTCATGCAGAAAGTTGTCAAGATGCTTGAAAAAGTGGTAGTTGGTAGGTGAAAGATCTGGAGAGAATGGCAGATGAGGCAGAGTTTTGTAACCCAATTCATTCAACTTCTGCAGGATCAGTTTAGCAATATATGGTTGGGCATTGTCAAGGAGAATTGGGCCTTTTCTGTTGACTAATGCTGGGTGTTGTTATCAAAGTTTCTGATGCATTTCATCGATTTGTTGACAGTATTTCTTTGCCATAATTGTTTCACCTGTATTCAAAACAACTGTAAAGGATGAGACTTGTCGCAGACCACCAAACAGTCAGCATGACCTTCTTTTGGTGCAACTCTGTCTTCAAGAAGTGTCGTGGAGCTTTGTCAGCGTTTAATCACTGAGTTGAGTGTCGCCGGTTGTTGAATCCACTTTTCATTGCAACCTGGTTAAAAACCGATCCTTCTTGTTGCATAAAGGAAGGGAAGATGACACTTCATAATGGCGTTTCTTTTGATTGTCGTTCAATTCGTGAGGCACTCATTTATCAAGTTTTTTTTGTCTTTCCAATCTCTCTCAAGTGGTTGAAAATTGTTGTATATATTACCTCTAATTCAAAAGCAAGTTCTTGAATGGTTATGTGTGGATTGGCTTTAATTAAGGTTCTTAAGTGATCGTTGTCAACATCCGATGGCCAACCGCTATCTTCAAGACTATCATCACTGTCACAAAATTTCTTAAACCACTATTGTGCTGGCATTCAGTAGTTGTTCTTGAGCCAAACGCATCGTTGATACCATGAGCCGTTTCAGCAGCTTTTTGGCCTAGCTTGAATTGAAATAAGAAAATTATGCAAATTTGCTTTTTTCCATCTTGTATTCAACGTTCTTAAAAGAAGACAATTGTTTTAAAACGATTGTAATTTGGAAGATTAGATAGAGCGAAACACTCTTTCAAATGATATATAAAGTAAAGGTATTATAACGAAAACTTATTTTAAAATACATCATTTGAAATCAAAATTAACAATTATGAAGAACTTCTCAACCTAATACATTGAAGACATTGCAAAAGCTGCTGCAAAGAAGGTGAGTTCCCTCTATTGTGCTAGAAGACTACTCATACCTGAGAGTGTCCTGAGTCTTTACAAAGCCACCATTCACCTACACAGTATCGTTACCACATCTGGGCTACCAGTCTCTCTTTCTTGGATAGGGTACAAAAAAAAGTCTTCAATCTAATATATCCCACTTTGTCAACAAATCTCCAACCCCTGTTTCATTGCCGCAATATTGCATCTCTGTGCCTGTTTTACAAATATTTCAATGGAATGTGCTCTGATGAACTTGTTGCTCTTGTGTCCTCCCCCGACATACATATCCCCAACAAACCTGCAACAAAATCACCTCCCTTCAGTGTTAAGGTCCATAAATGCCAGAAAGCTTTCTACTAGAACAGCTAGACTTTGGAATTCCTTTCCTGTTACCTGCTTTGCTGATATGCCTTGTTATAGGAAAATGTGAGTTTAAAAAAAAGGACGTGTTGTGCATCTTTCATATCAATAAATAAATGTTGCCCAAATATTTTTTCCGGGTGTATTTTGATATTCAGCCAAAATTTATTTGTGTTTGAAGGTTTTTTTTTCTTTGTTTGCAGTCTTTTCAAACCCACAGACAAATATACACTTTTATTCATATAAAAGGTGAAATTGAAATTTAGAAATAGTTTTTATTTCTCTGCTTGTTTTTATTTCCTTCTCTTTCCTATCCCATTTCTATTGTAATAGTCCTCAGCCGTCCGCTCTACAACATCGACAAAATGAAAAACAAAAACATTAATTGCATTAGTTTTAATATAGAACTAGTAGGCTGCCCAGCATTGCCCGGTCATAAGATACGCTTAAATATGATATTTTAATGTATGCAGATTTCTTATTGATTATTATAGAGTCAGTTCTCTAGTTATTATCTTTACCAAAATTATTATATTGTACTCAGTAAATAATAGTGATTTCAAAGGTTTAAAAAATATATAACTTGGGTGCCATCAGCTAGAATCGAAACTAAAACATAGTTTTGCAACTTTAGTCGATAGGTTTGAAAAGTTGGCTGGAAATGACGTCATGACGTTAAAACTTGAGATAGGGACAAATTCAGAGTGTTAGCATAATAACCGATTTCACCAAACTTGTTAAGAAGAGTGACAGATTCTATAAAGCATTAGTTGTTCCAATATCTGCAGTGCATTTTTATTTATTTATTTTTTCTATTCTTTTTAACTCCAAACAAGGCGTATTGCCACTTGGACACAAGGGGCTACTAATCGGGATTATGTCTACAGGAGCAATAGGTAGGTGAACATCAAGTTGTCTGTTCACATTGTATTTAAATTTCTGCAGGTTTGTACAGTCAGGGAAGCAGGAAATAGGGAGGAAATTTTATCTAGAAGTTTGAGGGAAGAAACTATTAGAGGCTTTCCAGCATTTACGGACCTTTACAGTGAAGGGGTGAGATTCTGCAATTTGTCGGGTTAATCGGCGAGTATTTACATCCAGAAGGCACAAGCATATTCCATTAAAATATAAAACAGGTACAGGAATACAACATAGTGCTGATGGGACAGAAGGTGAATGTTGGTTGATAGTGTGGGATCTATACTCTTTTTCATTTCAAACAAGGCATATTGTCAATTGAATGTAACGGGCTACTAATTAGAATCATCTCAACAAGGACCATGTGGGGAGTTGAGCTGCAAGATGTGTGTTAGTACAATCAGCAAAGTTAGAAACAAAGAGGGAATCCCAAAGTTTGGCAGTCAACAGGAAAAAACCCTTAGAGTAGATGGCTTTTTGGCATCTAGGGATCTCAAGGATGAGATTTTGCTGCTTGCTGAGTTAGTTGGGGGTATTTGCATTGAGTTCAGTTTCATTCCAAGAAGGATTTTTGTTTTTTTATAAAAAACTTAAAATTTCTTTTTTTCTTATTTTTCAGATTTGCAGCAAATAGAGATATGTGACTCTTTGATCAGGAGAACTTGGATTTTAAATCTGTTCAGCTTTTGTCTAAAAAAAATTTTTTTTCAATTTCAAGTCATGGTTAACATATTGATTTCACAAAAGTCAGTTGTGAGTTCCTCTTTTTTAGATCTAAGCAAAAACCCTATGAATATCAAATAATCTAAATGACTTCTTTATCTGTAACCGAGTTCTAATCTCACTCATCCACTTCCATCTTCCTGCATCGGTGCCATCGTCTACTTTTGAGCGTTGAAAATGGCTCACAATCAAGTCATCCTTTCGGATTCTAACCCACCTGGTACGCATATTACAAAAACTCTTCATGATGAAGTAGACATGTTAACACCTTCTTCGTCTGTTAACAATTGCGATATGTGCTGTAGCAAGGTCCCGTCTGCTACGACCAGCATCACTACCACCACAGAAGCCTTAATCAACCCGACACTTAATCAAAATCATTACCACCAGCATCATTCGAACCATCAAAGCATTGCAAACACACATGACGATGCTGATCTGGACATACCGAGAGGCTCTGAGCCACAAACCTTGCAACAAGCTGTCGTTGAACTTGTCGAGCTAGAAGAAAAGAAAGTTTTTGCTAACGAAATTTTTAATTTCACAAATACGACTGAACCTATCCAGACTTCCAATCAGTTTAAACATGGCCACCACCACCACCACCACCATCATCACTATAATCACAACAACAACAACAACAACATTACAGCTAATAGTATGACAAATAAAAATAATAACATGAAACGTGCCCCTGCTAAATTTAATCAACTCGGTCATGTTGCCGAACGTCCATTTGGTTGCCACATTTGCGGCTTTACCTTTTCTCGTAATGACCACCTCGTGCGACACGTCAACAGCCACCACAAGGCGAAGAATTTCAAATGCGAGGTGTGTGGTAAGGCCCTCTCTCGGCGGGACCATCTCAAGGTTCACCTACGCATCCACTCTGGAGAGCGACCTTACAAATGCATGATCTGTGGGTTTGCCTTCTCCCGACACGATCACCTTGTCAAACACAACCAGCCGAACAAGGGCCGTCGGAAACTTAGCTGCGTCCCGCAACCTGGACTCAAAATAGAACCGGATGCAGATCTTCCAATAGTTACCACGACCCCGATAGCTATGACCGCCGAAAGTGGAGAGATAGTATTTACTCAAGCACAAGTGCAAACTGAACCACAGTCAATTCCACTTCAACAGCAGCAACTGCAACAGCAGCAACAACCACAACAGCAACAACCACAACAGCAACAACCACAACAGCAACAACCACAGCAGCAACAGCAGCAGCAACAACAACCGCAAACACAAGTTATTTCTCATATTGATGTCCTCAACCAACAGCAGCAGCAGCAGCAACAGCTTGTGACGACGACAGCAGCAGCGACTGTAGTACCAACAACCACAGCAGACGCTGTAGAGAACGTAGCTACGCAAAGCGCGCTCAGTTTACAGACTGCGAATGGTAACGGGCAAATAGAAATCATTGCCCAGCCGCAGCAGCAGCAGCAACAGATCTACCAGGCGATAAGTGCTGCTGGCGGTGGCAACACACTTCAGGTTTACCCAGTGACGCAACTCTTCCCAACAACTTTTCAGGTCTCTCCGACTACCGCACAAATTTTCCCCACCACAATACAAATGAACGCGGCCACAGCACAGATAATCCCCTTACAAATGTACACCACACAACTTGCAGCACCTATGTACCCTAAGCAGTAAAAAGGGTGGCGATAGAATATTCTGATGTCATAGGTGCATTCATTTGACTGGATTGAAACAAACACCTGCTCTATTTTTTTTTTTACTTTTTTTGTTTTCTACACCCTACAAAGTATTTCTTTATGGAAATCACACCTTTTAGAATAATGGATAACTTGAATCATCTATATCTTTTCTCCATCTCTCCTGAAGATTAGGCCAGTCTAATAATACTTAATCAGCATTGACAATGGAGTTATAGGCATAGAAGATATGGACTTGAATATGTATGGCCAAAATAACTTCTACTTCTTCTCTATTTCTTCTGAACATTCTTCCAGTCTTATGATACTAAATTTGCATTGCCAATAGTAATAATATAATAAACTTAAATAATAGTAATAATATAATAAACTTAAATAATAGTAATAATATATAAACTTAAATAATAGTAATAATATTAAATAATAGTAATAATATAATAAACTTAAATAATAGTAATAATATTAAATAATAGTAATAATATAATAAACTTAAATAGTAGTAATAATATAATAAACTTAAATAATAGTAATAATATAATAAACTTAAATAGTAGTAATAATATATAAACTTAAATAATAGTAATAATATATAAAATTAAATAATAGTAATAATATTAAATAATAGTAATAATATATAAAATTAAATAATAGTAATAATATTAAATAATAGTAATAATATATAAAATTAAATAATAGTAATAATATATAAAATTAAATAATAGTAATAATATTAAATAATAGTAATAATATAATAAACTTAAATAAGCAATGCCTTAGCTAGAAAAAACAGAGAGAGAGAGAGAGAGAGAGAGAGAGAGAGAAAGTCAGTGTTTAGAAAAAGCCAGCAGAAGAAAGAAAGGTGCTTATCCAGAATTTTCCCTATATTAAAAAACAAAAATATCTGTATGATGCATGTACACATGATGGCAAGACTATATTATATTCCAAAAATTATGTAAATTGATTAGGTAGTTTTATTTTTATAAAGTAAATCATTTTGAAGTGAATTTGATTTTGTTTTTCGATGTCCCCTTTTTCTTTATGTTAAGAATGGCTTTCTAAAATCTTGCGAGTTTATATTATTTGGAGTTCTATCCCTTATCTCTTTAGTCTATTTTCAAAATGGGCATGTGAGACAATCGCTCCTCGGTTAGCTAGAAAATCTGATTTCCTTATTTAAAAGTGAAACTACTTAATCAATGCACGTCATTTTTGGAATACATTATTTTTTCTGTCACAGGTGTGTACATCCTAGAGACTTTATTTTTGTTTTTTAATATAAGGGAAATTCTGGGCAAGCAGCAAAGAAACAAAGAGAAAAAAGTGTGGAAAGACACAATTGAAACAGAACATGATATGGTATTGACGGTAAACGCCATTCTTTCTGCTGGTCTGGTCTTGTGGGAAAGTGTAAACTTGTTGCGATCTTCCATAACTGAAGTATCATACTTTTATAATTATAGATGGTCCCAAGTAACATGATCTTGTTTCATTTTCTTCATCTCTCCTGAACACTAGCCCAGTTTAATAATTTTCAACCAGCAGCAATTAAGGGAGGTAGAGTAGAATTCAAACTAAATATTTGAATATCACAAACTTAGATAAATAGGTTTGATTGAAAATAAGAATAGCGAATGTTAAGAGAAAGAGAGAGAAGGATAACGGGACATTGCGAATATATTACTGGTTTAAAACGCTTAATAGACTGGGCTTGTGTTAAGGAGAGCTGGAGAAATTTACAAGATATTCCGTTTTTGAAGGTTGGGTCTGAAAGATATGAACTGAGTAAAAGGGGAATATAAGTAAAGTGACATATGTTGAAATAATTTGCGGAAAACTTGGACGAATTCTTTTGGGGTACAACTCAGCGTTTGCAGGGAATCAAGTCCTGAACTTCATTTTACCATTTCTATTCGCTTTTTTTTTTTTTTATATAAATTATATAAATATATATATTTATATAATTTTCAAGTTATATATCAAATCAAATAAAATAAAAAGATATTTGGTGCAAATGCTGACCATACGATATTATTGTATAACCTTTGATCAAAATAAAATATGCTTCTCCAAATAGCCTGGATAAGATAATTTCAACATATCGTTATGGGGGTTTGTCACCAAAAACATAGGGGAAGACTGTGCACAAATAAACCAATAGGAACTACAACTTTATGTATAATGATTAGAGTCTTCCATAACAAAACAAGAAAAAAGGACAACTTTTCTGAAACGTTTGTGAATCATATACAAGTTTAAATGTATAAATAATATTTAATCAGAATCATGTCAGCGATTTGCGTACGACTTTATTAAAGTTCAAGTTAGAATTTGTTTGCTTCAGGTATGCACTTGCCCTAAACAACAAGAAAAACAATAAAACTATGACGAGGGAACAAGAGGTATATTATCCACTATTTAAAACAAGAAGGTACACAAAGTTTTAGAAATTATAACTCTAACCTTGATAATTAGATGCTTTTATATTTCTTAACTCAAAGACGTATTGTTAGCAATTATTAATATTATAAGCAGAATACCCATCCTGGTACAGGTATTCTTCTTGTCTATATATCTATAAAAGTGAGAATGCGTGTGTGTGAGAGAGAGAGGACACTTCTCAACCTATATACTCAACAAAGTTTTGATCTACAGACTTGAAATTTGGTATATAGAAAATTCAGATGGGTGGAAAACTTTTTAATCCGTTTTCATTCGGAAAAAAGGGCTGCTGGGGGGGGGTCAAAATTGAAAAATTGGTACTTGAGGGGTTATCAAATTTTTATCTGTTTGTCAACTGTTTCACAAGGTTTGAAAACACTTTTCAAAGATCGTGGCAAGCTGGTCTAATGGTTATCGTACTTGACTTGCTGTCTTTATGTTTTGGTTTCAATCTCAGCTAAAGTATTTTTATTTTTACTGTTTAGAAAAAACATACTATTTGCTTGCGGATGTCTCAGTTTCTTTCTGTTTTTTTATTTCCTTTTTTAAAAGGGATTTACTACCAGGCAACGCCGGGTGCATCTTCTAGTTAATAATAAAATGAATTCACCCAACAGTTTGGCATTACTTTTATGTCCCCTTACAAGGATTAAAATCAAGATAAACTAATATCTGGAATGCTTATTTTGATAAGAATTCATTACAGACCATATATTTCGGCATATAAGGCAACCGTCAGATAAGACAACGTACAAAATTGGAGCAAATTTTCATAAATTTATCATATATCGGTTGTATAAGACAACTGCTAAATCATGAAACTATGTTTGTTTAACATAAGCTAGAGATTACAACACCTGGTATCTAATGAAATATTGGTTTTTAAAGATGATCTTTTAACTTTAAGGGTCGTCTTATGTGCCAAAATATACAGTAATTTTGATTCTAGAAAATGTCTAAAATTTAAAGCTTACAAGTCTTAAAAAGAAATTGAAAGTCATGGGCTCTTGCTTAATAGGTACCATACTTTGGGGTAATTGTGCCAAATCCGGGGGCAATTGCACTAACTTAAAAAAAAAAAAGTGCTCTTTATATGTGTGGTTACCAAATGAGCACTTTTAGCTAGTTGGTGCAATTACCCTGGACTTGGCGCAATTGCATTAAAGTATGGTGCCTATTAAAATTTAAAATATATATTAAAATTTAACGCTTACAAGTCTTAAAAAGAAGTTGAAATTCATGGCTCTTGCTTAATAGGTATCTAAGAACTATGAATCAAATTTTAATGAAAAACTTTCAAACTAAATATAACTCAGATTATGACCCCTTGTGCCAAATAATTGTATTCGAAAATTCTTAGATACGAATCATGTACATACAAATATATACACATATACAAAACTTCATATAAAGATAGATTTGATTTTTGCATCATTATTTGTAGACTTTACTACATTTTATTACCATTAACTGAGGAAAACAGATTTTTTTTCCAGAAAAAAAAAAAAAAATTGTGAGAAACAAATGTGTTCTTAATGAGTTTCAACCATCGTAATTATTATTGCAGATCTGATCTTTTTACCTCTTTCTACAATACATAATTTTTTACCAAGTTTCATCTTTTTGTATCACATGTTTCATCAAATATCTATTTACAGGACAAATCTATCTCGTGGAGATGATATAAAATACATCTGGTGGTTAGGGTTCAGTCCCACGGCTCCAACTGTAATTTAGATAATCCTAGACTTTTCAGTTGTTGGTGACGAAGCAGCAGATCATCATTTAAGAAATTTAGGCTGCATTTGCATTAATGATTGGTGCTGCTTGGTGGCCATTGCTTGTGTCTCCAGGACACCAGCAGCGAGCTTGGGAAGGCTAATTATCACAATATTTCTACAGGTTTACCTTTAGGAAAAGAACTGAAAATAGTGATTTGGTAAGCTGCCCAAGAAGTTCAGATTAAGAATCCAACAAGTTTAATAGCCAATATGAAACATTACATTACATATGGGAGAGAAGTGAAAAAGAAGAAAAAAACTATATTTTATATTTTAGTAGATAACTTACACCATTGAGGGAATGACCTATGAAATTTAATTTGCAGTAAAAAAAGAAACCATGAATTTCCAGCGAAATCAAAATATTTGGAATTTATATAATTAGAGTACATTTCCAAAAAATAAATACATTACCATTTCTGGTTTGTCAGTCATTTCCTTTCACTGGACTTTTCAACATCTGATGATTTCACTATTGACTGGCAGCGTTTTTACTCTGTCTCTCGGCATGTACGCTTGTTTCTAACTGCAATCGTCTACCCTCCCACTGTTGTCATATAGTGTTTTTTAAGCGGGTGGGTCTTGTTGCATGCAAAGTATGGATACTCATATAATCCTGGTCATGCATCTTACAACTCCGGCAAATGACTGTCAGACACCTACGAGTGTTTTGAATTGGTTAAGTGTGAGCGTTCATGATCACAAGAAACCATGTACGGTTGGCTGAAACGACATAAGCGAAAAAAGTACATGCGTTTTGAAAGTAAAATGTATTTTGATTTGGAATTCAAAACTAAAGATTATCTTTGCAAAAAAAAAAATGTACGTTACTGTTTTTACTGCCATATTTATTTGCAGTAAAACAACGACCAAAATTTGGAAACAGTCGATGAAATATCGTAACCTACAAAAACATATCGTCAAACAATTTTGCCGTTTCTTGTTTTTTTTTTTGTTTTACAGAAAAAGGTTTAGAAAAAATTTTTGAAAAATGTATAAAAGCTAAAAAGAAATATTGAGAATATTTAAAGCTTGAACGTATATAAATTAACGCAATTATTAATCTGTAATTTTTTTCATTTATTCTTTTGTCTCAGCTATTAACGAAAATAGTCCGATCCCACAAAAAAATCTCACAAACTTATGTAAGTCAAACTGTACAGAAAATAAAAATCTTTGAAACCTCGTGTTGTCTTTAACTTTCATTTTGTTTTTTGTTTTTTTAAATGAATTTTTTTTCAACTTTGTTCTGTAGTAATTCAGATGATATCTTATATTGTCCGAAAGAGATCAGCAAGATCTTTTAATGTTGAACATATTTTATCAAATAATGCACATGTTTACAATTCTTTCTAAGGATTTAATTCATCGAAAGATTAAGAAATAAACAAAGTTCAAGACAACATGACTTTGAGAAATTAATGTATTTTCGGTGCTAATGCACTTATTGATCCGCGCTATTTTTTAAATAGTATTTTCAAGTTTAATTAAAGTTTTATGATATCTAGTTTTATTAAATTGTAAAGTTAAAAGTAAAGTATAGAATAGGTACAAAACACCCTCCCCATGTTAAGAATGGCTTTCTAAATAATAACATTATCGTTTCAGTATGGATCAATAAGTGCACTAGTACTGTATTTTCACCTTAGAGTCTGGCTTTAATAAGTTTGTTACAAGTTAATAAAAAAAACATCAAATTCAATAGATACAAAATGTTTATCATATTTAATGAAATTTGCTTCAATGAAGAAATTTCAAATCATCAAACTCACTCCACCAGCACCTAAACATTTTACAAAAGAGAAAGCCCCTTCCTCCTCCTCAAATGCAACTTGCTATTCACAATAAATATTTGACAACTTAATCTAAGTTTTAAACACAGGCTTAGATCTGATGTCCTTAGAGGAAGATTAAATCTGGACAATACAGGGAGATGTATACAAAACAGGATACTCTGTTTGTTTGGTCACATCTAAAGAATAGATGAGAATTTTGGGTTATTATATATAAAAAAGTTGTGATAGCAGGGTCAAGCAAAAGCCAAGGAAAACATGGGAGGAAGTGAAAAGGATGGATTTAAGAAGGATGAATAAAGACCTGGCCAGAGATAGTTTTGTTTAAAAGTCAATTTCTAAAAGCATCCAACACATGTCAGCATGTAAAATAGATATTAAACCAAATATGATGATGATGATGATGATGATTTTTTGGAGCATAGATAGAACGTGATAGAACCGAATGATTATATATATATATATGTATATATATATATATATATAAAGTTGAGGTTGTTTTTCTTGCCCTGACATTGACATTAAAAGCTTACTTTTTCTATTTAAAAATTATTAAAACAAACTTCTTGATATACTCAGTCATCGATATGCGAACATGAAGGTTAACTTATTTGCATATTCCTTTCAAAAACGAGCATTAATTACTCATTCACTTTTTCTGGTTTCTTATTAGATGATTAATTTCATTTCACTATTATGCTGAATTCTATTTATGCATAGTTTCTACATTCTGCATAATGGTGTGGAATTTAAGATGAAAATATTCTATCATATGGAAGCATTTATATATAAATGATCTTGTCGGTGTGTGTGTGTGTGTGTGTGTGCAAATGCCTTCTAAGGGCCTAAATTTCCCATTATTACATCTGACTTTAGAGAATGGGATAATGTGTCTCTTCTGCTGAGCACTCTTCCTCTAAACATTCTTCTTTTGGGGACGTACTGAAATATCTGTTGTCATGATACCATATTGCATACCTTATCTTCTCCATTTATGGAGTATTCTCACAGGTATTAATCTTGCTTATTTTAGAGAGGGTAGTGTAGTATTAGTTCCGCTATCATAATATTATCCTCCCAGGTATTACCTCTTTCTTTGAGAGATATTCGGGGGTTATGTTTATCTATCATGATTCAATCCTTCAAGATCTTCTGCCCTCCTTTAAAAAGAGTGTAGTATATTATGACTCATCATTATACATTTCTCCCAAGCATTATCCCCTTTTTGGTAAGCAGTATAAGATATGTTTGTTCCTAATAATATTATTTCAGAGTTGCCTTCCTTTTAAGTCCAAGCAATAGTGGAATATATGGTCTGTTGTCAGAATAGCATCCTCCTAGGCATTAACTTCTTATTGGGAAGAGGAGGTGTAAGGAAAATATGTTCGTTGATCATAGTACAATAGTGTAGTATATGTCTACAACCGTATTTTCTAAATTTATGTGGGATCATTTCAAGGATTAACTGTACTTTTAAGTAAGCTAAAAATATGCAACCTGATAATATATATGTTTACTACTAATATACATATATATATATATATATATATATATATATATATCAGAATTTAGGAATTTAAAATTTGTGATTTGAAAAAGTTAAATTTCAAATATAGAAATTTTATTGTATGCAAGACAAAGAATACAGTATAGTAAAATGTATTTCCTTAACCCATGAGTTTTCGATGTTTATACATCTCCTCGGAGGAAAAATATTAGCAAATATTATAAAAGGTTTGCACTTAATTTGCTAAAGGATTTGAACACCAGTAGATTTATTGTATTTCATTATTCTGAATATATATATATATATATATATATATATATATATATATATATATATATATATGATGAAGTTAAAAGAATAAGATCGATTCTTTAAGAGGAGACTTTGCAAAGCTCAGCAAATTGCTTTGGAGCTTATAAAGAGTATCAATAGAATAAGAAAACGATATAAAAATATATACTAATGTATCTAAATTTATTTGTTTATTCAATAAGGATGATACATCAAATAGGAGTGTAGGATAAGTAAAACTTTTTATATCATGATATTTCGAAACCTAATGCTTCTCATCAGAAGAGGAGAGAAGATACTAGGTAACATAATAGGGATGCGACATCTAGCAATAGCTATATTAGGAGCAAAATAATTGCGCAGTGAGAGGAGAATGCTAAAATATTGAAACTGGGGAGGGGGTGTGAGAACAAAAGTCATCTCTGTAATATAAAAAGAATGTAGCTTTTATAAAATGAAGGTAGGTGTATAGCACATATGCCATGGTGGGTTCAATGTATGTGTGCCTATGCGTATCCATACTCTCGAGAAGAATATAGAAGTGATTGAAAGAGGATGTTTATTTAATCATATGTATTTATGGGTTATAACTAAGGAAGGGGTTTACTTGAAACGGGACTTATGCTAGGTCTGTATATATTAATAGGTGTATTGGAATTACAACTAAGTATTTAAATGAAGTATAAATTATTAGAAATAATCTATATATTAATACGATAGCATGCGTGTTCTTTTGTGTGCCACGCTTACATCCGGGTCGTTTAATTGTTATGTTCTTCTATTTCTTGTCAGAAATAATTTTACCAAGAATTCTTCCGAAGTTTCGGTTTCGACTATAGCTGATCGCACTTAAATCATCTATTTTTTTTTTTATAAACAATTTTATCAAGAATTCGTCATAAGTTTTGGTTTGAGTTTCGATTATGGCTGAAGGAATTCGAGTTATATATATATATATATATATATATATATATATATATATATATTTTTTTTCATAAGTTTTTATTTCGGTTTCGATTCAAGCTAATGCACCTGTCATGGATATATTTTGTGATTTTTGAAATCGCAACTTTATAACATAAAAATCGAAAGAACATTAACTATAATAATATATATGAAATCTGCAAGAATTAAAATATATTTAAGCGTACTTTATGATTGGGCTTTGCCAGGTGTTCGTGCTAGTTTAGATAAATACTTTTGCATTTTTAACAAAAGAGCTACAATAATATCAGAGTATCTCCATTTACACTGAACAGCTACAGAATGCCAACATCAATATATTACATTTGAAAGAATCCTCTGTGGAATTTCTACAGGTCCCGCTAGTTAATATAATAAAAGAATAAATGTAAAAAGATGAACTATAAAGGATAAAATATAAAAAAGATATATGAAGAAGATAGAGAAAAAACAAATGGTTGAAACAGGGGATAAAATATAAAAAGGAATATGGGATAAAAAAAGTATAAAGTAGTATATTCTTCCGAAGAGTATAGATACACATAGGCACATATATATTGAACCCACCATGACATACATGCTATACACCTACCGTCATTTTATAATAAAAGCTATACTCCTCCTATATCACAGAGATCATTTCAGTTCTCACATCCCCTCCTCAAACAGTTTCAATATTTTACCATTCTCCTCTCCATTGCACATTATTTTGCTTCTAATGTAGCTATTGTTAGACATCACATCCCTATTATATTATCTAGCATCTTCTCTCCTCTTCTGATGAGAAGCATTAGGTTTTGAAATACCATGGTATAAAGACTTTTACTTATCTTACACTCCTATTTGATGTATCATCCTTTAAACAAATAAATCTATATACATTAGTATATATTTTTATATTGTCGTTTTCTTATTTTACTGATACTATATATGTGAGAAGTCTCTACCAAACTTTTCTCTGAATATGTGGTCTACAGAGTTGAAATTTGATATATAGAGTATTTGTACCTGTAGCAAACTTTCGTTTTAGTTTTTAATCAGCAAAAATTGCTGCTAAGGGGTTAAAATTGAAAACAAATCAATTGACTTTGGCAGGAGTAACTGACTAAACCTGTTTGTATGTACAAATCTATATTCATAGGTTAAACACATTATTTTTAAACTATTTATATGCGTTGGGTGTGTCTCAGAGGTTAAGGAATGAGGATGGAGAAGTGTATGCTTTGGTTTCGATTCTAGCCGATGGCACCCAAATAACTTCTTTTTTTTACTTTTCGAAATTGCTACTACATATTGGGTACAATAGATTTTTGACTCTATAATTATAAATAAGAAATCTCCATAAATAAAAATATCATATTTATGCTCATTTTACAACTGGGCAACGCTGGGTGGACTGCTAGTTTTTAAATATTTATTTTGCTATTAATAAACGATGACTGATACATTTGAATGAAAACATTCATCATTCAAATGTACATCACAATGATTAAAAGAAAGAAATGTGTACTCATGAACATTATTCATTATTGCTGTTTATTGTATCAAGAATATATTAGAATATATTAGCAGGAAGACCCAGTGGAGTAATTTGGTGTGATTTTATTTATATATATATATATATATATATATATATATATATATATATATATATATATATATATATATATATATATAACAAGTAGTTAATAAAACATGTTCAAAAACACTTTGAAAAAGTTAAAAACATATTTAATTTTAAAAATCGAACACAAAATAAATCGATAGTCTTTAATCCGCAGAGTTTCGAAGAAATACTTTCCTTCTCATCAGAGGGTAGGATTTAGCAAAATGCGGGATCGGATTTTGCTTGCAAAAGTATTTGATGAAACTACAAGTAAGTCATAGATCTTACTTGTTAACAAATAGTGAAGGAGAGAGAATATGGTGAAGAAAAAGGTGATTTCACATGAATTTATATATATATATATATATATATATATATATATATATATATAAAACAAATTATAGTGATTCAATGAAATTAAAAAAACTTTTTTATATCAAAAATTTTTGCTATTCTAAGTAAGACAAAGAATACTTTAGAAATTTTATCTGTTTATCCTATAGGGTTTCGATGTCTGGAAATCTGGTTGGTATTTGGGGGTGCATTAATTCACTGGGAGAGATGCACCCCCAGTCTTCATTAAGACATGCGTCTAGGAGAAGGAGACTCTGATGTAAAAACCTGCAGTCTACTGTATACTCTGTCCTGTGGTAGGCATCTGCACCAACAAAGGTTAGCAGTAATACAAAGTGTGGTTGATTTTACACAAAAGCCTTCACCACTATAAACGAATCATCTGTGTGAATTTCCAAGCAATTTAGTTGTGGCGGAACCTCATACGTCGAAATCGATGGGAGAGTCCATCATCATATACTAACTGGACGCCTGGCGTTGTTCAGTAGTACAATACACTTAAGCATGGTATTTTAATTTATACAGATTGCATATGCATTATTAAAGAATCAATCGTCTATTGAATATTATATATTACAAGGAATGATTTACCTGGTAGACTAATTTGCAAAAGAAATAATAATGATAATGTCGTCCATCAAATTCTGTCTGTGTTTGTTTACAATATCACTTCAGCTGATATTTGGGATTGATGATCTTAAAAATGGTCTTTCTTCTCTTATAGATAAAAAAAAAAAATTTTTTACAGGGGGATTATTTTATGTTACACCGGGCAAGGTTATACCGGTGTAATATAAAATATTTCCTGTAAAAATTCTTTTTTATCTATAAGAGAAGAAAGACTATTTTTAAGATCGGATTTTTTTTTTTTTATCTTTAATACTTATCAGATGAATTTCTGCACAAAACATATCTAAGAACGCTGCCAGAGATATAAATTACTTTTGTGTGAAACTTGCAAAAGATATGCTTAGCCGGTTCTAAAACTACGAGGAACTCATGCAAATTGACTTTTATATTATGATATATATATATATATATATATAGCCATCGACATGCAGTACTGTTTCGTTGTATCACAACTCATCAGTACTGCTAGACTAGCACCTCTCTCAAGCCGAGGACTGAACCTAGGACCATCATGTTGACAGTCGGCAGTTCTACCCCTCGACCCAAACTCAAACAGTGTGGTGGCTTCTACAACTTATCTCCTTTAATTTTTGCATGAACATTTAGGTATTGCTAAACATTCATGAGTATGTTTCAGTTAACTAGTTATAAATAACTTAACTCTTAAGGATTTTACTTTTGCAAAAGCAGCATTGCCTGACAAAGTCTCTAGTCATTTATAACTAGTTGACTATATGTTCTACTTTGGTATTAAGCACTTTCATATAAATCTTATTAAACTCATTGGATGTTACACTTATGAATAATATATATATATATATATATATATATATATATATATATATATATATATATATGTGTGTGTGTGTTAAAAATCCACGTATGCTTCTAGAAGAGTGATTTCAAAGTTATGAGGGGTTTTATAAGCATGTTTCGATACTTTTTTGTGACCAAGAGCAGAGGACTGCTTGAAATGTGAAAAATAAAATATTAAATACAAAAAATAACATCATTTTCATGCTTCAGAAAACATTTATAACTTTGAAATCACTTTTATATATATATATATATATATATATATATATATATATATATATATATTGGTTACATATGTGCATACAAGTTTCAAGAAGTATTACAGTAAAGCAGCGCTACATTAGGAAACCACCACATTATTGACCCCAAACGATAACTAAGAACTCCACAAATATAGATAAATATATACTATTATGCACTTGTTTGCATGTGTATGGTCTGAAGAACCTATCCTTAAAATGAAGCATATAAACCTATCAAATATATACATATTCTAATATTGGGGAAGGGGTAAACAACCCAAATGAAAGAATGACAACCATCAAAATTAAGTTTATATATAGATATAAAAACCTTTGCAACGATAATTACCTCAAACACCGCGGTAGAGGAGAGAACTACTAGTGTACCACATTTATTTAAATCATATAAATAAGCCCATATATCTGTTCAACTAACAGTTAATTTGACCATATGGACATATATCTTATAAATAAACAAACAAATAAAGAAAGAATTTGAAAACTAGAAAACAAATGAACGGATAAAAAAAAACAATGAATAGAATAATGAATACATAAATAAATAAATAAAATAAAAATGAATAAATAAATAAAACTTGTCAATAGGAAAATTAAGTCGCCACCAGAAAAGAAAAAAAAACAACCATAAAAACCTAAGACAGGGAAATAGCGATGATAAGAGTATAATATTACTTCAGATCAAAGCGAAAACTTAGACCAATAAACACCTGCTAAGTTAAAAGAATACTAACACCTCCCCACTGCGACAGCTTAACCATACGAAATCGTACTTTCCCCTTCTCCCTTCCTTCACCACACCTCCCTCCAAAACCTTTACTGCTCACAGTCACAAAGTATACACCACACTTTCTTCCAGAACGTAAATCACACCCGAACATCATATAAAAACTAACCTAATTTTGACTCCCATTTTAATATTGATTCTGTTTTGGTCTGATGAAGTGTTATCTTTGAATTGGGATTCCACTGAAACATGTATGCACATATGTAACCAATAATTCATTAACAAACTATATAGCAGCTTTGTTCTGCATTGAGTACTGTTTAATAATCATGCGAGTTTCACTGGATTTACAACTAGGAAACTAATAAATACAACCATTATATGCATATATTAGGTTGAAGTTTGTGAAGCATGTAATTATGCAAGAAATTTCTTCAAAAATAAGACGATTGTTATCACAATGATTTTCAACAAAATTCCAGATTTCAAATGAAAAAGTCTTCAGACACTTTTATAACTTTGTCAAAAAAGATTGAAATTGGCAATATTTCGTAGAACCGAAATTCTTTTTGGCACTTCATACCAGTTCAAGGTATGGCAATAGAGTGGTCTGCTGTGGCACCAACTGCCCGATTCTGTCACACTGAGCTATGATTCTGTGTGCAATCCTAGGGAGTGCAGCCTCCCAGGCTTTACCTCTTCTCTCTTTGAGGAGGGGTTTATTCATCAGCAATTGCCTGACACTTATCAGAGAATTTTGACTAGGTTGCTCAGGCATTTTTCTGAAAGCAGAGTGCACTACTTATGGTTTACTGACCTTTTTATATTCATCTTCCAGCTTTGTGCCTAATCTTCCTGTAGAAGAACGGAGGGGGGTAAGACATTTTCATAACATGCATTGATTGGAATAAACCATAGTCAGATAGTACAACATTTGAACTGTAGGTTGGATGTGACAAAACTTCCACATCGGATGATCGTTTCATGGAACTTTGCATTTTCCTGTTGAAATAAAATGCATTTTCATTCAATAAAACTTGGCTACTTTTCAACCAGTTTATCATAGTCTTCATCAACTTGCTTGCAGTATAGTTCAACATTGATGGCACAACTATTCAGCACCATTTCAAAATCCAAGATTCCTTCATTCTCAAAATGCAAATTTTAAAAAGTTGAACACCTGTTCATTACCTGTCGTGGCATGTTTGAAACAAGATACATATATGTGATAGCCGATCAAATAGGAAACAGAATTTCGCTTTAAATATTTTTTTTTTCCATTGGTTATTTTCCTTATCATTGACAGACACATTGGCTGAGATCAAAGTGTGGTATCTGTTCTGATACTACACTTCTCTATTCTGTCCTTGGTCAGTTAAAGAGAAATCCTTTTAGACTGAGGCAAAGTTTTGTATTTGTCAAAATCCAGAATACCCCTTTTTGGGAAACTGGATTTTCTGCACATTTCCTCACATTAAAAACCGACCATGTCTAACTCTGCCTTTGTGGGGAATTAATAGGTGCACATTCTCTCAAACAGATGGATTTAATGCTGCTATAAATTTCACTCATAACTTTTTTATAAACTTACATATTGGTATTATTTTTACATATTGGTATTATTTTTCACCCCGATTGTTTTCTTTCACTGATAAAAATGTAAAGCACCTGTCATTACTAAATATTAATATCATGATCTAGAGAGGAATTAAAAGAAAAAAGAAAATCGAGTTACCTCCCTTGTTTCAGTTTCAACTAAAAACAGTGTTAAAAAGAAATGAAATTGACATTCAAACATTAATAAAAAAAAAACAGTTTTAACACTGGTTACTTATGTAATCATGAAATCGTGAAATCCACCTAAATACAAACAAAACATGTCGCCTCCCCCCCCCCCAATAAAATTTCAAAATTGTTATGCCCAAAGCACACATACTATCTCAACTATAATCCTAACTTAAATCCTAACCCTAAAATAATTATTTTAAAATGTAAGAGAAAATAATATCATTCTTAAACAAACTGGTTTAGCCAATATAGTTTTATAAATCGGAACAATATTTTGCTGTAATTTTTTTTTGGAGGGGATAGGGGTAATTTCTTCATTTACTGGTATTAATTGTGTGGAGCATGCACGGAAGTGCACAAGCATATGAGTCAGGCCTACCTACGGTCAAAAGCGAACCCTGGACCTTTTGGATGCAAATCAAGTCTACTAACGAGCTACACCCATCATACCCCAAAGTGACGATTTAGTTTCGCCCAATGGCGATAAAAACAAGCTGATAAGTGGTTCGGCAGTTGAAATTCACTACTTTGAGAATGTGTCTCACATTATTACATTTCGTATCCTGGCATGTTGACTCGATGAGATTGTTCGGTGCTGCTTGGGAACGTGTGCATCAATTCAATGATATTGTTCATGGTTGGGTGTGTCAATTCAGCGGTAGTGTTTGGAATTGCATGGACGAATTTGTTAAGGATCGTGCCGTCACTTCTGAAAACAAATATATATATACATATATATATATGTATATATACATTGTTTTTCTGGTGATCTCCCTCTCATGTAGCAACATTAATTATATACATGTTATTAAAAAATAAATAAATTGTTTTGAAATAATACCTACTATTGGTTTAAAACAATTTATGTTTTAATAAAATTTATGATATATTTATTCATTATTATGTCGTGTATTATTTTTATTCATTTTTTTTAATCACTAATTTAAAAACAAGACTTGACAAGTCACAATTCTAGGACAGCATTCTTTACCATATCAAATATCATGTTGCGGACCAGGATATAAATATCCTAACTCGCTACAAAAGAAAATAATGAAACGAATGGAAAGAAGGAAACAAAACTCAATTGCTGGATAAAATAAACATGTCATTTATTTCCTGTTGAAAAATGAATGTTTTAGGTGTAACACGTGTTCATGTCTGCACGTGTAAAAAGGAGTGAGTAATGTAGCAGAAATGGGAATGGCAGTCCAGCGTGTAGACAAAGAAAAAGATAGAGGGTTGACATCAGTAAAGATGTGCGCACATGTTGGCACTTGTCCACATGGAAATGTCTTCAGGCCACTAGCGGTGGACACGAACTTGTCTGGTTGATGGACCAAAGCAAAAGGGAAAAAAGAGTGAGAAAGTCAATCCAGTTCATGGGGAGAGAAAGCGTATAAAGTGTAAATACTCTCTGTTGACTCTTGCCCCACATACAGTAGCAGATGCCGTAAGGCGCATGGGCGCGCACGCCCCGAAAGAGGCGAATGGTTCGTCGACCACTCAGCTCGGAAGGCGAGTTGAAAAGGGCTGAACAGCTCAGCTCTCTTGCTTTTATAGGAGTTTCCGGTGGTCTTTTGTGCATGTGTGGATTTCCTTTAAAGGGGAAGTGACGTTGCCCATGTGTGCGTACGTGTGCATATATGTGAGTACATGTGTGTACGTTAGCGTGTGTGTGTATGCACATGAATGTGAGTGTACGTGAACGTGAATATATGTACGTGTGCACGTAGGTTTGTGTGCGCGTATGTATATGACAAGAAATATGGCTTGAGATGTGAGCGCATGTTTTTGTGCAAGACTAGAAAAGGCTCGCACAATCATTGGTTATACCATAAAGATCTTTTCTTGTTTCCTTTAATATCAAGGTGTCTTCTTGTGAACATGAATTGGACATTCGTCTTAGATACGATTTATGTTGGACAATGCACATCTTTAAACATTATCAAGAAGACTGAGTGTTTTAGCATTACTGAACAAGACTTTTGCTAGCTGCTCTTCAGATGGTGCAACCAGATCAGGTTATCTGAAGATACTGGCTTCCTGACCTAAAATACACTTTGCAAAACTCAATCATGTTTTGCAAAGTCAAAAACAAAAACAACAATTTTCTTTTCCGAAATAACCAAACCAAACCAAACACCATGAATAAGTATTTGAAGACATAAAGAACTTAAAGCTTTTAAGGTTTTTCTAAAATGATTGGTTTCAGTATTAAAGAACATGAAAAGGGGTTGATATGCCATAAAACAACCAAACCAAATGCTCTTCAGACATTTGAAACTATGATGTAACCGCATTTACAATTCGTATCATTAATCCAGTCTGAAATACTTACCCCCCCCCCCGCCGCCAGAACATTGACCATGTGAAAACCGTTCAAAGATATACAATTAAGCGAATCCCGTCCATCAGACATCTGCCATACTCTGAACACATTATTTCCCTTGGTTTTGATTCATTGAAGCTTGGATGTCTAACACAAAATTATTAACCATCTTGCCAACCAGTGATGGGATTCAGCCAGTTCGCACCGGTTCGTGCGAACTGGTGCTTAAAATATTATGAGTTCGGCCAACCGGTTGTTAAAATTACGTAATCTCCTATTCAGACTTGTATCAAACCCACTATCAAACTCTTAGAACCGGTTCTTAAAAAATTTGAATCCCACTGCTGTTGCCAACCCTAAGAACCTTTATATCTTCATGTGTCTAACACGTGCAGAAATGCCTACAAAGTCAGAAAACAGCACGGTTTCCATGATTTTCGGAAACATTTTTTCACACTCGGAATTGCTGGAGTGTGAAATCAACCACATGTATTGGTCGTTGGCTGTCGAGACATTGCATATTTTAAAACCCTCATCACCAAAACTACATGCAATGTTCTCCATATACATTCACACATGTATAATATAAATATTTGAGTGATTCTATTTATAACCGTGTGTGATAAGAATGAACCAATCAAATGCAAGAACAACTTTATGAAATAGACTGGATCTTATATATTATTTTATTTTTTGGAATCCTTTGAGATGAGGCTTCATAATTTGTGTATTGATTCCAAAAAGTAAAATAATATATCATTCGGTACAAACCTGACATTTTTGCTGCCATTCGTTTTTTTGCTTCGAACTACATTTTTTTATTTCAAGAATGATTTTACACTCAAGAATGACGCATTGTTCATTTCTCTGACGGTTGTATACGATTCTATGTGCCATATACATGCACTTTTAATGAGCTGTACAACTCCTGATCAAAATAATTTCACTATTATGAAATAAAATTAACAAATACAAATTCGTCATGCAATTTTTACCTTATCCATTGTCATGGTCATACTTGTTCAATTTTTTATTTTTTAAAACATAAAAAAATTGAATTCATTAATTTTTAGAAAAAAAAAACTCAATTTTTTTTAAATAACATTTTTTTATGGAAGTTGCTTCAGACAAAGCATGAAGCCACTTAATTTAAGAAACCAAAAAACAACAAAAGATGATGAATGAAAAGACAAGAGTTGCCTATTAGCATTAGTCTTGAATAGACCAAAGTTACAGGTAGGCAGAAAACTGAGCAGGAAGAAATTTCCAAAAGCCTGCATTTCTTTGAAAGAAATGAACGGAATAAAAATTTGTATGAGGGGCATTCCAAAAGTAATGCCTCCTATTTTTATTCAGCTATGAATAGATTGCAAATTGTTATGATAACTGAACTTATGGATTCATGATCGGCAGATATTGACGGAGTGAAACTCTAAGAAAGCAAACCTTGTCATGGATGTGTGTCAGAAGCAGAAATGCGTCATTGAATTCCTGGCAAAAGTGCATTGAGAATGGTAGTGACTATGTAGAAAAATAAATTCAGGAGCACAAAAGATCACTTGTTTAGATTGTATCATGGCAGTCTTCATAGCTCATTAACTTTTTTAGTGAAAAAAAAATAGGAACAACCCTTGTATTATACCTGGACAGCAAATTGATGACAACTACTAGACCAACAAGTCAAATAAGCTGGAACAAAGGAAGCAGAGAATAAAATCAGACAATTCTGACCAACATATGCTATGATAGTACTTATAGAAAAGACTGAAACTAGCAACATCATGTCTGTGAGTTGGTTGGTTTGGTTGGTTTTTGTTTTACAGCATATCAACTCTTTTCGGGTTATTTAATGCCGAATCTAAAGATTTAAGAAAAATTTTTTTAATAGAATATATTTGTTGTTTTCACGTCGGTTTCTATTTAACTCATAGTTGGGACCCTAACAGGTAATACCACTCCGGGTCAGAGTGGACCTGGGAGCAATGGTAATTAAAGGGTGGCTCCACACTCCCCAAAGCCCACAAGCTGGGGCCTCACCACTGGATATAGTTTAAGGTCATATCCAGGACCCCCATTGAGGGACTTTTACCCTCTGCAGGGGGGCAGTCGGCGTATTCTAATGCCCCACCGACAGGGCCATCGTGTCTGTGAGAGAGAAAGGATGAAGAGAAGAAAGGATGTGGTTAATCAATGACTAACCAAATATGACAACATAAAAGATCTGATAGTAGATATATATAGATAGATGAGAATAGCCTCAGGTGTGTTTAAAGGAACAGAGAACCAACTTTATGAGAAGCAAATAATACATAACATCACTGTAAATACATAATTATTAATGATAAACATCAATAAGTGATATCCAGACTCAATACCTGTAAGCTACAGCATTACCATTTATTTTTCTTTAATTACAAGGTGAAACGATAAATTTGTCGCCCTAAAGAAAACAAGACTTTTTATTTTAAAACTTTTATTGAAAAAAATCAATTCAGATAACTTGATTATGTAGTAGAGCTGACATCTATTCAATGTATCCACCTTCAGTCTTGATGCGAGTTCAGAACCGGGAGTATGCCTTTTCCACAAGTGCCAGTAGGAGCTCGGCGAATACTCAGCAGATGGCAGTGATTAGACTGGCTTTGGTCCTGTGGGAGGTCATGTTGGTGATGCTCTCGATGTATGACCAAATAAAGTAATCCAGCAGATTCAGGTTGAGGGGGAGGGGGGCTGTGAGAGAAGGGTACAAAGTCGTAGCACTCCTTCTGAAGCAAAGTCTGGGTCTCTTTGGACTTGTGGCCAGTGCCGAGTCCTGCTAATACAACCAGGGTCTGCCAGCAGTCACCACACTCATCAGCACATCCAGATATACTTTGCTGTTGACTTTCAAGCCAACTTCGAAGATGTGAGGTGGCATGATGTGGCCCTCATTTGAAACCACACCAAAGACCATAACCATGATCGGAAGCTTCATTGAGCTGTACCCTCAAGTGTTGAACTGCCCATATTCGCATTTTGGGGGTGCTGGCAATGGTTCTGTTGTCATAACTTGAATAGGTAGAGAGCATGAGGTATACAGCGGTGCATTTCTGATCTCGCTCGTTGTTTCACTTTCAGACATGATAGAAAGCTCCTATTGCTATTGGTATTTGTACACAACTGGCTAACTAGTAGATGGTCTGCAACAAAAAAAAGAAAACTGATTTTCATCAAACAGAAATGGAATCATGTCGTCTTTTCTATGGTGACAATTTTATCGTTGCACCCTTTAAAAAAAAAATTAAATAAAAAAAATCTCAAATATTACTTATGTAATCGAATCTTGCTTCACGAATTCTGATGAAAGAACTTTTGCCCTGTCAGTCTACTCCTGTTTTTCACTAAAATTTTTTAATTGTCAATCAATCTAGTGATAGTTCACCACCTCGTTAATTCTAAACTTCTTCCTAACCATCAGTGTGGGTTTAGACTAACACGTATTGTGGATATCCTAACAGTCATGTTGGAACACATGGCACAAACTAGACAAGACAAGTGAAACTAGAGCATTAGTATTTGATATATCTACAGCTTTTGAGAAGGTCTTGCATGAAAGTCTTCTCATAAAACTTATTGCGTATGGTATTATGAGATGCATATTTAACATAATTAAATTTTTCCTAACCCCCCCCCCCCCTTAAAAAAAAATTCAGGTTGCCCTAAATGGGCGTACATCCAAACAACATGACATGAATGCACGTGTACACCAGGGATCAAATCTTGGACCCTTATTGTTCCCGATTTTTATTAACAATTTCCCTAATGAAATTCTCACAGAGATACGTGGCACCATATGACACCATAACATGTGGGCGAAAAGAATGCACACATATCCAAAGCAACGGCTGACTCCTTGGAAAATGACCGCTAGTCCACAGTTGAATTGAGACATAAATAGATGTTAACATTCATGCTACTAATACAAAGCTTCTTTCCTTTAACAGTTATAAGAAATCTTCTCAGTCACCGATTGCCATGGCAAATAAAACCACCCTACCCAAGAGTCAGACATTCAAACTCCTCGGCCTAACCTTCCCAGGCAACATGAATTGAAACAAATACATTAAATTCGGCTGCAAAGAAATGGGCTTCCTTTACCATGCTAGAAAACTTCTCACACTTGCTAGTATCCGATATCTCTACAAAGCCACAATCCAACCATGCATGTAGTACTGTGCCTCTGATCTGATAGGTCTCACATATAATGAACAAACAAGACAAAGGGGATTTATAAATTTGTTTTAATCAAGTCGTTAACTATGAACATACTACTACCACAATAATAATGGCGTCCTCACACTGCATGTGGAAAAAACACCTGAATGTGAGTTGGTTTTCTCTAGTTCAAGCGAAACTACTCCATCTAAAACATGTTTTACATACTTTACACCCCACTATCCACCAAACTTCAGCTCCTGTCCCATCACCACAATGTGACATTCCTCTACTTGTTTTACAATCATTTCAATGGAATGTGTTTCGATAAACTTCCTGCTCCAATTCCTCTCTCAACATAAATAAACACCCGGCCAACCCGACAATCAGCTGAACCTCATCCCTTCACTGCGGAGATCCCCAGATGCCTTTTCCTTAAATGGCTAGCCTTTGGAATTCTTTCTCTGCTCCATGTTTCATGGACCACCAGCATGTAGAAATTTACATGTAATATGAACGAACATCCTGCTGTACAACTCCTCACTTCAGATGCCTCTAAAATTCTGGTCCCCTCATTTGCAGTAGCTCCTTATATCTCAGTGGCAATTTGGAGTGAATAAAATGCTTCACTGGCACTCCTCAATTTATTTGCTTCATCATCCGGCAAAGTTTACAGGAGTTTCCACAGGTTGCTGCATATTCAGTTTCTTCTGCAAACTCTTGCCAGCATGCATTTCAATCAGCAGGCATTGAGTAACACGGTGTCACAATTCACAAAAGTTTGGTGCATTCATCACCTATACTTCCCGTACTTGCTTTGCGAGATGGAGAGTCTCTCCTGTTATCCAATCCCAATGACAGTCATTCGTAACACCAAGGTGCCCGAATGCCAAGTCGATCGTAGCAGATTTAAGGACCTGCCATTCTGTCTCAAGTTGATATTCTCCGTTGGTTTGAAGAAGAGAAAACCAGTTATAAATTTCTATCCTGAATTAGGTGCCAGCATCCAACTTCAAATTGGTGATGTTCATCTGCTTAGGCTGCTTGGTTGCTCACTCTGCCTGAAGTCGAACTTGAAGACTTGCTCAAACAAGCGTTTGCTCTGAGCTGAATTTGTTACGATGGAATACCGGCAGGTGCTTGTCCCATGGATTATACAAGTCTTTGAGGCAATTTGGTGCACTGAAATGTTCCCCACTCACTGAAGCAAGGCAATGCTTCTCCCATTCTTCAAAAAGGGCAATCAGCTCAAATTACCAGAGAATGAGTCATTCATATGGCAAAGGTCTTTGCTACTTCTCTGCTGTGCTGATTCCAAAGCGTCCATGACTCCTGCACATGCCCATCTCAAGGCGGCTTTCGACCAGGCAGAGGTGTATCAGTTAAATCTTCAAACTTCAGCACACCCTTGAAAATCGGCGAGCATTTCAGCAACCCACAGTCTTCTGTTTTGTTGACTTCGGGGCTATTTTCGACAACATCGATTGAGACTCACTCTGGTGAATCATGAAGGCAACAAAATCTTTGTGGACTGTTGAAAGTTACTATTGGTCTACAAGGTTTACGTGGACAAGCCTATAGGAAGAGTCAGAGGCATTTAAGGTAAAGTCAGGTGTTCAACGGATGTCATCTCTCCTACTCATTTTAATTACACACTCGATTGTATCCTCAACGAAGTCCTTCAAGGTCACGAGCGATGAAATATGAGGATGTCTGACTTTGCTTATGCATATGATATTGTCCTGCTTGGATCATCTGGCGAGGAGGTGCAAGCTGTGCTCAACAGTGCAGACTGTTGCTCACAGATTAGGAATGCACATCAATATCTCCAAAACAAAGACTGGAAAGAATTCACCTAGAAAATATGTTTATTTTGACTCTACCTGACTGGGTAGGCAGTGGCTGAGATTGGATCGCAAATAGGAGCAACATTGTCTGCTTCTTCTAACTCGTCTCTGTGATCTCAATAAGAAATACGTTTGAACACGAAGGGACACTATCAGGTGACAGTGAGAACCATCTTTCTCTATGACTGCATGATGTGACTTATGAGAACAGAGGGTCGGTGCACACTGGAAGTCTTTGACAATGACTGTTTTCTCAGCATTCTAAATTGCCATCATGGAGATCACTTTCTGGTTTCTTCTCTCTGCCGAAGGCTAAACCTACATTACCTGCTGTCTGCTTTTCTTCAACGATTCAACATCTCTGGTAGTATGGACATACAGCTTGTCGAGTGGAAGGGGAGCTGATTTGCATGGTTCTCGTTCACCCCTCTCTATTTGACTGGCACAAACATGTTGATACGTAACTGAAGACCTGGACAACGACAATTAAAAATGCCCTGGCAGTACTATTGAGCCTATAATTGGTCTCTGGCGATTAAATCAGGAGTGGTTAGCCATATCCTACAACATGCCCCAAGACTGATGGTGTTGACTTTGAAGGTTCAAGATGCAGTTCGTACTGAGGAGAAAGCTGACTCAATCTGACCAGGATGATAGCCACAACAAGTACAAAATAAGATTAGAACAGTCGTGCGAATAATCGAAATAATAGGAAGAATTAAAACATTAAGAAAATAGTTTTTATAATTCCATAATTACCCAAGACAAAATAGATTTGTTTTTAACAATGGCCGAAAAGCAAAGTTTTACAAAAGCAAAGTTTATATTTCTTGCATTCATGTTATATGACCAACAATGATATATTCTTACTATGCAATCATAACTATATATGCAATAACATTTCATTTACAAACGCTGTAAAACATATTTTGTAGTCTTCGATATCATTCAATAAATATATTACTTCTTAAATAGATTATAATATATATGTGTGTGCATATAGTATGTTTATTTATACAAACTTTATTGGTTACATATGTGCATACATGTTTCAATAGTACCTCTGTTAAGAGGAACCGTTTCATCAAACCAGAAAAATAATCAACTCATATAAAAGTGAAGGCTCATTCAGTTATACACACTCACACACAAATACATACATACATACATACATACATACATACATACATACATGATTGCTTCATTTAATCACATGAATTAATGTATGAAGATATAATTTTATGTGCAAATTTTCAGTATTTATTTCAACAGTGCTCAATACATAAATAGAACTAGGTAGTAAGCTATGAAAACATGGAATATTCTGTGTAGCTTAATTGCCATATAAATTTTCATAACTATATATATATATATATGTATATATATATATATATATATATATATATATATATATATATATATATATATATAGACATAAATATATTCTGTATAATATCCATTTATATCTATATCTATGTATTTATATATATATATATATATATATATACATACATTAGGCTGGTGCTAAAATAATGTCGTTTTTGACATTCAATTTCAAAAGATTATAACTCCTTTCATAATAAACTTTATTAATCGAAATAAGAACCATTAGAATTGACACATTTTTGTCAATTAGAAACAAGTTACATAGAAATCTGGAGCTCTGGAAGCGATGAAGTCACTGAAGGCCAATTCGGCATCATCTCGGCTTTTGAAGTATTTTTCAATCGTGGGCAAGAGGTCTGGTTAATATGACAGATCAGACAGAGTTTCGTATCCCAATTTGTTCAGCTTCTGCAGGGTAAGCTGAGCAACATGCAGGCGAGCGTTGTCATGGAGGAGAATTGGTTCCTATTGACCAATCTCGGGCACATACATTGGAGCTTCTGATGATTTTTGTCAATTTGTCGGCAGTACTTCTCTGCCGTAATTGTTTCGCCCAGATTCAAAAATCTGTGATGGATGAGACTAGTCGCAGACCGCCTAACAGTCGCCATAACCTTTTTTTTTTTTTTTGGTGCAATTTTGGTTTTTGGAAGTGTTGTGGAGTTTCTCCGGCATCCAACCACTGTGCTAAATGTTGCTGGTTGTTGTAGAGGATTCACATCTCATCATACATCAGAATCCGCTCCAGAAATGGGTCGTTTTTGTTGTTCAGAAGGAGCATAGAAGACACCTCAAAATGACGATTTTTTTGATTATCGTTCAATTCATACAGCACACATTTATCCAACTTTTTTGACTTCCCTATTTGCTTTAAATGACAAATGATCGTTGAGTGATTGACCTCGAGTTCAACGGCAACTTCTCGTGTGGTTTTGTGAAGATCGGCTTCAATTAAGGATTTCAAATGTCAACCACAGTTGGCTGGCCACGACCATCTTCATCTTTGAGGCTCTCATCACCATTGCATCGCCATTGCGAAATTTCTTGAACCACCGTTGTGCCACATGTTCATTAGTGGTTCCTGGGCCAAACACATAATTGATATCATGAGTTGTGTCTGCAGCTTTTCGGCCTAGTTTGAACTGGAACAAGTACACTAGAATATTTCAATTAAAAGTCAAATATGAACAGGTAAAATTATAGAAGAATAAAAGGCGAATCAAATGAGGTATAGTTTGTTTAAACAGTTACATTAATTTAGTTTAAAATTGCAGTTTTGTAAAAAATTACAAGTGCGGACTTTCTTTTTGTCGTCTGTCTATATATCTCCATATACCCATATATATATATATATATATATATATATATATATATATATATATATATATATATCGATTGGTTTCCTAGATGTAAATCCATTGAAACTCACGTGATTATTATAATGTATAATAGACAAACTATATATATATATATATATATATAACTACTTCATTTACTCACAAATAAATTAATATACGAAAGTATAAATTTATGCGTAAACTTTAAGTATTTACTACAACAGTGCTCAATACATAGATATACTTGCATAATATTTGCGTAAAAAGTTTATAGTAAACACAAAACTGTTTCCATATATATTTATGTATGTGTATATATTTTTGTGTAAAAAGTTTTTCCTACCAAACTCCTAGAGTTTTTGGTCTACAGACATGAATTTCATATATAAGGTATTTGAATCCATGCGAAAATTTATATTTGGGTTTTAGCCTGTGAAAATCAGGGCAAAGATATGAAAAAAAAAAAAAAAAAATGAAATTTACCAGGTGAAGGTCGAACGCCGGCATTACGAATGCATAACGTATTAGCTATTGGTTCACATTTTAATTTTTAGCCTTGCAGTAAATATGTCTTTATAGCCCAGTCATTGACGGCAGAGGTAAAAATAAATTGTGAGCTGAACATTTTGGTTTCGATTCTCGGTGGTGGCGCATGAGTCTTTTTTTTTTAAAACTTTTTAAATCATTACTATATATTGCGTTCAATATAATCGATAATATAAATCTCACGTCTGTTTAAATGTATGTATGTATGTATGTATGTATGTATGTATGTATGCATTTGTGTCAGGTCATGTCATGTGCTACTGGTACCATGTAACCCAATACTACCTGCCTCATGGTCGGGTCACTGGCGACTAAACTGGTTACCCCACCAGACTTGTTTGGTGAGGAGGGCGGCTAGTCTCCCTGAAGGATTAAAAACAAGACCTTCCAAAGGGCGAATGAACTCTTTTTCTGGGTCAATGGCCAACTAGCACCGTGTATATTTGAGTGTATGTATATATGTATATTGGGGTGGAGAGGGCTCCCGTAAGCTGTGGTGAAGGCAACCTTTCTAGGAGAAGCAAATCTCTGATTTAAAAAACCATAAAGCGGAAGACCATTACCCGCATTAAGCTGGTCTGCAGTTTAATTTGTTGCTGGCTATCTTGCTCTTGCTTGTTGCTGGATCTCTACATTTTGAACCGAGAGAGAGACTTAGCTGTCGTACAAAGCTAAGACTCTGTAACATCATATTTGTATAGATACTCCCTCAGGCATTTGGGCTCATGGATTTTAAATGTCTTAGGGAGTGGCACTCGTCTGACAAGACGTTGCAATCATCATGTATGCATGCATGTGTGTGTATGTTTGTCTGCCTAAAACTTTCGACAGAGGCGACGGATTTTCATGAGATCGGTATCGTTTTGAAAGACGACAAATAGTGAAAAATTGGCTAAAAACATTAATTACTTCACCCTCAAATAGGCACTTTTCTACAGGAAGGGGTCGCTTTTTTCGCTGATATTTTCGAAAGCCATCCTCTCTTTTCGATTGACTAGCCTTAATTTAAACCTACATAACTTCCGGTTTGGCAACACATATTTTTTTTTTCACATTCTTTTCCTCCTTCACAGTACAGGTTCGAGCTGCCCGCCTGCCTACTACCACTTTTTATTTTTTGCTCAACACACATCTTCAAACACCCAGGCAACACCGGGCTGAGCAAAAAAAAAAAAAAAAGCTTCAATTTTTTAAACTTTGACCTCTATTATGACCCCTTAAAGTTCTCAAAGGTCAAATCGTTGAACTTTGACCCCTTAACAGACAAATTTCTAGCCGAAAACGGATTACAAATCTCCATATCCTGTATATCAAATTTCGAGTCTGTAGACTGAAAATTAACAGAGTTATTGTGTAGAGAAATGTACACAGACAGACACACACACAAAAGACATTTTCACTTTTATAGATATATAGATAAATATTTTTTTTTTCACATTCTTTTCCTCCTGTGAACACAGTACAGGTTCGAGCTGCCCGCCTGCCTACTACCACTTTTTATTTTTTGCTCAACACACATCTCCAAACACCCAGGCAACACCGGGCTGAAATGCTAGTATATATATATATATATATATATATATATATATATATATATATACTAGCCTGGTTGCCCAGCGTTGCCCGGGTGTTTGGAGGTGTGTGTTGAGCAAAAAAAAAAACAAAAGCGGTCAATTTTTTTAACTTTGACCTCTATTATGACCCCTTAACATTTATTGTTTTGGGCTCAAATCAAGTTATGAAGTTAGATCCATGTCCAAGGAACCTATATCTAAAATTTCAAGTGTTTGGACCCAAAATTATCGGAGACGTTTGGTAGAGTTCTCAAAGGTCAAATCGTTGGACTTTGACCACTTAACAGCCAAATTTCTGACCGAAAACCAATCACAAAGATTTTCCCAAATCTCAGTACCCTGTCTATAAAATTTTGAGTCTGTAGGCTTAAAATTGACAGAGTTATTGCATAGCGAAATACACACAGACACACACACAGGCACACGTTCACTTTTATATATATACTAGCTGCACCCTGCCACGCATTGCTGTGGCTCAATTTGGTGTAATGGAAAAATCTAATAAAAAGAGAAAATGCGTGTTTCTTATATTCTTAGAACAGCAATCAACTCTAAAAAGTAAAAAAAAAAAAGGCGAAAATGAAAAAAATGGTACTCTTGTAGAATTGGATCTGGATCTTCGGGAGTTACCGTCAATCATGGCAGGGACTCGACCAACATTCAGTGGATTAAGCCGAACGTTGCTAAAATGTTGAAACGCTAAATAGTTTTATTTTTTTTTGGTATTGTATTAAAAAATGTGAGATTTTAATTAATATTTGGGTGGGTGAGGGGGGGGGTTACTATACACAGATTCGAAAAAGTTGTCCAAAAACAAATAAATGAAATCAAAGGTAAGGTAAATTATGTTTCTATCTAACTGGATAATCTTTTAGTGTTTTTATTTAATGCAAAATGTTTAATTGGCTCAAGAAACTCTGTGTTTATCGATGCATTTGATAAAGACGAATGGTTGCGGACTCTGTTGAATGCGTTAAGTTTGGGAAAATCAGTTAAAAACTAAAAAACTATACAAAACAGTGTCAGACACCCACTGATTATATATTATCGTGACATAGGCTGACATATTCGGTGGGTTTCTGACAGTATTTTGTATATTTTTTTAGTTTTAAATCATTTTCCCAAACTTAACATCATCAACAGTGTCCGCCACCATTTGTATTTTTCTGTTTTTCGAGCCGACTAAACGTTACAGTAAATAAAATGGGTTTGTATTACTAAACACAGAAACGAAAAAGTCGTTGAAAAATAAATATAACAAATAAATGTTATCAAAGGCAAGATAAGTTACTTTTCTACCTAACTGGATAAGATTTTAGTGTTTTTATTTAGTGTAAAATGTTTAATCGGTTCGAAAACATGTAGTGTTTATCAGTATATTTGAAAAATACAAATGGCGGCAGACTGTGTTGAACACGTTAAGTTTGGGAAAAGGAGTTAAAACTAAAAAACTATACAAAATACTGTCAGGAACTCACTCAATATATGTTACCGTGAGATAGGCAGACATGTATTTGGTGGTTTTTAACAGTATTTTCTGGAGTTTTATAGTTTTAACTCATTTTTCCCAAACTTAACGTGTTTAACACAGTCTGCCACCATTTGTAATTTTCAAATATAGCAGCAATAAACGCTGTGTTTTTCGAGCCGAATAAACATTTTACATTAAAAAAAAAAAAATTATCCATTTTGGTAATAAAGTAACATATCTTGCCTTTGATAATATTTGTTATACATTTATTTTTTGACAAATTTTTCGAATCTATATATACAGTAGTACAAACCCAATAAAAACACTAAAAATTATCCAATTAGGTAGAAAAGTAACTTATCTTGCCTTTGAAAATATTTACTTGTTATATATTTGTTTTTGTTGACAACTTTTTCAAGTCTTTGTGCAAGTACAAACCCGAAGGCGGTATTTTTCTGTCTAATTTTATTTTTGGTACCGCATTTAAATTTAAATTTCACAATATCTTTTTTAGGGGGGTATTTTTTTTTACATTAGGTCCACCTCCACAATTTTCGACTATGCTGAGTAAGAAAATCTCATTTAAAATTTGCAGAGGCAAGTAGTTTTCAAGATATAAAGACCTATAATATGCACTATAATTCACTGGCGGCCATGAATAAACACTCCCAACCTCCCCATATTAAGAACGGTTTTCGGAATAAACAACACCCATGCCTAACCACGTGTTTTAACCTTTTACCTGTCTTTCATCTGTTAAAAACAGCTTTTGGAATAAATACCACCATTCTCCCCATGTTAAGAACGGCTTTCAGAATAAACACCGCCAACCTACTCATGTTAAAAATTGTGGAGGTGGACCTAATGTGAAAATTTACCTTTTGTTTTTTTAATAAATTGTTAGTTGAAAACACAGAATAGTGACAAAACACCATCCCCTCCCCTTGGTAAGAATGGCTGAAAAAATAACGGTTTTCTTGGTAGAAACTTTTCTGTATTTCACCTAACAATTTCTGGTGCTAATGTACTTACTGATCCGCACTATTTTTTAAATCGTATTTACAAGTTTAATTAAAGTTTTATGATATGTCTTTTATTCAATTGTAAGATCAAAGTACAGAATAGGTACAAAACACCCTCCCCTCCCGATGTTAAGAATGGCTTTTTAAATAATAACGTTATTATTTCAGCACGGATCACTTTCTGCATGAGTACCTAATATTTTTATTTTATTTTTATTTTTTTTAGCCATCCCATATAGAGGGGATGGTGTTTTGTAACTATTCTGTGCTTTTATCTAACAATTTATTATTATTAAAAGATATCGTGGAATTATAAACAAATAAAAAGATATTGTGAAAGTTGAATTTAACTTGAAAAAAAAAAAAAAACGTGAACGGCGCGTTCAACATTGTAGCCGGAGCTTATTTGGCAATAAGGTCACGTTAGTCGATTAATGAGTGCTAATGCACTTACAGATCCGCGCTATTTTTTTAAATCGTATTTCCAAGTTTAATTAAAGTTTTGGGTTTTTTTTGGTATTTTTTAGATTAGGTCCACCTCCACAATTTACTTTTAAATCACGACTTTTATGTTTTCGACTATGCTGAATACGGAAATCACATTGAAATTTTGCAGAAATAAGTAGTTATCGAGATAAATAGTTGTTTTATGCATTGTATTCTTTGGCGGCTATCTTTTTTACGCGCATAGATTTGTTTATGACGCGCGTGCATGCACGTAAAAAGATGGCCGCCGGAGATTACAATGCATTATACAACTTTTTATATCTTGTTAACTACTTATTTCTGCAAGATTTCAATGCGATTTCCGTATTCAGCATAGTCGAAAGCCTATTCAAGTCGTGATTTAAAAGAAAATTGTGGAGGTGGACCTAGTCTAAAAATTTACCATTTTTTTTATTCAATTATAAGGTTAAAGTACAGAATAGGTACAAAACACCCTCCCCCCCCATGTTAAGAATGACTTTTTAAATAATAACGTTATTTCAGCACGGATCAATAAGTGCATGAGTACCCAATTTCTTTAATAAAAAAAAAAAGCATTCATATTTTCTTATGTAAAAACAACTTCTGTAAAAAACAAAACAAAAAAAAACGTGTACTTTCAATTTTTGTTAAAAAAAAGGTTTTCTTTAATAAAAACTAACGTAAAAAAAGCAAAAAAAAAAAAAAAAAACATTAATCGGTACTCATGCAGAGAGTGATCCGTGCTGAAATAATAACGTTATTATTTAAAAAGCCATTCTTAACATGGGGAGGGGGGTGTTTTGTACCTATTCTGTACTTTAACCTTACAACTGAATAAAAAAACATATCATAAAACTTTAATTAAACTTGGAAATACGATTTAAAAAATAGCGTGGATCACTCTCTGCATTAGCGCCGTTTTTTTTTTTTTTTAAGAACCTTTTTTAACAAAATTGAAAATACACTTTTTTTCTTTTTACAGAAGCTGTTTTTACATGAGAAAATATGAATGCTTTTTCTTTATTAAAGAAATTAGGTACTCATACACTTATTGATCCGTGCTGAAATAATAACGCTATTATTTAAAAAGCCATTCTTAACATGGGGAGGGGAGGGTGTTTTGTACCTATTCTGTACTTTAATCTTACAATTGAATAAAAAACATATAAAACTTTAATTAAACTTGGAAATACGATTTAAAAAATAGCGTGGATCACTCTCTGCATTAGCACCAAATATTATTTAAGCACGTTACCAAGCCGTAAATTTTCTTCGAAAAAACTATACTTTCACCTAACAATTTTAAGTTCATATTTTCTTATATCGAAACAGCTATTTAAAAAAAAACAAAAAGAAACAACTTCAACACAAACAAAAAAAAACAACTTCGACTTCAACTCAAACGGTTCAATCTGCGGTATACATGCTGCCTTTGAGCAATGGCAGCTGACTAAGTAGAAATAAACCATTGGGGAGAGTGGGGCTTGCTATAGAATTTCTGTGGGAACATGTGCTTCAATTGCAGTTTTGAACCATTCAGTGGGCTCATTTGCTCACTGTTCAGCTGGAAGAGAAAAGATATTTCCCCATGAGGCATCTCTTATAAGATCCCTGATGGCTTCCCAGTCATATATGTTGTAATTGAAAAAAAAAACCCAAATATCTTCTTTTGTCTATAAACAATTTTTATTTAACATTGTGGTTCTAGGGGGAGGGGATTTTTTTTCTCAACCTCAAGATAAAAAGATTTTTACATCAATTTTTTAAAATTCATTTTTAAGTAAAAAAAAAAATGAGCTGCTTTATTTTTATCATTAATCAATAATGGAATAAAAAGTATTGTGTTTTATCAAAATCAATAAATGTCCTCACAAATAAATATATGTTTATTCATGCAGCATGCATTCGTTCAGGCATATAAATGAGGTAGAGAAAAATGAGATCTAAATAAAGAGGTGAGACAAAATGGTAAATAAAGAAAAAAAGAGAAAAAGAACGATAAAACAAAAGAAAAAAGGAAAAGAACGGTAAAGCAAAAAGCAGAAAAAAGAAAAGAACGATAAAACAAAAAAAAAGAAGAAACGGGGAGGAAAAGAACGATAACTCAAAAGAAAAAAAAGGAGAAAACGATAAAGCAAAAAGAAGAAAAAAGAAAAGAACGGTAAAACAAAAAAGAACAAAAAAGAACGATAAATCAAAAGAAAAAAGGAAAAACGTTAAAATAAAAAGAAGAAAAAAGAAAAGAACGATAAATCAAAAGGAAAAAAAAGGAAAAACGGTAAAGCAAAAAAAGAAAAAAGAAAAGAACGATAAAACAAAAAAAAGAAGAAACAATAAAACAAAAAGAAGAAAAAAGGAAAGAACGGTAAAACAAAAAAGAAGAAAAGGGGAAGGAAAAGAACGGTAAATCAAAAAAAAGAACAAACTGTGAAAAGAAAAAAAAACGATAAAACAAAAAAGAAAGAAGAAAGGAACGATAAAAAAAAACAAAAAAACAGAAGAAGAAAAAGAAAAAAGCGGTAAGACAAAAAAGAAATAAATAAGGAACGGTAAAACAAAAAAGAAGAAGAAAAGGAAAAGAATGGCAAAACAAAGAGAAGAAAAAAAAGATCAGTAAAACAAAAAAGAAGAAAAAAAAGAACGGTAAAACAAAATAAGAAAAGAACGTTAGAACAAAAAAAGAAAAGAACGGTAAAAAAAAGAAAAGAACGGTAAAACAACAAAGAAGAAAAAAAGAACAGTAAAACAAAAAAAAGGAAAGAACGGCAGAACAAAAAAGAAAAGAACGGTGAACACAAAAAAAAGAAAAAACGGTAGAACAAAAAAGAAAAGAACGGTGAACACACACACAAAAAAAAGAAAAAACGGTAGAACAAAAAAGAAAAGAGCGGTAAAACAAAAACGAGAGAGGTAGTTTAATACAAAATACATAACAGTTAATAACTGTTGCTTTTTTTAATTTATTTTTTCCCAAGTAAACGTTTTAATTAAAAATAAAGATTACAAGTGTTTTAATATAATATTATATAAAAATTATTATGGGAAGAAAGGTTCCTTAGTCCTGATTGACAATCTTCCTAGAGCTGAACACTTAAATAAAAACATCTAGTTTGCAAACCTACAATTACTTAAGGAGCAGATAAGTTCCGTTTATTGATTAGTTTGTACTCCTTATTTATCTATTAGCCAAGCGCAAAGGTACCATCACAGAGACATTTCAAATCCATGCAGTGCTTAGCCTTGTTTTCTGATTAGTATATATATATATATATATATATATATATATATATATATATATATATATATATATATATATATATATATATATATATATATATATATATATATATATATATATATTATATATATATTTATATATATATATATTTATATATATATATATATATATTTATATATATATATATATATATATTTATATATATTTATATATATATTTATATATATTTATATATATATATATATATATATATTTATATATATATATATATATTTATATATATATATATATTTATATATATATATATATATTTATATATATATATTTATATATATTTATATATATATATATATATTTATATATGCTATCCTGCTATCTTTCTTTTTTATTTGAACAACTTATAGACATTTGAATGGTATTAGTTTACTTGACTAGTCTGGGTTGCTCTTGTTTTGATAGATTAAGGGAACAGATTTGACAGTTTGTCTGGTTTTTATTTCTGACTGGTATTACAGGAGCCCTAACTCTTGGGTAGCACTAAGAGTAGCTGATCTTTCAAAATTTGTATAATATTGGAATAACTGTAATGCTATGTCGTGCATGGAAAAGAACCCTGCTGAACAGTGTACGAATTAGGCAAGTAAATGGTGCAAAGCAGGCACTGAAGCATATGTCCCCCACACAGAAATATTATAGCAAGCCCACTCACCTCTCATGGCTCACTACAGATTGTGCAGTTACAATGGTACACAAAGACAGCAAGCATTCTATTGGTTTGTACGTTATAAGTTAAATACAAACAGGCAAAAATTCTTAGATGCTAGAAATTAATGTAAGAGAGAAATAGCCACAGCCAAAAGAATGCATGCTGAAAAAACAAAACAAAAACAAGGAACACATAGAATCGCAGAAGATAGGAACTTGTGGTTTCTGGAAAATCTATAATAGTGTAGTGAATAAAGGGCAATCAGTGATTTCTCCATTATCTAACAACCAGTTAATCAATCAAGCACTAGTCCATTACCTTGCAAAAGCTAATCTTTCTGACAAACAGTATGGATTTAGGTAATGTCGTTCTATTGCAGGAATTTTAACAGTCATCTTTGAACACATACACCATGCACTGGACAATGCAGGTGAAACCAGGGCTGTAGCCCTTGATATAGCCAAGGCTTTTGATAAAGTGTGGCATGAAAGGATGCTGATGAAAATTAAATCATACAGTTATAACTGGGCATATACTAAGTATAATTGGATCCTTCTTAAGGTAATGGGATCAGGTTGTCATTGATGGACACACATCCAAACAGAATAACATTAATGTGGGAGTGCCTCAGGGGTCGATCCTTGGAACACTGGTATTTTTGATATTCATTAATGACCATCCTGATAATATTGTGTCCGCATTGGGTATATTTTCTGATGATACAGTACTCTATAACATGCACGAAGAAGAATGGATCTCCACAAAGACAATGGCATAATCCTTAGAAAATGATCTCCACAAAGACAATGGCATAATCCTTAGAAAATGATATCCACAAAGACAATGGCATAATCCTTAGAAAATGATCTCCACAAAGACAATGGCATAATCCTTAGAAAATGATATCCACAAAGACAATGGCATAATCCTTAGAAAATGATCTCCACAAAGACAATGGCATAATCCTTAGAAAATGATATCCACAAAGACAATGGCATAATCCTTAGAAAATGATCTCCACAAAGACAATGGCATAATCCTTAGAAAATGATATCCACAAAGACAATGGCATAATCCTTAGAAAATGATCTCCACAAAGACAATGGCATAATCCTTAGAAAATGATATCCACAAAGACAATGGCATAATCCTTAGAAAATGATCTCCACAAAGATAATGGCATAATCCTTAGAAAATGATCTCCACAAAGATAATGGCATAATCCTTAGAAAATGATCTCCACAAAGACAATGGCATAATCCTTAGAAAATGATCTCCACAAAGACAATGGCATAATCCTTAGAAAATGATCTCCACAAAGATAATGGCATAATCCTTAGAAAATGATCTCCACAAAGACAATGGCATAATCCTTAGAAAATGATCTCCACAAAGACAATGGCATAATCCTTAGAAAATGATATCCACAAAGACAATGGCATAATCCTTAGAAAATGATCTCCACAAAGACAATGGCATAATCCTTAGAAAATGATATCCACAAAGACAATGGCATAATCCTTAGAAAATGATATCCACAAAGACAATGGCATAATCCTTAGAAAATGATCTCCACAAAGACAATGGCATAATCCTTAGAAAATGATATCCACAAAGACAATGGCATAATCCTTAGAAAATGATCTCCACAAAGACAATGGCATAATCCTTAGAAAATGATATCCACAAAGACAATGGCATAATCCTTAGAAAATGATCTCCACAAAGACAATGGCATAATCCTTAGAAAATGATATCCACAAAGACAATGGCATAATCCTTAGAAAATGATCTCCACAAAGATAATGGCATAATCCTTAGAAAATGATCTCCACAAAGATAATGGCATAATCCTTAGAAAATGATCTCCACAAAGACAATGGCATAATCCTTAGAAAATGATCTCCACAAAGACAATGGCATAATCCTTAGAAAATGATCTCCACAAAGATAATGGCATAATCCTTAGAAAATGATCTCCACAAAGACAATGGCATAATCCTTAGAAAATGATCTCCACAAAGACAATGGCATAATCCTTAGAAAATGATCTCCACAAAGACAATGGCATAATCCTTAGAAAATGATCTCCACAAAGACAATGGCATAATCCTTAGAAAATGATCTCCACAAAGACAATGGCATAATCCTTAGAAAATGATCTCCACAAAGACAATGGCATAATCCTTAGAAAACGACCTCCAGATCATAGGGCCGTAAATGAATGGTAATGTTTAATATTAGTAAGAAGATTAAGCTGCTCTCCTTTAACAATTACAAGAAGCCTCTCCAATCATCAATATCCATGGCAAATAACACCCTACCTGAGAATTTTTCCTTCAAACTCCTCGGCTTAACATTCCCAGTCAATATAGATTGGAACAACTACATTGAGGATATTGCCAAGGCTGCTGCAAAACATAATATCCCAAATATAGAAAAAAAAAACACACTCACAAAATAACATATCCAACTACAGCTAGGCTGAAAGTAGGCCGGCATACTACAACAAAAGGATTATTCTTTCCATAAACACACAAAGAGAAGGGGTGAGCTGGAGGTCAACTGTGCCTTTGTTTTGTAAGTGCCTACCCATTGGCTGATTAGGATGGGCGCGGTGGCATGTAGAAAACTGATTGGCTAACAAAAAACTCAATAGCATGTGCATATATTTAAACGCGCGACAACCACAACTTTCACTGACAAATTCTCACGAGAATGAAATGTAGAATATTCTGTGTAGCTTAATTGCCATACATATTTTCATAACTTACTACCTAGCTCTATCTATGTATTTAGCACTGTTGAAGTAAATATTGATAAATTCATGCATAAAATTATATCTTTATATATTAATTTATGAGATTAAATGAAGTAATCATATATATATATATATATATATATATATATATATATATATATATATATATACACTAGAAGATGTACCCAGCGTTGCCCGGTATTAAATGTAACATTAAATTCCTTAAAAAAAAAAAAATGAAGTAAAAAGAACTGAATAAAACTGAGACATGTGCATGCGAGTATTGATTTTTTTCTAAACATTTCACTTCTTGTTAGTAAAAAAAAAAAAAAAAATACTCGAACTGAGATCGAAACCGAAACTTAAAAACAGGGAGTCAAGTACGATGGCCATTGGACCAACTTGAAACGATCTTTAAGAATTGTTTTCAAACCTTGTGAAACTGTTGACAAACAGATAAAGATCTGATGACTTCCGCATACCAATTTTTCAATTTTGACTCCTTAGCAACCCTTTTTTCCAGATGAAAACTGATTAAAGTTTTCCACATGTCTGAATACCCTATATATCTAATTTCAAATAAAAAATTCCTTGAGTATATAGACTGAGAAGGGTCCTTACACCCACACACACACACATTTTCACTTTCATAGAAAAATAGATAAGAGTCAAAGTTGTGTTTTCCGTGATATAAGTATTGTTTAAATTTTAAAATAAAATACAAAATACATATGAAAGACGTTTATAAGCTAAATTACAACGCATATATTATGTAAAATAAACAAATATTTATTTGTTTAAAATTAATATTTCAACGTTATATGCCATCATTAGAATTTGATATACTCGTGCTGGTCAAAAAAATAGAACATATGTATAAAACTGTAAAATCATTCCGTTTGGGATAATTTTCGACTTGTAAATTGTATAGGCGAGATATCTTATATGTAAATAACGATTGCAACTATTTTTTAATAATTTGAGGAGGTGCATATGGCAGACAATGAGTACTTTATTTAGAAAAATCAACGTTTCAATTTAATCGAACATTTTGTCGTTGAGTAATCTTAATCTAAAAAAAAATGCAAATATTGTTTTGTAAAGGCCCTACCAGTTACCCCCCTTAAACATCATGATAGTAGCATGGACTCCTCTTGAAAAGATACCAATCAGGGTGACTTACCCTGAGTCTGGTTACAAGTTGAAACATTGGAGGCCGCCATTTGCTTTTCGACAAATCAGAAAAAAAGAAGCTCTCGCTCTATGCGAGCTTTACATGTTTAAAAAGATTTTGAAAGCGATTTAATAATACTTTATCATTATGGGTCGCTCCAAAGACATATCGTTGCTTGAGAAGCAGCGTATCTTTGATTTGCGGGCAGAAGGAAAGACGCACATGGAAATCGCAATCAAAGTAGGATGTTCAAGATCGGTGGTGACCAAAGTGCTCCGGAAAGGTGCTGAGGGTTTTTCCAACAGCAATCGCAAGAAATGCGGACGAAAGAAAGGCACCACCGAAAGACAAGAGCGGGCACTGGACAAGGTGGCAAAGAAAAGTCCATTCCAATCAACAAGTTACATCACTGAAGCATGGAAACAGGCTGCTGGTGCTGACGTTTCGAGAAGCACTACCTACCGAAGGCTCCGGCAACTGGGATACCGAAATCGTATAGCTGCCACCAAACTGCTCCTTAACAAGAAGCAGATGTTGAAGAGGCTGCGATGGGCAACTGCTCACCAAACCTGGACTGCAGACGAATGGCGGTGTGTGATCTTTTCAGATGAGTCTCGATTTTGTATCTCCTTCGGCGACCAAGGGCCACGTGTTTGGTAAAGAACCACGGAATGGTATAACCAAGAATGTGTTAAGAAGTCTGTGAAGTTCCCGCACTCTTGCATGGTTTGGGGCTGTATGAGTGCTAAAGGTGTTAGTAATTTATGCTTCATCAAAGGAACTGTAAACGCAAAAGTGTACCAATATATACACGTCTTCCTGGCCGCGAGAACGATCAATCCCTGTTCTTGAATGGCCGGCAAACTCGCCAGATTTGAATGTTATTGAAGCCTTGTGGGACCAGATGAAGAGGAAGCTCCAAAAAGAAAAACCTACTTCCCTTGCAGCCATGAAGATTGCAATCCAGAACACATGGGATTCAGTGTCTACACATGATTGCGAGAAGCTTGTTGATTCCATGCCCCGGCGAATTGATGCTGTTATCAAGGCAAAAGGTGCTGTTACTAAATATTGATTAATTTTATTTGTATTTGTGTTTATAAAAAAACTATTTTGTTTACTTACCTGCATTTTTCTATTATTTTGAAACACAAAATATTCAAAACCTGACATTGCAATTGATATGAAAAAAAAATGATGTCGTAAAACAACTATTTCAGTTAGTTTAGCATGATAGGGATATTTTAGCATCAAGTACATCTCACATATCGTCCACAATAAGAATTTAGCGGCAAAAAACATGATGTTCTACTACACTACCATCTTACATTCATTACATATATATATGTATGTTTGGCTTAAAAAAAACACTGAAGAGCTCCAACGGGATATAAATAGTATGTAACTATTGTCAATTTTTTAATAAATTGTGCATTAATAATCATAAATATGAGTTACTTGCCTTGTTTTTAGCATAACTGAGTTACTTCCCTTGTTATTGTGTCATGTATTCCCAAAGAAATATGGCTAGGTTTTCTTTTTACAAGATCAAAAGCTAGTGTTTAAGTAATATTTAAGTAATTCTTACATACCAATTAAGTAGATATCATTGCTTTTAGTTGAAATTGACACATAAAGTTAGTAGGTAATATTTTTTTAAAATCGATTTTTTCATTTTTTTTTTACAAAGGATTCGCCACTTATCAAGGCCCGAAGGCCACTCAAGTATATGGGTTTATGAGTGTACGGTAGTCAATGGCACAATATCGTAGTAATCATTAGTAGCGGAAATTTGGTAAATTGGATTACTTAAGAGGACGGTTCATCAAGAACTTGTCCATGTTGGATTTGAAGACGACCATATTGTAGTCAGCTGGAAAGCAGGGAAATAGAAGAGAGTTCCGCAGGCGTGCAGTTCTAAGAAAGAAACATTGTTCATGGAATCTACATTTACGTTTAGGCACAGAGTAGGGGAAATTATTGATAGTGTTTTCAGCTAGACAAGTGTTTTTCATGAAAGTTTGGCAAGAGGAAGACCACAGATTGGAGCTCAGACAAGCACTTGCCATAAAAAATAATGATACAGCAGAGACAGACTTGCAACATTTCTTCTGTTGGAAAGAAGTTGCAGGGAAGAGAAAAAGGCATCCCTGACTAGGCTACAAAGTATATTTTGAACTCTGACAAAGCAGGATAAGCTGCTTCTAGCAGCTCCTGCCTAGATCTGGCAACAATACTCTATCCTTGGATGTACTTGGCTTTAACACAGATAGAGAATTGCATCAGCAGTGAGTGAGATATCTACTAAAGCGATAGAATGATCCCACCATTTTTCCAGCGACTTTGGCAATGGATTTGATGTACGAGTTCCATTTCAGATCAAGAGTAAAGGTCAGACACAGGAGCTTGTCAAAACATGGAACCTCCCTAAGACGAGAGTCATTCATTTCAATTGATGCCAGATGGTGATCAGAGTGTGGATGATGTAAAGATAGAAGCTTGGTTTTAGAGGTATTAAAATTAACCAGCCACCTCTTTCCCCATTGCACCACATGCTTAAGATTAGAGGAGAGAGAATCAGAGAAATTTCGCTAATATAATGTAATTGCATCAACATTTTTATCTGTATTTATGTTATTGCTCAAAATAAGTCTAACATCTTTAAGAACTCCTTTTTTTTCTTACGATTTTTAATGGCGGCCATTTAAAATTAGGAACCAGATAAGATGACATGATGAAAACCTTGCAATTTATTTATACTATTAATATAAAGAATGTTACTTCATATAAACCTCTTTCTATTCCTTGCTCTTTCTTTCTTATTGCCGAAAAGGTTGACTCATCATTCGTAAACTTTTAATACTAAATCTAATTGTTCATCTGCCCACATTGTATACGGCAACCCCCAAAATACATATTTCTCTTATTCTCGTAACTTTCTTTTGCCAAACAGAGTTTAAGCATAGTTAAGAAATTTATTGTTTATTCTTTATTAGAGTTTGCTTTTATTTATTTTATATTTACACGACCGCAATAACACTGATTAGAATGATACAAATGAAACAAAAATGGCGACTATTTATGTAAATTGTGCCTTGCAGACGATATATGATCCGTACATGTATTTGCTTATGGAAATCAGTCATTTATAATTATGCTTGACCCAAATAAATGATCGTTTTTTAGATATCTTCTAATACTAAATGAATTTTATACTACTACTACTAATAATAATAATACTAATAATAATAATAATACTAATAATAATAATAATAATAATAATAATAATAATAATAATAATAATAATAATAATCAGGAATATTTGGGATATGAAATCAATGATGATGGGAATATACTGATATCTTCTAATACTAAATGAATTATTATTATTATTATTATTATTATTATTATTATTATTATTATTATAATAATAATAATAATAATAATAATAATAATAACAACAACAACAATAACAATAACAATGATAATAATAATAAAAAATCAGGAATATTTGGGATATGAAATCAATGATGATGGGAATATACTGCGTATAATCTCTATATTAATAGCAAATTATGTGTTCTTGTCTAGAATTCCCTATATTAAAAAATAAAAATTTAAAAATTTGTATGATGTCTATGCATACACATGACGAAACGAAAATATTGTATTCCAAAAATCACGTAAATTGATAAAGTAGTTTTATTTTTAAATAAGAAAATCAAATTTTTATGAGCATCCTAGGCACGACTGTCTTGCCCGCCATTTTGACAAAAAAAAAAATAATAATAATAAATAAAGCAACAAAAAACAAGGGAGGTAATTCAACAATAATTTTACTTACTGAATTCATGTTGTAATGCTTATGAATATAACAAGTATTAAACGCTAAGACATTTGTTCGTAAATGCCTAATATAGAAAAGAAAAGTGAATGCCAAGAAGACAGCAAAAGAAAAAACGAAAAGGCACACAGTTAAAGATAAAAGTATTGGGTCTGCCATTAATGCTAGTTTCGTCTTATTAGACTAAGCCATTGTTCAGAAGTGGATTAACTATACAATATTATAAATTATTATTAGCACTTTCCATAATTGAAAAGTTATATTTTTATAAATTAATCACTGTAGGGATACATGGTAGAATATGCGTTTGCTGTCACAAAGAAATGTGCAGATGTGACAGCTGAACTTATTTATGTTTCTATTTTATATATAACCGTTTAGCAGTAATTTTCTTCAAAAGTGAAAAATTGGACCTGATTGGGTAATGTATAATGGTCATGTCCATGGAAGAACAAGATTAAAAAAATCCATTTAGGCATTAAAAATAGATTTTTTTGGTGTGATTTTTTTTATTAAATAGAGGAATCATTTCCATTAAAATCTCATTGATTCGACTTATTCACATAATGTTGATATTTTTCTAGATTTTACACGCATAATACTAATTGGATTTTAATGGAAATGATTTCCAATTTAGTAATATTTAACACAAATGACATAAAACTATTTTTAATGCTTAAACAAACTTTTTTGTGTGGTCTTTCGAGGTTGCGACTTCTATACATTACATCTGATTGTTCTGTTAGAATTTCCAACTATTAAAAAATTCTACCTTCATTTCTCGCATTAAAAAGTAATCAATTCATGCGCTTATCTGATTCATATCCGGGTAACATTGAACATTAACACACATATATATAGAGGGGAAAAAAGCATATATCACCAGTGGCATGCAGAGGCTTGGTGATGTCTTGAGCCAACTCCTTTATTTTATGCCTCAAGGACTCAAGTAAAAGTCCTAGTATTGAGAAATATTATGAGAAATGGCGATAGTTTTCAGGTATCAGGATTTTATTTCCTTTGCTAATAACTCCTTCCAGGCAATATAATTCTTCACACATAGACCAGAAAACTCGAGCTATGGATGAGAGGTCATTGTGTGACTGAGGGAAGACATTTTGAATTTGATCTCTTAAGGTTCTGCATTCTTCATCTGTGGCTACCGTGCCAACAATCCTTTCTCGTATAATAGCTTTCAATTTAGCATCACTTTTGTACATAGATGTGAAAGCAGTTTTGATTGCAGTGTCGATCATTTGGTCATGTTTTTTTTTTTGGTAAAATACCTGCTGAGTATTGGGATGCACTATCAGGAACTAAATCCAGGACAATGTTTTATCTGGAATCTGTACATCAGTGTCCTTTCTTTGAAATTTAACAGGTGAGGATTTTGATATTTTCCGGGGTCTGGTTTGAAAATATTCTTATTAGTGGCAGCTGATCTACTGTTATTAACAAATTTGAGCATATGAGGATTATCATTTTACAGGATTCCAGTCAAGGCTAAAGCTTTTCCTTCCACTGGTGCCTCTCACGATTCTGTGTCATTTGTAAACCCAGCCAGAATGAGCTTCCCATGACCATCCCCACAACTTATGTTCAATTCACTCTCACATCGGCAGCGTTTCTGAAATGTGAAGTACGATATTCCTGTTTTTCTGTATTCTGTTGCCAGTCCAATGATTTTTCTCATTTCAAACGTTTGGATACCTTTCTCGATTTTCTTCATAATTACTCTGTTTGATTCTTTTTTTTTTTTTTTTTTTTGATTGGTTATTTGTATTATTTGGAATCTTCAGATTACTGTTCTCATCTTCAGTGTCATTTTCACAACATTTTGGTTGATATAACGTCCAACCTTCTTCAGGTGTACCTTGTAGAACTCAGGAAGATTTCTACCAAACTCAGAAATTTGGAGGGAATTTTGAACGGAACCCTTTATTTACTCCATGGGAATAGCATGTGCCCTCGTTCTGTCAGCCATGACTGTTCTTTGTCCTCAATAATTTTTGCAAAAGCATATGAGACCTGGTTCACAAATTCAAACTCAGTGGTATTTTTGAGAATAGGGAAGTGAAGAATAGCTCCTGTCATTCTTTTTGTGGATTTAACCGTGGCTACCGTAATATGATGGCCTAGCGACGACTATAATTTAGTCTGGTGACGGCATGGAAATCGGTCTGTTGAAATTTGGTCATGTGTTTCATGACTAAACCGGAAGTTGGTTTAAAGTTTTGGAGGGTTAAATAAATTTAAACATGCCGTCGAGATGTATAGTTCCAAAATGCTGATGTAACTACGAAAATGGACCAAAAGTTACCGTGTTTTCATTTCTCCCCAAAAAAGGAAATAATTTACCAGTGGATAATGCAATAAAAAGAAAGGATTTTACTCCATCTAAATATAGCAGAGTAAGTGTTAAAATGTTTGAGATATTTAAAAAAATAAACAAAAAAAAAAGCGCCTTTTTTATTTTTATTTATTTTGTGTTTTTAACCTTTTTTAAAATAAAAATGAAAGTATGCATATAAAAAATGAATTTTACATGTAATTTAAGTTATGTGCTGAAATAATAAATTATTATTTAGAAACTTATTTAAAATGGGGAGTATGGTGAAAATATTATGTACTTTCACCTAACAATTTAATAAAAACGATATCGTAAAAATGGAATTCCTTGTTTAAATAATTCTAAATAAGAAAAATCATTTATCTTTTTAGTTCAACTATTTTACTGTGCACTATTTATATCAGCGTGAAATAGATTAAACTTTTTTTAAAAGTTTATAACCGTTTTTTTTTAATCCCAAAAGCTTATTAATAATTATTTATGGTAAATGTTGTGGCCCTGTAGGTGTCAGAATTTTGGAGAATATACTTCCAAAATAAACTATTAAAATTGTTTAAAAAAATAATAGAATAATAGAGTTGAAGAAATGTTAGTTTTAAATAAAAAAAAAGTGTTTACAAAATGCCAGCAATAAAAAAATAATATTTCTATTATTTTTTTAAACAATTTTAATAGTTTATTTTGGAAGTATATTCCATAAAGAAAATAAACAACCCACTTTAAACGGAGAAATTACGAGTTTTATATATGTTATTCGCAGTTTTGTGTTAGGGTTGTCAAAAATTCACCCAAAATTCTGATACTGCTAGTGGCGCTGTAAACGAAAATAACATTTAAAATTACGGCAAACGAGTACTTTCCAAGATATGAAGAAATGTTAGTTTTAAAAAATGGGGGATCACTTTTCTATAAAAATTTAACGTAAAATGAGCACCCACTTTATGGTCATCGTTTTTTTTAGGGCGCTTTCTTTTTAACAAATAAAAGCGAAGAAAAATGAGTATGGCCACCTTTATGTTGGGGGTTGGGAATCAACGTACAATGAACACAGTTTAACATAAAATGAGCACCCCCTTTCAAAAAGTGTAAACAGAATTTTTGTCGGGGAGAGGGGGTCAACTGTAGGTGCTCATTTTACGTTTTATTGTGTTCATTCCTACATCAAAGAGGCACTTCGCCTTGTTTGAGGCGAAAATGTAATTTTAAAAAAAATTACTCGCTGCCCATGTAAAAAAAAATGTGAGTGGTCGTTTTAGGTTAAATTACCCCCCCCCCCTTTTTAACTAACATCTCTTTATATCTTGGAAACTACTAGTTTGCCGTAATTTTAAATGTTATTTTCATTTTCAGCACCCCTGAAAACCTATAAAAGTGGTAATTTAAAAGGATTTTTCGAGGGTGGACTAATTCTGCACATTAACCATATTTTTTTGTCATGTAATTTTCTTTTTTTTTTTGTATTAAGTCAAACATGGTACGATTTTCTTTTAAATTATTTCTTTAGGTATGTGAACTTCATTTTCGACCTGAAGACATACAGCGAGAGGCATTTGATGAAAGGACTGGAAAGACAATTAGTGTTAAATTAAAAAATCCCTATCTTAAGGATGGTGCTATTCCTCGAATATTACCAAACTGTCCCTCCTATTTATCGTCATCAACCACTTTTAGAGAGTCTTCTAACGCAAAGAAAATGCGTTTAGAAAATTCTGCTCTTAAGCGTGCATTATGTGAAAGTGTTGCTGACAAGTTAGAGTTACGGAAATGTAAAACTTTCCATAATATTGAGGATTTAGAAAAAAAAATTAACGTTTATAGATAAAAATTATTGGACTTCTATTAGGCAAGACAATACCATCATTATATCCCATATAAAGAGATGCCCATGCCCAAAAATAAAAATGTCTATGGTGATTGAACCGGACTTGGCCGTTAGAGTATTCTGTAGTGATGTGGAAATGAGTGCTATAGGGGAGTATAGAATTCCTAAACATGTAAGAGAGGAAAATACTTTTTTGGAAAACATAAAAAAAATGGACATCGAAGAACAGAAAATGAAAACTTCTAATATAAGTTCTTTATTAAAATTAATCTTATCATTTTTGCTATTAGTGCAAGATGAATCATTTAAATATTTTAATGCCATTAAGTTCATATATGGACAAATTAACATAATGACAATAAATAAGGTTAATTATTCTAGTGAAATGATGGGATTTTCTTCCTTATTATATAACTGCTCCCCTAGAGGGTACAGACTGTTAAGAGACACTAAAAATGTAATTTTACTATGCTATTCAACCATTCGAAGATTAACCTTATCAACTTCTATGAATCTTGTCATTGAACAACACGATAACAATTTTCTCATGTATATTAAAAGTAAGTTCAAGTTACTAATGCAGAATGACATCACAGTATCTTGTTGATGAAATACATCTCATACCTTATCTTGATGATAAAGGTGGCAATATTGTTGGCTTAGCTAACAACAGCAATGAACCTGCCACAAGTGCATTTGCTTTTATGCTTAGCAGTGTATTCTCACAATATAAGGATGAGAACTTATTTGACATAATTAAACGTGTAATAATTGGCTTAGAAGATATAGGGTTTAAGGTATTATCTGTTATAACAGATAATAATGCAATAAATAAAAAATCTATGTCTTTCTTTTGTAGCCCATCAAAGCTTTCAATTGTATATCCCCATCCAGTTAGAACGTCTAGCCCTCTTTTCTTCTTATTCGACTCAGTGCATATATTAAAATGCATTAGAAACAATTGGCTTGGCCAAAAAGATGAACGTAAATGCATGATGTTCCCAAAGTTTTGTTATAATGGAAATCATGACTTAGATAAAATCCAAAGTATTCCATTTTCTAGTTTACATAAACTTTATGCCCTAGAATCTCAATCACTTGTGAAATATTGCTATAAGTTGACTTAATCTCTTTCTCCGACTACTTTTGAAAGGCAAAATGTTAATTTGGTTTTGCAAATTTTCAACGAATATACTATTCAAGGTTTGCTAACCTTAGGAAAACAGGAATGCTTGTTAAATTATGCAGAAATCGCAGAATACATTCAAATATTTTATATTTGGTGGACAATACTGAATGTGAAAGCACCATATAAAGGTTGTTGACTTCGTAATAAATATGCTAATCCACTTACATTAAATAGTGATAATTATAGTTTCCTAAATGTGTTCTGTGACTGGTTAGAAACTTGGAATAGCATTCCTGGAAGAACTGGTAAGTTAACAAAGGAAACATATACTGCTTTGCACCATACTACTTACACAATTTTAGAATTGACTAAATATTGTATAAATGTACTGAACATGGGGTATATATTACCAGGAAAGTTTCAGACAGATAACTTTGAAGCAAGGTTTGGCCAGTATCGACAACTTAGTGGAGATCAGTATAATATATCGATATGTCAGGTGTATGAATGTGAAATAAAAATTAGAATGTTGTCAGTTTTAAAATTGAGCTTACCAATTAATAATCGAACTATTGAATTGAAAAATTTAAAAGAAACTAACTGGGATGAAATGACAAGGGAGCAAGAGTTACATGTTTATAAATTTAACATAGACGTAACAGAAGATGATGTTAATCAACGCAAGGAAGTACTTCCTGTTATATTATACTTAGCAGGTTATTGCTGTCATGCAGTTTTCAAAAAACTGAAATGCAATAGCTGCAAGAATTTAATATCCGGGAGAGAGGCTGTTGAAGAAATAGCTGAATTAAACAACTACTTTCAGAGTATTAACAGAGGTTCTCTGCTATACCCAAATGATATAACTAATAATTTTGTCTTTTATATAGTTGTAAACAAACTTTCAAAATGCGATTCTTTTTTGCATTCAATTCATCAGAGAAAATTAGCCATGGACATAACTTTAAATATGTTGGCTGATCAAAATCGATTATTTCATGTTGACTCTTGTGATGAGGGTCACACTATTCAGCAAATTGAAAATATGCTGATATGGAGTTCATCGAATTCCCTTATAAACAATTTTTGTCACAAAGAAAATGACAATATTAGTAAAAAGAAAAAATATCAGAAAAAGAAAAATTCAAACTTTAATTAAATTCTACAACAGATTTTTGAAGTTTTCATATTCAATGTTTGAAATATTTCTGCCTTAGTAACTTTGTTTATACTAACATTTGTTTGAATTTTCTAGAAGTGTAAACCATTTTGAGTTTCAGAACAGTTTCAGATGGTTCGCTGTTACACACAAGTCCTGGGAGGTGACTTTTTTGTAGTAGACAGTTCCACAGAACAAAATATTCTTATCGTGTCAAAACCCGGGAAAATAACATGTGAAATTGCCCCAGAAAAGGTTTAATATTTATGAAGCAATTCTGGTTTCTGATTGGTTGGTAGCAGAACGTGAATTAATTTGATTCGTCAGTTCTTAGCAGCACCGTTTATAAATAGAATCCTCCGACTGTGTGGGATCATACCCCATTATAATCCCAAAATATTGCAACAAATTTAATTTTTAACTTATTGTTCGTTATTAAGTTAAACTAATTTATTGTTCGTTATTCAGTTAAACCAATTTATTGTTCGTTTTTCAGTTAAACTAATTTATCGTTTGTTTTTCAGTTTTGATTTTTAAAATATTGTTTTTGTATTTAAAAAATATTTATTGTTCATTTTTATTTATTTCTATTGAATAAACTTCAGTTACATACAAATCAAATCGTATTCCTGTTCTTTTTAAACGTATTAACAACTTTTCTCCCTTTCAATTCGTTTTTTATCATTAATATTTTTATTATTAATATTGGATGAGTTTCAGTACAAAGTATCATGTTTATCTTTTTAATCCAATTTTAAAGTTTTCTAACGCTTTCTGTAAAAAATGTCTACTCATTATCGACAGTCTGTGTTCCACTTATCTTGCTTGCTAGGACCTATGGCGATGACGTCATTTTTCAGCTGACAGGCCATCTATGATGATGGTCACGATTTAACACCATTTGCAGTAACCAGAAATCCGGTAAATTATACCTGCATTTCGGCAAAATTAAACTTGTCTGGATTAAACACAATCCTCTTGGTTGCACAATGACTTATGTAGCCAATTGTGTGCCAGAATGACGACTCTATTTAATCATCACATAGGAGACTGTCATCTATGTACAACTATGTGTGTATGTTTTACGAGCCATATCCATTGCAATGTCATAAAACTGACAGGTGTACCCATCGTCTCATTCACAGAATCCTTGAGAGGTCTGACAGCACTTATTTTGACCCCACTCAGTAATAAACATAGTAACGTCCCGTGTGTGTGTTCTGGTGTGTGCTGGTATCATCGAAACCTGATTGAATGGGGATGAGGTGTGATGCGTTTCTCTCATAGTTGCATCATTCAACTTCTGTAGGTCCACCGTACATCTTGGAGACCCATCTTTTTTGGTGTAACTACCATCCTTGAACACCAAGTAGCAAGTGTGCCTATCGGTACCAGTTCTATTATCCCCAGTGTGACATCTCTGACTATGTCCTGCTTCAACTTCTTCACGTGATGGAGAACAGGTATCAATGTGTAAATTGCTGTTGGTGTTACACATGGGATGAACTGTATCTCTAAGGGTTTACCTTCCAATATTTGCAGTGGTTGATGTGGACATGTGATGAACGTGCATGCTTTAAAATGTTTCATTAGCCATTGTTTCAGTTTATGTCTGTTGGCTTCTGTTGACTTGATTGAGATGGTTTCTGGTTTACTTGGGACAGACGTTCTGCGTTCACACACTTTATGTTTCTCAAGGAGCTATTCTCTAATAGCCAAATCAGAAAATTGGGAGGCAATAAATCCAGTTCCTTCAAGGCCATTAGTGGGAAATAAAACCTAGATGTTTTCTGGCATATATACAGACTGTCATGCCTATTTTGTTCTGACTTTTATGTACAGAAACAAGACACCTCTGGTGTGTAAACGGCTGTCTGTTATGCCTTGTGTCTAATGGTTTTTACAAGGTACTCCTCTGAATATCCAAGAAGTTTCTGAATTTTGTGTCCACTCTAACACATTTGTGTTCTTGTGCTTGCAAAGTCTGAATCTTGCATCATACTAATCTCCACAGTGTAGCTCGGGAGTGCACATCTGAAATTGCTCTCCATCCCAATCAAGGTGAAGTATGTTCACAAGCTGTGTCTTGTTGTACTTCCGAGCAGAAAAATTATCTGGTGCCCTATTAGTTAATATGAATGACTTCTTACTTCTTGATATGTTGCTTGTGGCTTTTGTTCTGGATCCCTCAATTTTACGGCATACCTATTTCAGGTGCTCAACCACTCTGCAAAAGCTGCTGGACAATCCTTTCAACTCATTGACCCTCTAGGGTGACATCTTTCCACATCCATTGCAACGTTTGGTATATCATGGAGTCGAAAGGGTTTTCTGATTGTGCTGTCCTTGCTTTAACCTTTGTAGGTCAGATAGTGCAAAAGGGTATGTGGCATCATTAAAGTGGGGAGTTGGCTTTTCTACTGCCTCCAGACAGACCAATCGTGAAAACTTCTGCTCCAATGTAGTGATCGAAACTATCATTGCCAGTACCCTCCTTTGGTATTCAGTATTTCTAAGTCCAGCTATCATCTGTCCGTGCATCATGTAGAATCAAGCTGTTGGGGAAGGAAAGAAAGAATCAAGATGGCGGCGCCTACATTTTTTATAACTAGGGCTATGACAACAGCATATTCTTTTCATTGTTTTGACTCTCGAGTATATATCCGACACAGACACAATTAATCAACCGAGAATCACATCACTCTACATAAAAACACATAAGATATCAATGGATATATACCTGAGAATCAAAACAAGGAAAAGAATATGCTGTTGTCATGGCCCTATTTATAACTAAGCAGTCTTGCAAAGTGATGTAAAATCTCGCTCCTTGTGTGTAAAATCTCGTTGCTCGACTGCATAAAATGAGGCCGCAGGAAGTACGAAAACTTACGAGAATCCTTGAGGACGGTTAAGTGCTGCTGAATCACTTTGCCAGCTTGCCTTTTTTTATTACTTTTTCTCTTTGTTTTTTTTTTCTGGTTACAGAAACTGGTTAAAACTAGTTCAAACAAATGATTGTCAAACGGACTATTCAATAATACAAATAAAAATCTAGTGTAAATATTTATAACTAACAAGTATTTACATAGTCTCAAAGAAAGCAGAGAATTTTTTTGTTAACATAAAGATGGCCGTCCTATATTGATAAAAAATAGGTTTGTATGGGGAAAACGAACCTTGATATTTTCATTTAAGGTTTTCAAGTTAAAATTACTTTTTAATATGCCTTTTACTTATTAAGTTGTTAGGTGAAAGTACAGAATGATTTCAAAACGCCCTCCCCTCTCCTATGTTAGTAATGGTTTCTAAATAATAACGTTATTATTTCAGCATGATCCGTTTTCTGCATAAATACCAAAATAGATTCCAAAACCTTGAAATGAACGGATATTGCTATTTACTCGTTGAATGTTTTCCTATTTTTTTATTCTATGTAGCAATCTTGTTCCTGGCTATTGACTTGTGGACAGTTTCAGGAAGCAACATTCACAGGCATTACCTCCTCCTTTTACCTTCAGTTTTATTACCTGTCACCTAAGGTACGCTCAATAGTGAATACAGACGGGACTATGCAGGATATTTTTTGTACCCAATCCAAATTGCCCCTTTTTCGGGAGCTGGGTTATTCTTATAAAATTTACATGAAAATGTAACTATTCTAACCTTGTGTGAAAATAATCATCAATCAAGCTCCAACCTCTGTCCCATCACCACAGTGTTGCATCTCTGTGCCTGTTTTACAAGTACTTTAGTGGAATATGGTTTGATGAACCAATATTACTTGTGCCCCCTTGATGTAAATACCTCTGACTAAGCCGACCAGCAGAAAAATTCCACCTTTTCACTGTAGAAGTTTCTAGATGCTAGAAAGTTCTTCCACTCTAATAGTGTCTTCCTTCGAGTTGCTAGACTTTGGAATTCCCTCCATATTTCCTGACTTCCTGACTGTACTAAGATGTTGAAATTTAAATGCAATGCAGACAAACATCTCGCCTCTCAACTACCTACATAATGCCTCTGTAGGCATGGTCCTAAATACGATCAAGTAGCAATATGCCTTGTTCTAGAAAAAAAAAAGTTTTAAAAAATGTAAAAAAAAAAAATTTCTTTTCGTTTTCTTCTTTACTGACTTCTATTCTTATCATAAAGTTGTGAACTTTTTTGTGTTTTCTGCTTTAACTTCATAAAATACATTTTTCAGACGATACGATTTGTACCGTTTAAAAAAAAAACTGGTACATATTGACCCAAACAAATGACTCGCTGCTAAGTCAATGATCCGCACAAAACTGTGGACTTGATAGTACGCCAGTCAAGATCTCACTCTCGATAATCAGTCTGGTAGAAACTGGACCATTTCGGTAACTTTTTAGCTCAGACTGATTCAAATGTTCTAGGTAACCCTAAGAGGTCCACCCTCCCACTTTATCAATTGTTGTTTGAGGCGTCCTCACCAGGTAATAAAGTTGGGGCTACCCAGACTCATTTTTGCAGGACCAGAGTGCTTTCCCTCTTGGGATCCTGGCTCATTTTCCCACCTTCTGACCTTGTGTCACATCCACTTGAAGAGGTAAATACCATAGCCCGCACTAAACTGTGCAAGTTCTACTAAAGACTCCCACTATATAACGTTCCAGTAAGGTTACATTTAAGGTTACTGTTGATATCACGGATAAAATAGTCGAAGACATTATATACCAACCAGGAGTTAACATGTGTTTTCTGGTTTATTCTTTAAAGGATATACTGACCTAACGAGTGACGGTATGAAAACATTAGAATGATTGGCAGGAGATGGCCTAATTGCCAATAGCCTAATGTGCCAGAAACGCCCGCCCCCATCCCGCCCATGGAGAATGCTTTGATGAATAGTTTCTACTTAATTGTCATGTTACAGTAATGAATACATCCAAAAATTACGAAAAACGATAAGGTAGAAAAAATTATTAAAGAAAACACGTTTTTGACGAAAATTAGCAAAAATAAAATGTTTGGTTAAAAAAAACACTGAAGAGTTTCAAGAGTGCTCTTCCTCTTGGGGTCCTGAGTCATTTTTCCACTGTGTAACTAGTGCCAATTCCGGAGAATTTTTTAAAAATAAATTGTGCATTAATACTTGTAAGTATGAGTTACTTGCCTTGTTTTTAGCATAACTGAGTTACTTCCCTTTGTCACATGTCCCCAAACAGGTTTTCATGATAGAAATCGAAAACTCATTTTTTTTTTTTTTTTAAATAATGAGGTAATATAAAAGTACTCCATGGGGAACATGAGTTGGAACAGATACACTGAGAGCATTGCCAGAGCTGTGGCAAAGAAGGTGGGCTGTGTTTATTTGCTTCCCCACGAGATAAAATTAGGCATGAGGTCGTTTTTTAATGTGGAAAGGGAGGAGGGGGAAGGGGAATGGGGACCAGCTCCTGAGAGGTGGGAAATGGGAGCCGGATAATGAGAGTCTCTTGGTATATAGGGTTGCCCCTACATAGATCAGAAACTCATTGCCACAAGGGCAATAGTCTTTGCTTGCAGCATCTGCCAGAATCTTGGCCCGAAGGTCAAACCGAAAAGAAGGTGAGCTGTATTTATTTGCTTCCCCACTGAGCAAATTAGGCACAAGGCCGTTTTTTTTAATGTGGAAAGAGGGGGGAAGGGAAAAGGGAACCAGCTCCCGAAAGGTGGGAAATGGGAGCTGGATAGTGAGAGCCATTTGGTATATAGGGTTGCTTCTACATGGACCAGAATATTGCCACAAGAACAATGGTCTTTGATTGCAGCATCTGCCGGACTCTTTTACTGTGTTAAAAAGTTACTTACGTCTGAGAGTATCCTGTACCTCTATAAGGCCACCATTCGCTCATGTATGAAGTATTGTTGCTACATTTGGACCGGTGCATCTGCTACTAGTCTCTGCCGCTTTTACAGGGTTCAAAGGAGAGTCACCAATTTAATGGGTCCCACATTGTTGGCTAGGCTTCAACTGCTGTTCCATCACCAAAATGGTACATTCCTCTACCTGTTCTACAAGTACTTTAATCGTAGGTGCTCTGACGAATAACAAACACTTGTACCCCTTTGACGAAAATACCCCTGACAAACCTGACAAGCAGCAAAATCCCACCCTACACAGTAGAAATCCCTAGATGTAAGGAAGCCTTCTGCTCTAATAGTTTCTTCTCTAGAACTTCTAGAGTTTGGAATTCCTTTCCAAATTCCTGCTTCACCAACTGTACTGACATGTAGAAATGCAATGTAAACAGATATCTTGCTGCTCAACTCCCTACATAGTACCCCTGCAATTTATGTTCCATGTATGTGGTAAAAATGCAATTAAAAAAAACAAAAAAAACGAAAAAGTCGCACTTTTTGGACAATGCTGAGAAAACATTAATTCATTTTCTTTTCTTTTTATTTAATTTAATTTAATATATACAACATAATCGCGTTGACACACCGGTTTTCGTTAGATCACCAAAGTTAAGCAACGTTGAGCCTGATCAGTACCAGTTGAGTGACCAATTTGGGAATTCTAAGCGCTGTATGTAGGAGGACGTCGACACCTCCCTACAAGAGTTGCAAAAACCTAACATCGTCATTTCCCCTAACACATGTATATCCTGGGGATATGCATGCGACTGGGGACCGCTTGTGAATTTCATATTTTCATGGAACTTCCTCCTTTGGAGGAAGCAGGTTAAACTCGCATAGGGTTAGTGCCAGTTCCATTTTTTTTTTTCAATTTAATATATTTATATAATAAAATTGCTTTTAGTATTACTTATCTTTGTTAATAAACATATTTCAATGAAAATCAGTTTTCAGATATTTTTAGATATTTTCGTATGTTTAAAATGAAATAATTTAAAGGGGTATCCAGTAGAGGCCACACCGTTTGGCAACTTTTATAGAAGGAAGTTGTTTGAGTCGATATGCGCTTGTACCAAAAATATTATAGTTTCCACACATTAAAACTAGGTGGATTTTGGTAGAGAATTTAATTCTAATGCGTTTTATATAAATGTTTTTCTCGATTCCGTACTCTTACCGAAGATATGCAGATATAAAAAGTGTTTTTTATTGTTTAATACCAAAATTCGTATCTCCGTAAAACGTGTGTTATTACAACAGAATGTTAATCGTTGTACTACAATTAAAAATGCATTATTTTTTTGTTGTTTTACCATGCTGATATGTATGCAGACGATGAAAAAAAAAAAAAAAAAAAAAAAAAAAGCGTTGAAAACTCCAGCTGTGACGTGAACACATTTTTCGGTGACATCTGCACATGCGCCAACACATTACATAACTCTTCCGCCAAATCTGTTTGGATGCTGGATTTATGTTTAGGCTTAGGCCAGAAGTAGTAACGGTTTCATCTATATATAGTTGTGAGAGCGAGACGTCAGACCTCACAAGTGGAATAGAATAAGAACTTTTTTTTCTTACAGTATCTAAAACGAACGTTGTACTCTTAGTTGTCTGAATCAAAGCAATGAGTTGCTGACATTTTAAAATTGAAATGACACATTTACCCAATTGTTCTATGAGAGAAAAAGAAATAAGGAGAAAAGGAAAAGATGGGAAGAGAGAATGGGGTAGAGAAGAGAGAAAGGGGGTAGTAAAAGAAAGAAAGGGGGAGAAAATAGAAAGAGGAGAAAAGAGAAAGGGGGAGAAAATAGAAAAAGGAGAAAAGAGGAAGGGGGAGAAGAGAGAAAGGAGATTATTAGAAGAAAGAAAGGAGAGTAAAGGAGGAAAAAGAGAGAAAAGGGAGAAAGGAAGAAATGGAAAACAGAGAAAAGAAAGTTGGGGAAAGAAAGGGAGTAGAAGAGAAAAAGGGGAAGAGATAATCTGTAGGGAAGAGAAGGAGAAGAAAAGGGGAAGGAAGGTGGTATGAAGGAGGGAAGAAAGAAGGAAGGAAGAGGGGGAAGAGAAAAGGGGGAAAAAGATAAAGAAGAAAGGAAAAGAGAAAAGAAAAAGGGAGTAAGAAAGAAATGTGGGAGAAAAAAGAAGAAAGAGAGAAAGGGGTGAGAAAATGGAAAGGAGGAAAGAGAGAAGGGGGAAAAGAGGGAAGGAGAGATGGGGGGAGAGAGAGAAAGAACAAAAAGGAGATGGAAGAGCGAGAGGGAAAAGGAGCAAGAGAAGAACTATAGAAGGAAAGAGATGGGGAGGAGAGAGAGAGAGAGAGAGAGAGAGAGAGAGAGAGAGAGAGGCACATACACATTGACACAGTTTAATGGCTCTAATAAGAGTCCATCACGTTTTAATACTGTTTAATGTTTTTGTTAGCCGCATCTACATTCATAATTTGCTCTATCCGTTAGTCTGTCACATTTCAGTTTCGAATAACATTTTCATCGCTCTGTAACACATAGCTTAATTTTATTTATTTATTTTTTCTTAAGAAGTGTCAATACAAACACAGCTGGAATCCCATATCATACAAAGGTCGTATTTTTTAACCCCAAAAGTTGGAGAGCTACAAAGACGGGAGTAGTACTATTAAAACAAGTGACCTTTTATGCTCCAGAATTTATTTTTCTACATAGTCCATTCAATGATGCATCACTGCTTCTTGATATACGTCCATGACTTTATCGTCAATGCTTTATCTGCAACATAGAGATGAAACTTTCAGGTCATGAATGCATAAGTCCAATCACCATAACAATGCAATTTGCAATCCCCTTTAATCCATTCTGACGGAATAAAAATAGGAGGCATTACTTCTGGAACGTCCCTCGTATATTGAGAATTGGAAGAAGCATAATCGAACCCTGACGTTGGAACAAATTTTACTCATAGCTAGCAATAGCAATGTATACCTTTCTCAATATCACATTATAAGTGAACTCAATCAATTTGAACATTGAGTAATCGATTATATCGCACTATTTGCACGGCTCTAATAACTAACGGAGGGAATGTGATTAACAAAAAGGCAGATCGAATCTACATTGATGAAAGAAATGTCTGTTAAAAACTGAAAATGCGATTTTCCATTAGAAGTCAAGTGAAAGCTACGTGTACAGAAACAACTTGCTTTGTAGGAGGAAGTGCAAATTGATCAGATGCAGTTCTTGAATCTTTCTACCGTTTGTACAGCTTAGCATAGAAAATCCACCTTCCCATACTTTGCCTTTTCACCCTTTGAGAAGAAGTTAGTTTATTGATAATCGCCTAAGACGCCCGAAATGGGGAATTCCGATGGAGCTGTTCAGGCGTTTTTTTTGCAAGCCAGAGTGCTCTTCTTCTAGGGCGCTGGCATTTCCAAGCTTGTGTCGCATCTCTTTGCCGTTGGAAAAAGGTAAATATTGCCAGCATCAAACCTCAGGAACACAATACTTGCACAAAGGACACATTTTCTGTCACCGCTGCGAAGAATAGCCAAAACTAATCGCAAAACTATGGCAGTCAAATTGCTTCAATATACCCTTCAATTTACCCCCAAGTGACTTGTAACAGCAGAATCTCATTTTTATTTTTCCGTTCATAGTCTGAGTCAATTTTTTTTTTTTTTTTTTAATTTGTCTTTTCTTTAAATCTGGACGATCAGTGATATTTTCGATGTGCTTATTTGAAAACCTTTCCCAATGTGATTTTGGCAATTGTGCAGTACCGTTAACAAAAAAATTAGCTTATCAACTTGCATAACTTTTCAGTTTTGACACTTTTTCAGATTTTGTATCGCGGCTTCGAAGGCTTGTAAAAAAAAAAAATAAATAAAATAAATGGATTCAATATGGCGCAAATACGCAAAGCTTCACATAGTTACTGAACTCGGCCATTTTGAATTCAAACTAACACTATTATTGGATTTAAACGAAATTTTAAATTAAAATAAAAACGATCTCAACGAATTCAGAACACAAAAAATATGTAGATTGGTAGAAAATAACTTTTATTAACTTTGGTTTACAGTTATTGTTGAATTTATTTTCGTGCTTTTTTTTTCTTGTTAAATCCACTGCACAATTGCCAGTTTTTTCTTATTTATTACTGAAACCCACGGAAATTCTTCTAGTACAAGAATTTCAATGGATCTATTTATTAAAAAAAATCATGCATCCTTTGTCGATTAGAATGTATGAAAAGCGCTTAATTTATTTAAAACATGTATCGATGATGCAAAGCACAATCCTCACTTTATTGCGCATTTTTGGTGTGTGGGTATGTGTGTGTGTGGGGGGGGTGTAAGTACATGATAAGATCTCCAGATACACGCCACTTTTATTTTTATGTCGGCATAAAATATATGCACTATTAATTCCCTAGTTGAAAAAAAATGGTTACGATAGTAAGGCGACAGGAACGATGCTGCATATTGATTTCAATTTTAGCATTACAAAAAAAAAAAAAAAAGGAAACCAAACAGGTTTTTCATTCATTGATTTAATTGGCAAAGAATAAACGAACTAGCGATTGCCATTTACAAGGGGGAAAAGTCAATGAGAATTTAAGGGACTATGTACAAAGAGAAACTATACAGGGGGAAACCGTGGAGGTCCGACCAGCGTCTGTCCAAGGCTGCCTTAAAGACCTGTAGTGTGAGCTGATTTACGACCTCATCGGGGAGCTGGTTCCAAGGAGATGCTACTCGTACTAAGAACGCTGCTTGGCGTCGAAGCCTCCGGAACCGTCGAAGTTTTTGTGCTGTTTGAATCAACAAGAAACATTTTCAATTGTGTTTACGGATAAAATATTCTTGAATTGGATTTATAGCAATAATGTCAATTAACAGTGATTCTATTTGAATGCTAGTCTAAGTTTGATCTCTAATTAAAGTCTATCATCTTGAACGTTTCAGCTTTAAGGTAGCTGCCATTGAAACAAGATTGATATAACCTCAAGGCACAATCTGTGGCGGCTTTAAGATGATGAGATTAACGATCTCAGCTCATTCACAGTTTTTGCTTTATGAGTAAATAAGTGTAATCGTTCATTTGGGCATCTTTTCTGCTTGTGCTTAAAAGGCGGGAAAGCAAAAGACTGGTCAGAATAGGGGCGGCAACTGGCGTTTTCGTGAAGCAAAAGTAAATTAAAAAAACAAAAAACAAAAAAAACGATAATCTGCTCTAATTTCAATTTCCGATATAAAAAAGTTACCCTTGCATAAAAAATATAAAAAAGCAAACATTTGCGTTAAATAAATTAACATTTATACCCAAATTACGGTACCCTTGCATATTATGAACTGGATTTCTCGTAAATATCCGGTATGGCTGGACCAACAATGGCGGATCCTTGTGCATCTATGTTAGCGCGCTGAAATAACGTTATTACGTAGAAAGCCTTTCTTAACGTTACGGAGAAGGGATTTTGTAACTATTCCGCACTTTCATCAAACAAAATAAAAATATAGTAAAAATCAAATTTAACTTGAAAATGCTATTAAAAACAAAACAATAATTTCAACGGATATCCGAGCGTTTTAAACGACGCTCGCTCGGCATATTCCGACGGCGACATCAGGTGCGGGTCAAGCCCGAGCGGACATTTACTAGAAATCCGATCCTGATATGCACGATAGTTCTTTTTTTTTTTTTGGCACGCCAAAAAGTACGCCAGTGTGGCAAATTTCATCCCGTCATAAAATCAACTTTGTACAGAAACCCCCCCCCCTTATTGTTACATTTTTATCTAGCAAATAAACATAGAATCATATATAAAAAAAACAAAAAAACACGTTTATTATTTTAAAAATCAAACAATGGAGCTAAAAGCAAGGTTTTTGATTGTAAAACAAAAAATAGTTTTTTGGATAAATCTCTGTTTGGCGTACTATTGAATTATTTTTTCTAAAGAATAAAATTGAATAAAGTTTATTTTTACTAGAATGTTTATACATTTGTCTAGCGATTAAACATAAAAATATATGAAAAAAAAAAATCAAAATTATGCAACGGGGATGAAGTTGTCCCTTTTTTTTTTTTTTCTTAAACGTGTTTTTTTTTTCATTTTTATTTTTATGTTTATTCACATGATAAAAATGTAAAAATAATATTTTTTTCTGTAGAAAGGTGTTTTTATGATGGAATGAAAGTATAAAGATCATTGTAAAAATAAATTTTGTTCAGTTTTATTCTTTAGAAAAAATAATTCAGCTGTACACCAAACAGAGATTTATCAAAAAAAAAAAAAAAATAGTTTAATGAATGAATGCGTGAATGTAGGATTGACATGAAAATCTTAAAGATAAATTAAAATGACCGAAAAATGGGCTGAAATAACTTAAATAAATAAAAAGTAAATGACTTAGAATGACTTTAATGAACTTAAGGATGAATTGAATGACCTTAAGAATGACTTGAATGCTTAAAAAATAACTGGAATCCTTCAAAAACAACTTGAATGATCTGGAGAATGACTTGAATGGCTTTGAGACCGACTGGTTGTAAAGTCGGTGAGTATTTTACATTAAATTAATACAGAAAAGTGATCCCCCACTTTATATCACAATAAGTACAGCATGTAGTAAGAACAGATACTACGCTTTGATCTTTGCTAAAAGGCCAAGAAAAGCTTAAAAAGTTAAGAACAGCATCTATTAACAACAGACCTTTGATCTTAACCAAAAAGGCCAAGCACAAAAGCGTTACAGACAAACCGACAGACCGACATAGAGTTGCTTGCACGTGACTAATAAACGTGATTTTTCATATATAATTTTATGTTTATTCACTAGATAAAAATGTAAAAATAAGTTGTTTTTATGACGGAATGAAATTTACCGTACTTGCGTATTTTTTGGCGTGCTGGCGTGCAAAAAAAAAAAAAAAAAAGAATTACCCGTAATATGTACAATTACCGATTTCCGGTTTGTACAATGCACTAGTATCCAAATTACTAAAAACAAAAACAAAAAAAAAATATATATACTTAAATACAAGATTTAAAAAAATCAAACGGTTCTTTCGTTAAATAATTTAAATGCGTAAAATACTAGCGACTAATGATTTTCCGATCGAAACATTTCAGCGATAACAACAGTTGTGCGTGCACAAAAGTAAAAGAACAAGTAAAATGGCTTAAAATATAATTTTTTTAGGAGGATGGAGATTAGCATCGGTTCGAAATTTTCGATGTCAGATACGACAGCCGTAATACAATGATATTTTCATATTTAACCATAAATAAATAAAATTAAAATGTACTTTTTTCGGCACTTCTGCAGTATGCAGATGGCGGACATCTTTTTTTGAGCGTTTCACTAAACTGTCGCCAGATGGCGCTTCTCAGTCAAAGAACAGGAGACGATAACTCGTACTTTTTTTTTTTAAATGTTTCATTTAAATTATTAATTTGTTGTTGACCCTTCAGTGTTGGTTGGTCGTTTTTGTTTTACGGCATATCAACCTTTTTCGGGTTATTTAATGCCGAATCTAGTTATTTTGAGGAATGATTTTAATGGAGTATATATTTTTTTAAACGGATTCTATTTAACCAATAGTTGGGAACCTAACAGGTACTACCACTCCGGGTCAGAGTGGACGTGGGAGCAATGGCAATTAAAGGGTGGCTCCACACTTCCCAAGGCCCGCAAGGTGGGGCCTCACCATCGGATATAGTTTTAGGTCATATCCAGGACCCCTTCAGTGTTGCTTGCTTTATTTACTTGTTCAAAAAATATATATTTTATAAAAATCCAATATTGTTTTTATTACAAAATTGTTTCATTAACATTACATTTTCTTACGCCAACTTTTAAATAAATGTTTTACGATTATATATTGATACATTTTTATACAATAAATGTTTTGGTTTTCAACTGTTCGGAAAAAAAATTCTTGTTTACCACTTATTTGCCGTGTTATTTGACTAAGAAGACAATGCCCGTCGTCCGCACACTGCAGAAGTGCCCCTTTTAAATAAAAAAAAAATATTTTAATAGTTGATTCACACAATGTATGACAGTTTTCTAAAATGAACGTTTCCATCACCAACGAAAGTAAAATGATGTCAAGCAACCATATTGTTTACCATTAAGTGCAACATAGTACCGCAATGTCTTATCCTAATTTCTACGAATCGCATCCAAACTTCGGGTTGTTTTGCTTTTTCACTACACGCTTTAATTTGAATTAGCATTTTCATTGAGATGTTCACAGGAGAGAACTTAAATGCCTACTAGATATTGTGTCCGAGTGTCTAAGGTCTCTCTGCACAGAGATTTGTCAGGAAAACTGGGGATACTTTTTTCTACAAATAAACCCCGACTAAATATTCAAAGTCACACAGTATTCGCGGCCAAAATAAGATCTCCTCGTTATGGTTGACCCACACTGTTTAATATGAGGAACAGTGAACCTTCCCGAATTGATGTTACCTCAAGAAACAACACGAACCCGGATACTCCACCAAAGGGAATGCTTATCCTGTAATCCAGTAAGATCAAGGAACCACAAGAAAGTATATTATAACATATTTAAATAATCAACCATTTTATCAAAATTATTATTATTATTATTATTATTATTATTATTATTATTATTATTATTATTATAGAAATCAAGTATTTGCCCAAGGAATTGGGAGTCCCTTGATTTTTGCGAACGTTGAAATAAAATGAAAAATACAAAAACAAAACAAAAAAACCCAGATCAAACGGACGCATAATATTTGCATCTTGCTTGTAACTAAATGTAAACTTTAGTTATATGTCAGTAAAAATCTACTATCACGGCCCACTTTCGCGTGTGTGTTGTCCTTAATGTTTTTTGTTGACTGCAAAAAAAAAAAAAAAAAAAGATACACACATCCTCTATTTTGATCCATTTGTGTTTTCTTGTTGGTGTGAAAATTGTGTACAGGCGACCGATACATATTGTTTTATTTTGTTTCTGTTTAATATTGGTAAATGGACCATTTCGAGTTAGAATCTATTTAGTATTACGCTTAAAATGTGAACACCTGCTGAAATACCGCCCCCCCCAAAAAAAAACAAACAAATTAATAAAGTCTTCATACAAAAGAAAATAACGATTTGAACTCGAAATGGTTCTTGGAAATATTTTCAGCAGCGTCAGAGTAAAGTGAGGAGCCCCCCCCCTTTGCTAGTCGACTTGTCTATCATCATCATCTATTTTTGGCACATGGTGGGGTATTGTAGCAGTTGGCCCAGGGAGAGGGCAGAGCACTGACTGAGTGTTTGAGAATGGAATTGTCTTCAGGCGCCCGTTTTTTAAAATTAGATTCAGAATGACATCCGATGAAAAAGGTTGTGTGCGTTTTCCTGTTCTTCACCTGTAATTATACAGGCGCTAAAAGGTTTCGACCGGACGGGCCTGAAGAAAAGAAAGTTCCCGACAATTAATTTGAAACTTTCCTATTGGAAGAAAGAAAAGAACTCCATATTTAAGAAAACGAAAGGTTTACTGACAAAGACGAGAAAGTCTCAGAAAAGTCGAGATCGAAGCGGTTTAAAACGAAAAGAATTCCCTTTTCTCAGATTTTTTTTTCACTTAATATTTTTGGACAAGAAAACACCAGAAAACAAAACATTTGAAAATTTTGTATCTAATAAAGAAAATTAAGTCTAAAGCGACTTATTCAATTATCATTATTTGTGGGAGCTGCACTGCATCTAGTTTTTTTTTTTTGATTGACAAAACTACTTACCTGCCAAATTCTCTTGTAAGGGGGTTCTTATACTAACAACTATTTGTCTCATAAATGTTTCATGTTATATATATATATATATATATATATATATATATATATATATATATATATATTCCCAACTCCGCATATGTATATATTGTCATTTGGGATTTTAAGTAGGTCATACCTAAATTTTGCTTTGGTGATAGCAACTAGTTAAGTTAAAATATGTTAAGTCCAGCGTCCCCCCCTCACTCCCCAGTGTCGCGTTTCATGTGTTTTATATACGTGAATAAATATTAAAACTGTTATTAAAAAAAAAAAGAAGATATTTGAAGACAGTCTTATGAAAGACAATTTTTTATTAAATTTTTATTGCATGTCCTTTAGTTTTTCAGTCTTTTCTTAAAAGACCAATATTACTTTTTAACTTCTTCTGTGGTAAATAAAGCAAGATTAGTTCCCGTTTTTCTCCATCGTGTTTTTATCGTTTGGGTCGAGAAATCTTTCCAACAGTTGTCTTTTATGTAGAAACCCTCTTTTTACGTATTAACTAGCAACCCGCCCGGCATATATATTACATTTTAATTCATACAGAAACTGAGACATTGTGCATTCGAATATTGTTTTTTCTAAGCAGTTCACTTCTTGTAAGTAAAAAATAAAAATTAAAAAAAAATACTTGAGCTGAGATCAATACCACCAGCTCGACACAATCTTTAAAAAGTGTTTCCAACCCTACTTATTCTTAGCATAAGTAATCTGTCATGTGAACGATTCACGCATGCGCATTCGTGAAACAATTGACAAACAGATACAAATCCGATGTCCCCCACGTACCAATTTTTTTTAATTTTGAGCCCTTTAGCAGTCCCCTTTTTCCGGATGAAAACCGAGTAAAAAGTTTTCACGTCTGAATACCATATATACCAAGTCTGTAGATAAAAAATTCATTGAGTGTATAGGTTGAGAAGTGTCCTCACACACACACACACACACATTCTCACTTTTATGTATATTCATTTTGTTTCTTTGTCTTTTAATTGATACTTCAGTTAAGTTAGTTAAACGTGCCTTTGAAAACAAAAGCAAGAGCTATTTTTTGCACTAATAAAATTGGACTCGATTACTTATTTAATTATTATTTGATCATTTTCAGCACTCCTTGTTTTACTTTTTGTCTCATTTAATGTGCACTAGACGAATTTTGGTAATGACTCCTGAAATTCATTTACTAATATTCAACAAAAACAAGATGCTACTAAATTGCGGTTTTACCTTGGGGGGGGGGGACTAAAAAAAGGGTGCTTATGCATCTATATTACCGTGATATAATTAAAATACTATTTTCGAGTTAAATTCAATTCTTACGCTATCTTTGTTTATTAAATTGTTAAGTGGAACTACAGAATAGTTACAAATCACCATCCCCATGTTAAGAATGGCTTTCTAAATAACGTTATTATTTCAGCGCGGTAACATGGATGCATAAGTGCCCAAAGAAAAAAAGTTCGTTATTAATCCTAATATTAACCAGAATTCAAAAACAAAATTATCTTGAAAAACCAAATATGCAGAAGAGCCCCCCCCCCCCGGGAATTTTTTTTTTTTTTTTTTTTTAAATTTCGGTGTACAATTATTCGTATCGGTTTGAAACTGTCTAAATTAAATTTAAAGCGTTGTTTATAACCGTTTGGTACAAAAGAAACAATCTACAATTACGAATTTGGAATACCGACTACTAGATGAAATAATTCGGTACTTATGCAGAGAAGTGTTAAAATAACGTTGTTTCGAAACTCATTCCTCACATGAGAGGGAAGAACTGTTTTTTTTTTAAAACTATTCTGTGCTTTCGACTAACAATTTAATAAAACGACACCATCAAACTTGTATTCAACTTGAAAATACTATTTAAAAAAATAGCACGATACTTTCTCTGCATAAGTACCAATAATTCAATTTTACTCTGTTCGTCTGCGTTTTTAGATTTCAGGGAAGGCGGCGACCATTTCTCGATCTGACTCTGGATTCTCCATCGATTCTAGGGCCTGACTACATAAGTATTTAAATTCTATAGATGTTCGAATTAAGTTTTGAAATCATAATAAGTCAATTCGAAAGTAATAATTTCTGGTCAGAAATATCTTTTAACTAAGGAACGAAATGAACCATAAAATAAACAGCCTTCCCCACAGATGACAAATAAAAAAAAGATCCTGAAACGAGATGAATATAGACATTTCGGTTTGTTTTACAATCAACAGAGATTCGTAAAAATGGTCAAAAATCAAGTATACTACAAATAAATGTTACCAAAGGCAAGATAAGTTACTACTCTACCTAACTGGTAAGTTTTTCGTGTTTTTACTTAATATAAAATGTTTATTCAGCTCGAAAAACAAGCTATGTCAAAGTGTTCGCGATCACAAGAAAAAATGGCCATGTAATAAATACATTACGGCCATTTTTCTTGTGGTCGCGTACCCTTTGAACTTGCTTGTTTCTCGAGCCGCGTAAACATTTTACATTTTAGTAAAAAGAACACTGAAAACATACCCAGTTCAGTAAAAGAGTAACTTATCTCGTCTTTGGTAACATTTATTTTATTTGTTTTGTTTTTTTTGACAACTTGGTACTAATGATCCGTGCTATTTTTTTAAATCGTATTTTCAAGTTTAATTAAAGTTTTATGATATGTTTTTTTATTCAATTGTATGGTTAGGTACAAAACACCCTCCCCATGGCTTTTTAGATAATAACGTTGTTATTTCAGCACGGATCAATAAGTGCATGAGTATCGACAACTTTTTCAAATCTCTGTGGATTGTAAAACAAACCTGACGTTTAGAAAAAGCTTACCGAAATGAATCCATATCGGTCAAATTCTTTTCCGGGTAGATTTACCAGTGGATTCCATCATTATAAACTTACCTCTTTCGTTTGCTGAAACGTTTAACGTAAAATTGATCCTTTTTGCTCGAAATTTCGAAAAGTCACTTGAAAGCCGGGATTATTTTGATCAAACACAAGTTGAAAATTTGGGACATGATCTCGTCTAGCGCTTTTATTAATTAAAAATTTAATCTGTCGACTTCCGATTTCTCAATTTAGTTGTTTTTAACATTAAAATATAACCAGTGTGATTATGGCCGGAAAATATGCAATTTGCGAACAGTACTTAGAGGCCAAATAAACAGTTATCATATAATTGACGAAGAAATCGATGAAAGTCATTATTTTCCCAAATTACTTTTCATTTCTTTATTTTTATTATGTTTTTTATTTATTATTTTTTATAAGAAATTCACGTGTAAGTTTCCGATGTCACAAACTTATTAAAGATTATTTTATATTGTTTTACATTGTTCGTATCGCAACCATTTTTTGCAATACTTCTCCATGGTCACACCGAGATTGAATATGGATACAACAAAAATTATATACTTACTTGTGAGGGAAAATAAATAATAAGAATTACGGAAATTCATTTAGTAATTTTGTTTTCATAAAAAATAAATTCAACTTCTAGCCGTACGCGGAATATCGCCACTATTATCAGCGCTTTATGAAAGTCAATAAGAGTTAATTTAACATTTTGGGAGGAAAATCGGCATTTTAGCTAACCGGAAGTATTTTTTGTTGGCAATTTCTAACAATTGCGCTCCCGAAATCAAGATGGCATAAATGGATTACATTTTTAACTGACATACGATATATTTAGATAAGTTAAAGTCGACTAAAGTCTCTCCCCAAGTTCCAACATTTTTTTAAAACCTAGTCTTGGATGTCATGTTTTTTTTTGTCCTCCTCATTGTCAAATAAATTTAAGAAACTCTTGAAGCAGTCACCAGTAAACATGAGTAATTCTTAATAGAAGATAACTCGTTATATGACTTTGCAAAAAAATGACAAAAAAAAAAAAATGAATAAAATTAAGTATCATGGCTGTTGTCTGCGATACGACTACTTTACAGGCTCGTTGAAGATATTTGAAGAGATGTGCTCAGTGATTTTTTTACACGGTAGTCACTACTTATCAAGGCACAGAAGCCACTCAGGGATAAGGGTTGGTTGTTGAAGGAATGGTATTAACCTTCCTCTCTATGCAGGAAAGCGAAGGTGGAAAAACTATCACACCAGTGGCAGTGTACTCTGACCCTGCAAAAATGCATTCTCCGAAAGGAATGCCTCAGGCGATTGGCAATAAACTGACCCTTTCTCAAAGAGAAATGGTAAAGTCTAAGAGAGTGGACCTCCTAGGATTTATCAGAAAAATACCTACCGTAGCGGCTCACCCTATTGGACTGGCATGAAATGTAACAAGAATTTTGGCACTTAAAACGTTCCGCATTTTACGTTTAGAAAACATTTTTTAATTCATTCGGGACAAGCAGATACAATTCAATAATTTCTTCAATTTTTTCAAAGAATTTTTCAAAAAATGTGTATTTCCAAGAAATACTGTTATATTTTCAAATGATAATTATTTGGATTCATCGCTAAAGTTAAAAAGGAATTCACACACATTACAATAATGACCGTTCAAAACTATAAAATTTCAATGATTATTTTTATTCATTTCATAAAAAAAATGCCTGTTATAATTTATTTCGAAATTCTAATTATTTTATAATAAATAAAAAATATTTTCATTCAAAAAATGTTCAGATAATAATTGTTTTATTCTGTTATCGTGTTAATTTAGTAATGGTTTCGCTTTTACCAATAAGTTACGCCATATTTTAACAACTATTTGAATTGTCTCCCCTTGTTCTGTGTTGAATTCTTCAAAAATAAAAAATAAAAAATGTATCCTCCAAACCTAAAATGCACAAATGCCAAAAATTCTACAAACTTTTAACTTTTACAAATTTTGGCAATTTTTTCCCTGCAAAATGCTTTGTAAAAACAAATTCCTCCTTTTGTCCCTCTAAACTAATGGAAAATAATTTTCTACTGTGTATATGTCGTTCGAAATAACCCAATTCTTTCCTTTCGTTTGGTAGCCATTTTTTTTTTTTTTTAAATTATGTTTTGATCAATTCGGTGATCGTTTTTTTAGAACGAAAGATAGTGGCGCAATATTAGGATTAGATAAACATAATTTTAAAACTGGAATTGTAAGTGAATTTAATCTTGCTGAATATTTAAATTTAAGTGAATTTGATAGAATATGAATAGCGTAAGTTTATTTTCGTAAGTAACCAAACTACAAAAATGCAAATGGTTTCGTACGAAGAAAAAAAATGGATGATTTTTTTTTTGTGTGCGTGTGTGTGTGGGGGGGGGGGCGCACAAATGACCGCTATAGTTTACATTTTTTTGTTTTCAAATAATTTTATTCAGTTGAAGCCCAGAATTCACCTTATTAAAAAAAAAAAAAAAAAATATGATGTATGAATCCATCACGGAACGAAAATGTCATATCCTTCAAATCACATAAATTGATTAAGTAGTTTTTTTATTTTTATGTATAGAAAATATTTTTTGAGCGATTTTTAGCGTTTTTGATGGTAGAGGGTAGCGATTACAAGGTTGATCTTGATGTTAGTAATTCGAATTGAGTTGTTTCCGTTTATTTACTAAATATGGTATATCAAGACAAAATTCTCGTTTCTCATAAAATTTGATTTTGTTAGTTAAAGATTTTTCTTCATTTTCGTTTTTTTTTTATTAGTTTAACTCTGGACTTGCACCTTTTAATCTGGCAAAGGCATTTAAAATTAAATCTAGAAAAAATAGTTTTAAAATCGTTTTTTTTTTTTTAGAAATATTCACGTATTAAAATGAACGTTAAACAATATCTGAAGATTCCATTTTACATGCAAATATTAGACGATAACATGAAGTTATTTATAAAAAGAGGAATTTTGCAAGTAAAAAATTCGATTAGTCTCAAGTACAGCAGTCTGTGTTCACACACACAAACAAAAAAAAGAATTATCGATACCTTTTTGATCACGTCACTCAGAATTTAAGATATAAATCGATTATCATATTTTACAGCTCTCGATGGTAGCCCATTTCAAACAGTTCGTTTATCTAATTCGAATATTACGCCACCGACGGACATATTTACTAACTTCTCATGTAAGTATGATGCGACACAAGGCCATGAAGGTGGGAGGAAAAGCTAGCACATTTGTGGAAGAAGCCAGGCTGGCCTCTAAAAATAGCAATCGGTAGCCCTGTCGACATTCCCTGATAGGAGCGCCTTGGGCAATTGACAACAAACCAACCCCTTACCAAAGATGGAGTGCAAGACTTGGGAGAGAGAATCTCTAAGGACTACCTAAGACATAACTCAGTCCGACAGATAAAAGGCCATCAAAATGATCAGACTTCAGATAGATTGTCGACGACGTCTTCTCGGTTAGCATTCACAAAGAAGAATCATTGAATACCATATGCCGTCAGAATCATTTTTTTCCACTCCAAGAAGCAGAATTTGCCCTAAAGAAGAAGAAGAAGAAAGGATCACCCGTTATTTTGTATGTTTTCGTGTGACCATAATTTTCACTGCAGTGGAATTACCTTTTTTTTTAGAACGCGAAATAGTATTGATATAATTGAAAGAAAATGATAACATTATTTATTAAGAAAAGTCCACGTATTTTGTGATTAGAAAAAATAATACGTACACTAAAGAGATATTTGTTCAATTGTAGTATAAGAACCAGTGGAATACTTTCACTTATTTCACTGAGGTTTTACTCAAATATTGAATAAAATTGATGGTTGGTTTAAATTGTATTTATTGTCCTGAAATAATATTGTATTCTGCTTTTTAATTTATACAAACTACAACTTTTATATCGATTGCGGCCATGTTTTTTCATGTATTATTTAATTATCTATGAATATGAGTTAATCTTTTCTTCTTTGATTTTTGATTTTATTAATTTTTTTCCTTGATCATGAAAACAATGTTTAGAGTTTAGTTTTTGTCCCCCCCCCCTTCCCCCCCCAATGAGTTTTTTTTTTTTTCAAAAGTGAGTTTTTATCCAAAAATTAGTATTTGTCCAAAAAATTAGTTTTTCTCCAAAGAAACATAAAAAACAAAGTAAAAATATTTTTGTCACAAAAAAAAAAAATGAACAAAAAATTGTTGTATCGTGTCTATAACTCGATACTCCTAATAACAGAACTGGAAGTTAACGATTCGACTGCTTCTTCACATGTGGCAGAGATTGATATACTTCCGTTTCTCTGTATGCATCTTCCTTTAATATTAACCAATCAGATGACATTAAGACAGCACTAATAGCAGCAGATGCAATCCATAAAGTTTCCCTCTTTGTAAAGGTGGTAGCCATGTGGTTGTGTCAGAACTAATCTATCTGGACTCTGGTTCCTGGCAGGTTTGGCATCAAACTGTATTAGGATCGCAATTAAACCATCAGGTATTGCCATTTTTTGGTTGTCCCAACCTCTACGTGTGTCAAGCAAAGGTGTATCAAACACAGAGCCAAAAATCAATGGAGTGAAAGTGACAATGCTTCTTCTGTGTTTGCGTGTTCTGACCCGAACCTTCCCTGACTTTGGATGCAATCACTGAGATTTGCTGTTCTTAGTGTCGGAGTAAAAACCTGCAACATTCCTAGGTGAATAAATGTCTGCGATCAACAAGGAGGACTTCATGCAGACCAGATTATCATGAAGCATGATCTTTGTGAGCTCTATGCGGAAGTCCAACTTGCAACATAAATAAACAATGGAATATATTTATGACGATCTTGAGTTTAACATTGTTTTATGTTGGGCATCGTGTTGTCTTACATATATTTCTATTCTATAAAATTAGGTATCTAACAGAGTGCTGATGCAAATATAGCAGCAGCAACAACAGCCAACATATGCAAATGACTGAGCCGTGTGCGAGGTGACGTCACAGCAAGGAAGAAAAAAAGAAAAAAGATTATACAAAAAGAAAAACATGGCCCAAGAAGGACAGAAGTAGATATGTAACACACATGGCCCAAAAGTGACAGGGAAAGATGTGTCCTAAACATGGCCGGACAAAAGACAGAGCACCACATGGTCAATACGGCATAATCTTGTTAAGCACATTAGAGGCACGAGTAGATTTTGAATAAAGACAAAGCGTTATTCTGAAAGTACCTGTAAATAAATGTTTGTTGTTTCAACTGAAAAAAAGGAGTTAAATTTTTTCCTTTTTGTTTTCTTGCGACTGCCTGCATACAACGTGTGGGTCCCGAGTGTTTACATGTAACGACAACGTTACATATACATTTCTATGTATAGGATTCACTCCTAAACTGATCATTATGAATTTTGAAATACAGCTGTTCACTACCTAAAATAGCAATGTTGCTTCTACGCTATTACTTTGCGTGTTCTGTGTCAAATCTTCCTCGACTTTCCATGTAATTGTTGAGCCTTGCTGTTTTCGGTGTTAAAGCAAGAAACCAGAAATTCTACAGGTGAACAATTAACCGTGACTAACAAGGGGAACTTCATGCAGACCAAACAATTCTGAGGCTACACTTGGATACTGACCTTGTTTATGTCGGGGTGTGATGTCTGCTCTGATGCAGCACTCAAGTTAATTTGTTCTTAGTCAATGGAGGGGGAAAACCCTTCTATACTAAGGCAATTTTATTTTGGGCAACCCTTTTTAGGCAGCTGGTTTTCTCCCACATTAAAAACGACCTTGTGTCACATTTTGCTTTCTTGGCATGATTTTCATAAGCTCTGTGCAGAACTCCAGCTTAATCAAACAAATGAACACGAAGCAGCAGCTGGCGACCTGTATAAAAAGGGTGCATTTTTTGCCGCTAACAAGCACTTAGGCAAGATTACAATTCATTGCGATGGTGATAACGTCTAGCAGCAATAGGAGTATCTGTACAGCTGGCCCTTCTCTATCACCATCCATATCAATAATTCCCTTACATAAGAAAAAACAAGACTAAACACGATTAAAACATTGATTTCAAGTAAGATTCTTGAACCTTTAAAAAAGTAAATAAAAATTATATTTCAGGACAATAAATAGAATTTAAGACCAGCAATCCATTTTATCCAAAATGTGGGTGAAAATCAAGCAGAATACTCGAGATATTTCAACAATCTCCATAGTACAATTGAACCAGGAATTTCGTTAAAAAAAAAAAAGAAACAGAAACAAAAGTTATTTCCATTAATAGAACATTACGTTAATTAAAATATGTTAAAATATTCCCAGTACTCATGGGAATATAGGCAAAATGGGTACTGAAACAAAACTGTTTTTTTTTCTTCATTTGTTTTTATAACGCAATATTTTCGATTTGTTTTTTGGAAAACTTAAAACAAACGAATCATAATTCTCATCCGAAATATTTGGATTTACATTTTTTTTGTGTAATATTTTGGTTAATAAACGTTTTTATTTTTTATTTTTTCCCAATGAGTCTCTTTGGTTCCAGCCTCATTTTTACATCAGGATCAATTTATTTCAATTAGAGTTTGTTGAATAAAAAATTTTATATGAAAGTGACATTTTCGGAATTTTTGATACAAGATAATTTGGATTATTTGGATTATTCATACAACTGTTCATATATTCGATGTTATTCTTACAACGTTTCAGCAGATCTAACCTCCGACCTTTTTCAGGTGCATCTTGTTAAACTTGTGAATCTTTCTGTCAAACTCTGGAATCTGCCGTTTCTGAATTTTTGAGATGAGGATTGGTTATTCGTATTATTTGGATTCATCGGACTACTGTACTCATCTTGAGTGTGGTTTTCACAACGTTTTGGTTGATGTAATCTCCGACCTTCTTCAGGTGTATCTTGAGTCCAAATTCCCAAGTTCGACAGAAACATTCCCAAGTTTGACAAGATACACCTGAAGAAGGTCGGAGGTTATATCGACTGAAACGTTGTGAAAATCACACTGAAGATGAGAACAGTAGTCTGATGAATCCAAATAATACGAATCTGGAATCTGTATTTAATTTTGAACCGAACCTTTTATCCAATCCATGTGTGTAGTTGATAGTTGCTTTGTCAGCCATGACTGGGTAGAAGTCTTATTTTGTAATTACATTTTTAGTATCGCCCACGTTGAGGATTGAACTTTTAACCTTTTCTGGATGCTGAAGGTTCAATCATGGCTAACAGAATAAGAGCAAGTTACCGATGTGGTTTAAAATAAAGAGTTCTGTTTGCAATTCGATACATGTTTCTGAGTTTAACAGAAAGATTTCTGAGTATGACAAGATGCACTTGAAGAAGGTCAAAGGTTACATTAACCGAAACGTTTTGAGAATAGCATTTAAAATGAGAAGAGTAATTCGAATAATTCAAATAATCCCAAAAAGTGTTTCATTACGTTTTGTGAATTAAATTTAATGTTCAGAAATACTCAAAGAAAGGAATTAAAATTTTTTTCTGTTCAGATTGCAGAACAAACGATTCCATTCTTACATGAGAGAATTATTAATATTATTTATTCATATTTGGATTCTTCAAACAATTGTTCTCACATTTTCGTGACGTTTCGGTCGATTTAACCTCTGGCCTTCATCAGGTGTATTTTATTTAACTCAGGAATCTTTTTCTGTTAAACTGTGGAACCTGCATGAAATTTTGAACAGAACCTTTTAAAAACAAAAAATGGGTTTAAGGCTCATAAAATTCATATTAGAATTGTCCGCAGGATAAAGCACTTGGTATAATTCAGTTGTAAGTTCTGAAGATTGAAGATTCAATTCTCAATGCGGGTGACACTTAAAATACAATTGCGAATTACTTAAGACTTTCACCCAGCTGTAGCTGACAGAACAAGAGCATGCTACCCCCATGGATTAAATAAAAGGTTCCATTCGAAATTATATGCAAAAATGTAATGTTGTCTGGGAACAAACACGTAATCTCAGTCGCAAAGGAGACTAAGAATAGAAAAGATCTTCAACTTGCTTTTTTAGTTGCATGACATTTATTTCCTTATTGTTATCGCTGTAACGTCACCCACTTCTTGAATGTGACGCGCATCTCTTATGTGATCTTGAATGTTCTCCACATCTCTAACATGATCGTCTTCTTTTCTCCTTTTTATAGTCTTTTTTTCTTTACTAGTGATGTGATTTCACATGCATTTTCGTCCATGCTATGCCACAGATTTCTAAGTTCGACAAGATACACCTGATGAAGGTTGGAGGTTAAAGTGACTAAAACGTGAAAATAACACTTAAGATGAGAACAGTAGTCCAAAGAATCTAAACAATCAATGCTCATCTCAAAAATTCAGAAATATAGTATTATTATTGATACATATTATGTTGACGTTATTGCAACAAATGCGAGCAACGATTTTAGTACAATTACAGATGGCCCTATATGCAAATAATCGCCAATTTATCACCCTCTCTCCCACCAGTATTATTATGACGTTGTGCTTACTTAATTGTTACAGACTATCGTTCTACTGCTGTGTAGAACTGATTATAAAATCAAGTATATTGATTAGTAAATAATAGAGCTCCTGACTTCATCAAAATAAACGCTTATTGATCCAACTTTGAGTTGACCTTATGTTAAGTTTTTTTTTCTTGTCCTTTTTCATTTTAAATAAAAAATCTTATTAAATAAGAGTCTCATTTTGTCTCTTACGTATACCCTTTAGGAGTATATAGTTTGCCACATAATGGTACTCAGTGGGGTGTATTCCTTACCGTTCTTACACGAGTCAATTGTGGGAGCGCCAGAAATATTAGTCGAAGAAGCTGAACAGGTATTTACATTCATCTCAGTCCCGAAACTTGGCATGACACTACCGATAGGTCCAGTGATACTACCAGCACTGCTGCCGCCGCCACCGCCGCCGCTACCACTGCTGCTAACTAATCCGGGTAATGCTCCTGTATTCCCACTGTTTCCGCCTCCGCTGTTTGGCTTCCTGAGCTGCTTGTGCGTTCTTCGATGCCGTTGGAGCTTTCCAGTCTGGGAGAAGGCTTTGCCGCACACTTCACAGCGAAAGGGTTTCTCCCCCGTGTGGGTCCTTCGGTGGATCTGTAGCGTATCCCGGCGAGCAAACCTCTGGATACACAGGTCACACGGGTACGGCTTTTGACCCGTGTGGGTCCGTTGGTGTAGCTGGAGGCGGTCCCGCTGGGCAAACCGGCGCATGCAGACCCCACACTCGTAGGGTTTCTCACCAGAGTGGACCCTGTGGTGTATCTGCAGTTTATCCTTGCGCGAGAACTGGCGCGGGCACAGGGTGCAGCAGAAAGGTCGCTCGCCAGAGTGCGTCCGTTGGTGCATCTGCAGCTTGTCCCGGCGGGCAAATTTCTTCGGGCAAACATCGCATTCAAATGGTTTTTCTCCAGTGTGAGTCCTGGTGTGGATTTGCAGGTGATCTTTGCGGGCAAATTGCTTTGGGCACAGCTGGCAATGGAAAGGCTTCAGGCCGGAGTGTGTCAGCTTGTGGGTCTGCAATGTGTTCCTCTGGGCAAAACGCTTTGAGCAGAGGTCGCATTCATAGGGTTTCTCACCAGTGTGTGTCCTGCGATGCATCCGTAGTTTGTCCCGCTGGGCGAACTGCTTGCAGCAAAAGTCGCACGGAAACGGACGTTCGCCCGTGTGTGATCGGCGGTGGATCTGCAGCTTGTCATTGCGTGCAAATTTTTTCGGGCAGAACTCGCAGCTAAACGGTTTCTCACCAGAGTGCGTCCGCTCATGGATTTTCAGGTTGTCGCGACGGGCGAATTGCTTCAAGCACGTCTCACATTTATACGGTTTCTCTCCAGTATGTGATCGCTTATGTATCTGTAACGTGTGTCGTTGCGCAAACTGCTTAGGGCATTCGGTGCAATGAAACGGCTTAACGCACCTCTTTTCGTTACCAACGTTACAATTACTACCACCAGCACCACCACCACTACCAGTAATTAGCATGTTACTATTAGCATTAATAATATTAATACTAATATTATTAGAAATAGTATTATTGCTATTGGCACACTCATTAGTATTATTATTACATGTAATGCTGCTGTTATTGCAACAAATAGGAGCAACAATGTTAGTACAATTACAGTTAGCACTGCAGCAATTATCATTGTTGCTATTATTATTACTATTATTAGCACTACTATTATTAGTATTGCTATTATTATTACTATTACTACTAATACTAGTGTTATTGTTATTACTATTGTCATTCATGTTAGTATTACTGCTATTATTATTAGTAGTAGCAACACTAGCATTGTTATTATTACTGATACTATTGGTATTGGTGTCATGAGGAATACAATTTGTGTTGCAGATATTGTTGATGTTGCTGAGTGGTTGATGATTGTGGCCGTTGCTGTGATGGTAGTAATGGTGGTGGTGATGATGGTGATGATAGAAGTTTGGTGTCAGAAGATTCTTGTTGGCGTTGCTCAAAAGTAAGAGGGGTTTTGCCTGGTGTTGGGCACAAATATCAGTGCTTGCGTTTGTGCTAGAACTAACTAAAGCGTTCGTTTGTGGCGCCGCAATGAGTATTGGCTTCTCATTGGGACTCATCTGGTTAGCACTCAAGTGTGTCTGAACCTGTACAATTTGTTGCTGTGGGGGTTGCAGTTGCTGCGGTTGTGGGGTACTTGACCCTTGACTTTGTCCCTGTTGTTGTTGTTGCTGTTGCTGTTGTTGTTGTTGTTGTTGTTGCTGCTGCTGTTCGTGCATGGGTGATGGTGATTCGGCCGGAACAGCTGGACTTGCCGCCACAGCTTGAATGTAACAGTTCTGTGGGGTGTACTGCTTCGCGGCAGCATAGAGGTTTCCACAGGGCACCAGCATGGTACGGTCATTGCTAGTTGCTGCCTGTAAATAGCAACTTGGTCCATACATGTCCACATGGAATGATTTGTCCCCTATATGTGGTGCAATCCGAGCATGGGGTGGTGGTGGCCCCGGGATCGTGTAACTATGTGAAAACTGCTGACCACCAACATTGCAGTGAATTTGTTTTTCCCCTCCGTAGTTTTCCATATTGCATAAAAGCAGAATTTAAAAAAAAATTAATGTTTTTTGACTGTTGGCTATTTGTGATACATCATCCCCATGGCTTGGCTAGGGTTGAATTATTGGTTGACTGGTGAATTGCAAGAACTCCAATGTTAAAACTAAACTTCCACTGATCCCAAAAATTTGTAACTTTAAAAAGAAATTTGTATTTTTAATTCTTTGTCTTTAAAATCCAAAATAGTCTCCATTGATAAGACCAATTCGTAGTTGAGAGTACTCCATATATGTATATGAGTTTAGTTTCTGAAAAATAAAGAAAATATATTTCAGTCCAAAGAAAACATTTTTCACACAGTCATTTTATATAATAAAGGAATGATTTTAGCACATACTTATATATGTACGAGGTCAATCTGAAAAAAAAAAATAATGGAACAGAATGCATTGTTTGTCTTTTAGTGCAATGGATAAAAGTACTAAGTTATAATCACTTCTAAGTGGCAGTCTTCTGGAGATTGAAAATTCAATTCAAAGTACAGGAATTCACTGGGAACTATGCAAACATCTGTATTTTAAAGGCATAGAAAAACAGAACAAAGTCAAATTAAATTTTTAAAAATTAAAAGTGTAAAATTCTCTTTAACATGAAAGTACAAACTGAGTAATTTGCCCTAACAAGAAGACCAGATATGAAAATAGTTAACAAGGAAAAACCTGCTAAAGTATAGATTTCGCCATCCCAGCATATCACAGTGTGAATATCAAAAAGTTAGAAAAACAAAGTAAATACATGAGGTTTAAAGGAATATGAAATTTAAAGAAAATTTCAGTGATTGTAGGAGTAGTAGGAACAATCCTGAAAAAAAAAAAAAAAATAGAGCAAAACACGAGGTGAAATTGAAATAAAAAGGGAGAGATTGAAACCATACAATGAAAAGCCGAAATTTTAGGTAAAATTCTTAAGTGCAGAAACCAATCCATCTAACCAAGGAAGATTAACTTGCTGCAGACTATTCGGGAAAAGAACAAAATGTATAGATAGAACATCACACAAGTCCAAGGGAAATGACACTGCCAAAAACTCTTATAAACTGACCCTCCCCAAAACACACATGCGCGCGCATTTGGCAATACCATCCTTGGTTAAAAATCTACCAACATCATCGTGAAGGATCAATAAAGATGGAAAAACTGAAAGAGACCAACATCCAGAACTCCATTTTTAGGATACAGAGATCACTAGAATTTGAGGAAAGTTTATTTCCATTCAGAGTTCAAAGGAAGTCAGCAATCATTAGCAACGAGAAATCATTGGTAAACGGCTGTTGCGATAATACCAAAAATGATTTGCACTGGTTATCAAAAGAGGTTGAAAGTGCTGAAAATCTTGGGAAATTTGATGTTGAAATATTTTCAATATAATGTGAGGTATGATTAAAGAAAATTGAAAGATTCTATTTATAGACACTGGTGATAGGAACTGAGCAATCAAATGGAGTCACACTCTGGTAGCAACCAAGCAAAACCCAGAATCGCTCAATAAAACATACTGAATATTTTAGAGTTCTGACACATAATTTTTTGTGGCCACATGAGACGGAATCTTGGTCTTCATCTGAAAACTTTTACAGTTCAAGATTTATACAAATTAGCTATGCACTAAAAACCTTATTTTTCACTTCAAGACTTATACAGATTAGCTACCCATCAGAAATTTTTCTAAAATTAAACATGGTTTTCAATTCCAAACTTGTCAATCAAACTCCAGAAAAGACTACTTGTTATTGTTAGTGAGCAATCATCGCTAATGACTTACTTGAAAACTTCTAGTGAGTAAATGTAACAGAAAGTGGACGTGTGTATGGCAGCAACAGCAGCAGCTGTATGCAAATGACCGAGCTGTATGCAAGGTGATGTCACAACAAGGGAGAAAAGAAGAAAAATATTATTAAAAAAAAAAAACGTGGCCCAAGAAGGACATAAAATAGACTTGTTACACATGTGGCCCAAGAGCGACAGAGAAAGATGTTTCCTAAACATGGCTGGACAAAGACAGAATACCACATATTCGACATGACAGAGTCTTGTTAAGCACATTGGAGTATGAGAAGACTTTTGAACAAATAACTAGGTGTTATTCTGGAAGTACCTGTAAATAAATGTCTTGTTTCAACTGAAAAAAAGTTAGTTGAATTCTTTCCTTGTATATGTTTCCTTGCAACTGTCTGCATACAACATATGGGTCCCGAGTGCTGACATGTAACGACTATGTTACATAAATAATAATAATAATAATAATAATAATAATAATAATAATAATATTAATAATAATTAACTAGTGGGACCTATGGAAATTCCACAGGGGACTCATTCATTTGTAATATATTGATGTTAGCATTCTGTAGATGTCTAATGGAAATGGAGATGCTCAGATATTATTGTAGCTTTTTTGTTAAAACTGCAAAAGTATTTATCTAAGCTAGTATGAACGCCTGGTAAAGCCCGGTCGTAAAGTACACTTTAATATGATATTTTAATTCTTGCAGATTTCGTATATATCATTATAGAGTTAATGTTCTATCGATTTTTATATGTTATAAAGTTGTGATTTCAAAAATAAAAAAAGTATATCCATATGACTTGGGTGCATTAGCTTGAATTGAAACCCAAATAAAAACTTACGAATATATATATATATATATATATATATATATATATATATATATATATATATATATATATATATATATAACTTGAGTACCTTCAGCCATAATCGAAACCAAAACCGAAACCAAAACTTATGAAGAATTCTTGATAAAATTATTTATGAAAAAAAAAAAAATTTAAGTGCCATCAGCTATAGTCGAAATCGCAACCCAAACTTATGAAGAATTCTTGGTAAAATTATTTATGACAAGAAATAGAACATAACAATTAAACGACCTGGACGTAAGCGTGACACACAAAAGAACACACACGCTATCATATTAATATATAGATAATTAATAAAAATCAATAATATTTAATAATTAATAATAATAACAATAAATACTTATATGCTTCAATACTTTGTGTTATATTTATATTTGGGATAACGAATATAATAACATTAGGAATAATACATTCGAAATCTAGTGGGAAGATGTCCTATTATCCTCCCTAAAACCTCTTTTTCATAGAAGAGAGGTTGTTAGTCTTTCTCTTTCATGACGGGTGCTCAACTATTATTCAATCTATTTCCCCTCCCCCATAAAAAATTCACAGCATAAACTCACCTATCTCCAACTGCAAAATAGTTTTCCTTTTTCCTCTGTCTACCTAAAACTAAATGAAACTTTCACGAGCAAAGTTTATTTCCAAGAAACACACGTCTGTGACACACGATAACACAGGGATGCTTCTCAGCCGACTACAACATTGTCGTTTTCAAGTTCAATATTAACAAATTCTTGTTGAGTTATTTTATTAAATAACTGTATGCTGTTCAGTTTCAACAATCTCAAACTTTTGATTAATAACAAAGTGTAGTATCAGTCTTGATGTTGTACTTAGTCTACTCTGTTCTTGTTCCAATCCAGAGTTCCCTTTTTGGGGGAGCTGGATTTTCTCCACCTCATGTCTAACTCCGACCTCATGTCTAACTCAGCTTTCGTTTGTAGACAAGTAAATAGAAACTATCGCTTCTACACATTATGGTATCATTTTCTTTGTCCACCTGACAAACTAATTAATCTTTATCCTTGAGTGTGCTTTGGGCTTTGATAAGTGGTGACCCATTAATACATAAAAAAAAACTTATTTAACAAAGGCTTAAACAGCTCTCATTAAGAGTTAGACTAAATTTCGCCCTTTGATGAGCTTTTCTGGCTAGTCAAAATTTTTAATTATTTTTACTATATACATAGCCGCAAAGACGCTGACTTACCCCCCCCCTTAAAAGCAATGTTGTGTCACACTGCATCGTCGGTTATTAAACCCCAGTCAACTTTTACATCATACAAGAGAAAGCAAAAGAAGATGGGATAGTTTAATTAGTTGCTATACATCAACATACGTGGGTGTCATCATTATGAAATAAAGAACATCAATATGGTAAAAAAAAAAAAAAAAAAATTCAGCAGTTTATTGTAATCGATTATCTATAAACATGTTCTTAATATCTTTCATGAAAGAGGAAGACGGCGGTGGAGGTGGGGGGAGGAAATGACGTAAGCAGGAGAAATAGTGTGAGGAGAAAAAAAAGAAAAAGAAGAATTAGAAGAAGAATAAGAAGAGAAAAACTAGTAGGTTAGATGCAAAAGCACGGAAACAATGGAAAACATTGTTAAAAACCAGCTGTACCTAACCAATGTTACGAGAGGTGGCGCTGCTGCCGCAGGATGTCCCAAAGCCGACAGAATCTAGGCCATTCTTATAATGACCTCTATGTTAAGTACGGTGCGTTGATGGTCTTGTGCAGTTCTAGGAGATCCACCCTCCCAGGCTTTACCTTTTCTCTGTGAGAAGGGGTTTATTGGTAATCACCTAAGGTGCTCCTACTGGGAAATGCTGACGGGGCTGCCCAAGCACTTTTTGTAGGTTAACGTGTTCCTCCTCGGGGATGCTTATTTTTCAATCCCACTCTTTCTAACCTTGTGTCACATTTCTAACCGTTTTATAGAAATAAATATACCAGAGAGACAGTGAAGTCATTTTCGTTTGTACATTTTTAAACCTAGGGTAAACAACTCCTAGTATAGCCTTTAATTTAAAATGAGTTATCGCCCTTATTAAATTTTGATTATTTAAAAACGTTTCATATTAGCAGACGAGCATTTGCCGTGAAAATAACGAGAAAGCTGAGGCAGGCTCTCAATGTCTCTTCTATGCGAAAGAGGTTGCAGGGAGGAATGATTTTGGGGGGGGGGTCTAATTATAAAATCCAGCAAGATAACTTTCCTATAAGTGAAACACATTACTACAGCACTCCTTTCCTGCAGACTACAACATGGTCATCTTTAAATCTCATATCAACAAATACTTGTCATAAATCATCCTCGTAAATAATCAAATGTTATTTCACTTATTATTTTTAATCCTCTCATGATATTCTTTATCATTCAACTAACACACCATCTTAGTAACCTTTATTCTCAAGTTGGCCTTGATAAGTAATGACTCCTCAGTAAAAAAAGAAAAAGAAGACGCCAGGCCATGTTGCCATTTTCCACCCTACGTTGATGCAAAAATAAGAAGGTGCACAATTCCATGCTATCCCACTTCTTTGAAATAAACCTTTAGAATGTCGCTCCTATCAAAAGTGAAAGGGAGGAGTTTCTTGACATTCGCCAGTGTTGACGTGAAATAGTAATACACTATGATGACGACATGTGTAGTTGAATCCAATTCATTCCACAAAATCACTTTCACTTAGGATGTTGGCAACCTTCATGTGGTCCCTCCTGTAAGTACCCAATGTCTTTATATTAACAATGCTGACTAGAAAAATATCAGGGAAACCAATGCCAACAATTGAAATTTTCAGATCCATGTAGCATGATGATGACCACAATGATCATGATGACCTATAGTACTTGTCCAAGTGTAATTTGCAACAACTACGCCAAGCAGCAGCAATTCTACCAGCACCACTAGTAGTTTCTGATTTTGTCCCCAGCACATGCACCAATCCATTGATGACAGTCAGTAGCAGCAGCAGCTTTGTTTCTAGCATCAAGGCTAAGAATCTTTGCTCCACATAACACTGTACAGATCATCATCATACATTGTGACAAACTGACCCCATAATGATTCAAGATGGCTGGAGACCTTGATCGTCATCTTAGTTTCATTAATACTACTACCACCATCATCATCTACTACAGTAGCTCTGTTCCGATCCAATACAACTAGCAGCAGCGGCCCTACTGGCAACACTAACAGCAGCCTCCAATCCTGCCTGCAACAATATCATCACTATCATCATGATCATCATATATTACAGCATTACCTTGAAATGTATTGCATCTTTCTCACCACATTTTTATTGTACACCTGTGTTGTCTCCTTTTTGTGTTATGTTCAATAACACTTTTAATATTTTACTTGCTAGCAGGTTTCACGGGATATATATATATATATATATATATATATATATATATATATATACACACACACACACACACACACACAAGGGGCGTTCTAAAAGTAATGCCTCCTATTTTTTTATACTTGAATGGATCAGAAGGGATTATAAATGGCATTATGATGATTGATCTGCTATATTCATGACCTGAAGGTTTCATCTCTCTGTTACAGATACTGACAATGTAAGACTCTATGAAAGCAACCTCTGTCATGGATATGTATCAGAAGCTGAGATGCGTCATTGAATTCCCGGCCAAAGTGTATTAAGAATGGTGGTGACTATGTAGAAAAATAAATTTGGGAATACAAAATAGGAGGCTTTACCTTTGGAAGTACCCTCGTATATATATATATATATATATATATATATATATATATATATATATATGATATAAAACTTAATGTATGTGTGTGTCTGTGATTTTTGTGTTTGCCATATGTAAAATTTATTCAGAAAGACAATGGAAGTGCTCGAATCTCTATGTGCAGCCTGAAAAAGTCTATGAGAGCATAACCCACTTAAAACTTTAAGTATATTCTATATTTATGAAATTTAAATTACATGTATAATATTTTCTGGAGAAAACAGTCGAAGTGGTCCATAATCTGTAAGTGCCCTCCTAACCTAATGTTTTCACTTTGATCGTATCCTAACTAGACCAACAAAACAACACCTAAAAGTTAGGTAGAAGAAAAGTGAAATAAATCAAGTCTATCAAATGCCAGCAAATACTGCAGGTATTAAATCAAGTATATAGATAGAACTTTGGGTCGACCAGGGTTGTTATTCAGTTACTTTCCACTGCAGGAAGATGTAACATAAAGTCAAGCCAGCTCCTCTAAAGAAGGAACACTAATTTCTTGGCCAGTCCCCAATAGGGGCGCCTCAGGCAATAAGCAATAGACTTCCTCTAAAAGACAGGACACAGCGACTTAGGAGGGGGAGATCTCCTAGGAATGCAGAGGACGTTTCATCCATTCCTCAGTCAACAGGAAAAAGCTGTTAAAAAGTGGCCATTTCCCTGTTGACTTTATTGGAGCCCACACATGCACAAGGCTCCAGATTTTAAACATAACAACTTATAATAATACGAAATTATGACATTCATTATAAAGCATGTATGTTCCAAAAATTCAATGTCAACACAGTTATAGTGGGCACATATTTCTGAGACAAATATTAAGTCTTTTTATCAGCACATATAATCAAAATGTTGATGATTCTCCTTCTTGTATTGTCTAATTAATGAGTAAAATTAATTAAAAAAAATTAGCTCCACCTGGAAGGACACTCGAGTTAGGTACAAAAATTGATATGTCTATATTCAGAGCGCCTCAGGGAACTGGCAATGCAGTAAAGTAAAAACTGAAGCTGGGCCCATTCAACTTACCTGCACTTCCACTGCACATTACTTGAACATTAAGCAAATCGCACACATTCATCATCAGAGTGGACACCCCGCACATTTATTTTGCTAAATGGAAGGATCCAACTGTGTCAAAAGATGATGTACAGATGATGGTTAAAGCATGCGAGGCGTGCCAGTCTATCGATCCTACACCTGTACACTGGTGCAAAGGGAGGCTTGATGTGAGGGACAATTGAAACAGGTTGGGTGCGAACATTACTCGTTATGGTAGTGAACACTATCTTACAGTCATCACTTGTGGTCCTTCACGATTTGTGATAAAGAGTCCATATTTTATGAGCAAGGCCCAGTAATCAAAATACTAATGGACAATGACACTGCATTTAGCAGCCAGCACTTTCGGCAGTTTCTGCAAGATTGGAGTGTGTGTCTCCGATTATGGTGTACCTACGAACCAAGAAGAAATGATGTAGTTGTGAAAAATCACAGAAGTGTGACAACTATTATGGCTAGGAAATAATGTTTCATATCAGAAGCAGTTTACTGGTAAAAGTTCACACACCAAATGCTTCCATATCTATGGCGCCATCCAATACCATATATACCTACGATGTTCGTATCCAAAGTGTAGACTCTATTACTAGCTCTGACTCGCAAGATGCCCAGGAGCAGTACCAAGTGGGAGACATTGTTCGGGTTAGAATTCCTCACAGCAAGTGTACAAGTACTATAGAGTGTACAAGTAAGTCCAAGATAGGTCGGGTGACTGGAATCAACAGTCCACACTCGGTCATAATTGATGAAATCCTTTATCATATAAAGAATTTGCCCCCTTGTCCAGGAGCTCGTATACCACTTGATATTGCTAGTGGCTTGTCAGAAGAAAGTGAACAACTGAACAGGCCAAGGTCGGTATCAATAAATGATGCTTCCGACACTAGTAACTCAGAAACCTCTGATGATGACGATGATGATAAGCTAACTGAAAATAATCTTGAATGTAATTCTCCAGTGGAGGAAATTGCTGCTTCCCCACTCTGCAGGAGCACACAAATAAAGAGGCTTGCACCCAGCTGCACTATTTGTAATAATGACATCTGGGGGGAATGTGGTGAAAGTAATAAAAAACGTGACTAACACAAGCGGCGGCACCTCTGTCTATCCTGTCATGTGACGGAATCAAGAAAGGAAAGAGAAAAGAAAAACTTTTGTCTACAGTCGGTTTATTAATATACGTATGGCAGTAATTTGCATATGATGACAATGACTGCTGTGAAAATGAAGGAGAAATCGCAGTGCAGTCTTCTTTTTTGGACAATCGAGAGAAAGAGATAGTGAGAACAGTCAGTGAAGATTACAGTTGAAGTCAAGAGTTGGCAAGAAGAAGTTTGGACGAATATTTATTATTATTATTATTATTATTATTATTATTATTATTATTAACTTTTTTCAGTTTCATTCAAAGTTATGTTCAGTTTAGTGTATACAAGAGATAGATTACTATAAGTGTTGGAAAAAACTGATTTTGTTGACCATGTTATATACGAATTTTTTTAAAAAGTTCATACTGGTTTACCACTTTCACATGTAAGCGTTACTTTCTGGAACTTGAAACGATTTTCATTGGTTGGAAAATACTTGGAGTTCCACGTTCATGTGAAGACTTCCTTGCATTGGGGGAGTGAGGAAGAAAGCGAATTCCAACAAAGTGGAGAAACAAAGAGTGTAGAACTTATAGCCATTTGCTTTTTAGCGTTCGTAGGAATCATTTCTCAGTCTCACTAAACTTTTAAGGCTTGCATCTTTTTGTTCTTCTTTTTTTTTTTTTTACTAGCAAGTGTGCTTATCTATCACAGTTAATAAAGTAGGAGGAGTCTTATATTAACTCCTGTATTACATTATATAATATATATATATATATAAATTTTATTCCCCCTATTCTCCATTGCACATTATATTATATAGGCATTAAGTAGGTTAATCTATGAGCGATTTTGTTTTGTCGAATGGCGAATGAATGCTAAATATGATTGCGTTGTTATGGTGAATGTTACTAGTTATGTTAGTTAAAATTAGACCTGTCTCTCTTCCAAGCATCTATTTTCAACCGTGTGCTACATTTTGCAGTTATTTTGTGCAAGTCCATAATTCAGCTATTAAAAAAATAAAAAATAAATAAATAAATAAAAAATTACAGAAAAGTCTAAAGATGTACGTACCCGTCACGGAACGAAGACGTCATATTCCAAATATCACGTAAATTGATCAATTATGTTTTTTGTTTGTTTGTTTTTTTAACTGAAAAAATCAAATTTTTTGAGGAAGCCTTTATGGTGTGTCTAACTGGCCATATCTAAAATCCATCTTTGTTTACCCCCTCCCCCAACTTCTCTAAAAACAGAGTTAAAAATCAGCTTTGTGACGATTACGATTTACTATTAACGACTAAAAATCGTTAAAAAAAAAAAAAAGTAAATGATTTTCTCAGTTAAAAAAAAAAAAAAAGCTTCATCAGTTTACGTGATTTTTGGAACATGACATTTTCGTTCTGTGATGGGCATGTAAATGATAAAGAGTTTCCTGTTTTTCTTTTTTTTTTTAATTCAGGTCTTGCACTTTTATTTTATACAAATAAATAATAACATTTCAAATTCGTTGATTGGATAAATATGCAGGAAGGAAGACACGAAGAAAATTGCGTTTCTTGTTTTGGTGTGTCTGTATCATTCACAGCAGTCAGAGTTGTTAAAGTAAAGAGAGATCAATAACTTATTGCAGAGAAGAAGACATCACACGAACACGGCCTCATCAATTTTCAATCGATTCATTTTTATATTATTACAAAAGAAACGACAGAAAGCAATGTAAGGGGGGGGAAGGGAATGGGGGAATCGGCTCCAACTGACTGAACAGAAGCCGACGCTAAAAGAGAGAGAGAGAGAGAGAGAGAGAGAGAGAGAGAGAGAAAGAGAGAGAATTGTGTGCGTGTGTGTGTTCGCGCGCGCATGCGTGAATGCACGTGCGTGCGTGTGTGCGCGTGTTTGTGCGTGCATGTGTGTGCGTGTGTGTGTGTGCGTGCGTGTGTGTGTGTGTGTTTGTGTGTGAAAGTGAGACAACGGGGGAGGGCGGGGAGGGGGCGATGGCGCCGACGAATGATATCTACTATATCATTGGTTAAGTTGTTAGTTATTACATCAGGAGAACAATAAATACTCGTACTACTGCTTCTAAAATGGCTGTTTCAGTGTTTTGTTTCGCTGATGTGGATGGGTGCTTAGAGTCAGTGCCGGCGTTAGACCCCCATCCCCACCCCCCACTTTCTCTACACAGCATCCTGATACAGGAATTTAAAACGTTTTCGCTAAGAGGACACTTTTTGGTCAATACATGAAATAAGTAAAAATAATTAGGTAAAATTGCACCTTTAGTCCACACGCTCATGTCACTCCACGGTAAAATAAAAATGAAATTCGCGCGTGTGTGTGAGTGTGTTAGTTTTATACACGTTGATGACGCCCTAGAATTACTTATAAACATAAAATATATTATGTTTAAAATAAGAAGTGAAGGAGGGAGTCACCACTTATTAAGGCCTGGACGCTGTTCAAGGATAAGGGTTAATAAGTGTACAGTGGTCACTGAGACAACAGCGTAAGTGATCGTTAGTGCTGAAAATTGAGTACAATTTAATTATTTAAGGGGACGGTACAAGAACTTATTTACATTAGACTTGAAAGCAACCATGTTGTAATCAGCTCGAAAACAGACCAGCAGAACAGAGTTCCACGGGCGGGCAGTTCTAGGAAAGAAACTTTGTTCATGGAATCTATGTTTATTGTTTAGGTTTAGGCACCTCTCACCTTTAAATTGACGACTTATATTGGTTTTCGGATCTTTTTTTTCCAATGTATTGTTTTCATCGGTCGCTTTTTGTTTTACTTAAGTTGAAGAAAAAACTTTACGCGCATCTGCATTGTTTATGTTATCGTCTGAAGTTAAAAAAAAAAAAACATGGCGGCCACTTAAGATCATTTCTTGCGGAGGAGGCAGAACTAAATACCAAGTCTAATATGTAAGAATAGTACTTTGTCTTTAATTATACCACACGGTATCCTTTAAAGCCGTCACGCTTCGCGATGTTCCTTTTCCACTCATTTACAGCATGACACATATGCTGTTTATTTCCCTAGACGCCGACCCCATTCAGCTGGCAAACTGCGAGGTTGTCGGACATACCACTTGCAACTGATCTCAACAATCAAAATAAAGCCAAAAAACTGGACCATTTTTGTAGTCTTTTATATGTTGATCGAAGAGATTCGTTCTAGATAATCGTAGAGGGTCCACCTTCCCAGATACCTTGCCTCCCCTCTTTTGGGATGAAGTAAATTTACTGCTTACTGCCTAGGGCGCCATGGCCAGGGAATACTGACGAAACTGTCCAGGCAATTTCTAAAAGACCAAACTGCCTTTCCTTGATGCTCCTCACCAACACAAGTTTCACATCTTCCTGTAGTGGGCAGGAAGCAAATACCAAGATTATCTTGAGAACTGTACACGATAGTTCCATTTTGTTTTTCATTGTTATTTTATTATTGTTTCGAAATACAAAAATTGTCAGTTTTGTTAGAAATTGTATAGTAACGTTTCTACTCTCTCTTACTCCCACTCTTACTCCCACTCTTCAATGTTTGAAGAGTTAATTTTCAGTTGTCGCCAAAACGTTGGACAGTCAACATGAATTCGACGTTGCTCATCATATTTTTTTATTAGATGGACCCCCTAATATAATTCCTCTTCCTATTAATATTATGAACTTTAAATTATTGAACTCTGTTTATTGAACTGAAATCTTATTTATCATAAGGTTTCTGATTTATTTATTATTTTTTTTTTTTAGGTAAGAATTGGTCATTCGTATTATTTGGATTCATCGGACTACTGTTCTCATCTTGAATGTGATTTTCACAAAATTTCGATCGATGTAACCTCCGATTTTTTTTCCAGATGTATCTTGTCGAACTCGGTCATGTTTTGTCGAACTCGCGAAATTTGGAGAGAATTTCGAACGGAACTTTTTTATTTACTCCACAAGATCTTGTTCCATCAGCCATGGCCATAATTCGCAATATTATCTTTTGGTCGCCCAGGATTGAACCTTCATAAGAATATTACTTTCACAATTGTTTTTCCAAGTACTCTAACCACTGCGTCACAGGTCCTTACGAACAATTCTAGTACGAATTTTAAGAACCTTAAATATATTTGTACCTATTTACTATGCCTCCCCACGGGACAGAGTTAGACACCAGGGTCGTTTTTTAACGTGGAGAAAAGTATCGCTATTTATTACTAATTATTATCACTATATATATATATATATATATATATATATATATATATATATATATATATATATATATATATATATATATATATAGGAGGAATAAGAGTGGAAAACTATATATTGGTAAATATGGAATGGTTCATTTATTTAATAAGTGTATAAAAACATTTAGTTAGGGGAATAGAGGGGACTCTTTATACCAAGGTATTTCGAAGCCTAATGCTTCTCATCAGAAGAGTAGAGAAGATGCTAGGTAACATACTGGGGATGCGACGTCTAAGCGTGGGATTATATATATATATATATATATATATATATATATATATATATATATATATATATATATATATATATACTTGTTTTTACTTATAACTGCATATATTATCTATTATTTACAATTCACGGTTCCCAGATCGTGTTAAAATCTATACTAGTTCTATTTAGTAATTGGTTGTTTCTCAGCATATGCGCTGCTACTTTGAATCGTCTTACTCTCCTTCGTTCTTCTCTGTCTATAATTTTTACTACGTCCCATAATAGTAGATGGTTTCTCTTTTCCCTCCAAATATAGTCAGCCATACCTGATTTTTTAATCCATCCATGTATACGGCTTTTCGATGTTCTTCTAACAATAATTTTAGTCGACTACATGTCTCAACTTTATATTTTATAGTTTTCCACATTTACATACGATTTCATAAACACAGTTCTTAGTCATGATTTTTTTTCTGTATGGGGGGGGGGTGACTTGCACAAGCTATTTCCGGAGAGTTGAATCGCTTATTTTACATTAAATTTTATATGATAAACTGATCACCCACTTAATCAGATTGTAGTTAGACAATATTTTGATCCAGTTTTGTGCCAATTGTATATTCAGCCATACGCAATCAAACAAACTTAATGGCAAACCAACCAACTCAGTGGAAAACATTAACGAGAGCCATTTACAGATATTGAAGCCCAACCAGCATGGCTTATCCAGCAAGATTAATGCGAAAATATTTTGATATGTACCTGAATATTATTGCAAGGAATTTTTGGTGATGGTCAGCCATACCCGATTTTTTAATCTCTCCACATATAACGGTTTTTCGATGTTCTTCTAACAATACTTTTAGTCGACTACATGTTTGACCTTTGTATAGTTTTCCACATTTACATGGGATATCATATACACAATTCTTAGTCATGATTTTTTTTTCTGAAACATTCCCCAAATCGGCAAGATACGCCTGAAGAAGGTCCGAGGTCACATCGACCGAAACGTTGTTTAATTCACACTAAAGATAAGAACAGTAGTTCGATGAATCCCAATAATGCGTTATTTATCATATTATTAACAATTGTGGAAACAAATCATCTAACAGGCTACGCTGCTAAAATGAACCTACTATTTTGGCAACTAAAATGGACCTACTATTTTGGCAACTAAAATGGACCTACTATTTTGGCAACTAAAATGGATCTACTGTTTTGGCAACTAAAATGGACCTACTATTTTGGCAACTAAAATGGATCTACTATTTTGGCAACTAAAATGGACCTACTATTTTGGCAACTAAAATGGATCTACTATTTTGGCAACTAAAATGGACCTACTATTTTGGCAACTAAAATGGACCTACTATTTTGGCAACTAAAATGGACCTACTATTATGGCAACTAAAATGGACCTACTATTTTGGCAAGAAAAATGGACCTACTATTTTGGCAACTAAAATGGACCTACTATTTTGGCAACTAAAATGGACCTACTATTATGGCAACTAAAATGGATCTACTGTTTTGACAACCTTGAACCGATGTCTCCCAAGGAAGTCAAGGTGTTTGTTTGTCATTATTTGCACGTCAGTCCTAATCAGATCATGCGAGTTAATTTCTCACAGTCTGTCTAATAGCTTCTCTCATCTAATGCAAACCTAAAACGCGTACAACATGTAAAAAAACTGCACACTAAAGATTGTCTATAACAGAATTAAACATTGGATTAGCATGCTCTTCATCGTGACATCGGTCGATTTTATATGTAAACACTAGACCCTGACTTTAAGACAAATCAAGAGTAAGGGAGATAATTATATCTTTTAAACTTATGCCAATCATTCTTCAATCAAGTGGTGAGTGGGGGAAAGTTGTATGATGAATTAGATACTGGCGAGTGCCGTGTTCAAATTGTGTCGCGTGCCTAGCACCATTTTCACTATGAATGTTAGTAACCACCACGGGGTCCATGCTGTGAGTAATAGTTTATTCCCTTGAACTGCTAGACTTTGAAATACCCTCCTTACTTCCTTGACTGTAATAAACTGTAGAAGTTTAAATGTAATGTAAACAGAGATCTCGCTGCTCAACTCCCCACAGTTAGACACGACCACAAATAGTAACCCCTTATTAATCTAAGTGGCAATATGTCTTGTCCGGTGTGAAAAGGAGTAAGAGAAGGTATCCAATTAAATAAATAAATAATGAACGGGGGGAAAAGCAATATCATAAACAGATTAAAAAAACAAACAAACAAAAAAACTGGTGAATAATTTACCAATGAAAAGTTAACGAAACAAAAATTCTGAGACAAATAAGTGTGGTCACTTCTATCTATGTCCTCAATCGCTTCCTAGACCAAGGACCTATACCAAGATCAATCGTCCTCGAATAAAAATCTACAAAAATGTCAATTATGGTATTCATATTGTATTTTGTTTATTTATTTATTTATTTTTACAATAATATTGTGGGATCTGTATTCGAATTAGACATTTCCGAACAACAAAGAACGAACGTTTATTTTATTTTAATTCAGTTCATAATTTGAAAATTTAAAAAAATTACAATATGGAATGCAGTACAATTTTTTGAAACGTTTTTAAAGCTTTTTTTTTTTTTTTTTATTAATTTCTGTCTTTCTTAAGAAAATTCCGTTTTTAGTAAAAACATACATGATTCTTTTCAAAGAATGTGGAATTTCAAAAAATGTTAGTAAAATATTTTTTTAAGATGTTTTCAATTAAATCAATGCTTGCTGGCTTGCTCTCTCTCTCTCTCTCTCTCTCTCTCTCTCTCTCTTCCTCCCCTCTCTCTCTTTCTCTCCAAAAGTAGTAGACAAAACGATTCCGTGGCTGCCCCTAACAACTTTTAAACTAAAATCATGTTTTACGTAATCTTTATGAATAAAAACAAATATTAGGTGTTCACCATATTATTTATTTATTTATTTATTTTTTGTTTACTTGCCTCCCCACGAGGGCAAAGTTAGACACAAGGTCGGTTTTTAATGTGGGGGAAAGCCAGCTCCCCAAAAAGAGGCACTCTGGTTAGTAAAAAATATAAAAAATGTATCAGTCGTGAAGGATTTCTCCTTCATTAACCGAGTGAAGTGAAAAAGTGAAGAACAGATAATTGTTAGTATTTATTTTTTTAAATATTACACAAACACACTTTGAGTTATATATTTTTTATTTACTCTGAGAAGTTGACTACAAACAGAAATAAACAAAAATAATTAGGCACAAGGCCACTCAAAAATTGGGGAAGGGGTGCCTATGGTCATCCTCATCACTGTACCTCTGCTAGTCTATGCTTGATCCTAGCATAGACTTCATTCACCGCAAGACCGCAAACACACCGGGAGGTCGTCCTACCTAAGATTCCCAAATCATATCGTCTGTGTTTGTTTTTCTTTCTTTTTTTTTTTTTTTAATAAACAACAAAATAATACTACACTTTAATCTTGGACTGAAGACCAAGAAAGAAAAAAAGGCTCTATTTGCCTGTCCAAATTTATGTGCTTTTCAACGAGGGTAAAGTTAGACACAATATCGCTTTTCAGTTTTCATGTAGGAAAACTCCAGTACCCCCTGTCTCAAAGCAACATTCCGGATTTAAATTACCTCCATTTAGAAGTATTTCTCCATCACTGGCCGAGGACAGAATTGATAAAGTGTAGTATCAAAACAAATACTACACTTTGCTCCTAGCCAAAAGGTCAAGCTTGTTAACAAATTATATATAGAGCAGATAACTATTGTTACTTCCGGTTCCGGTTTAGAAAAAATATAATATATACATTTTAGTGTAATTGTTGACGAGATGGACAAATGCATGTCACTATGTTGACTTTTTCTTTGAATGTTATCAAAAATATATTAAATATTATTTTTTTACTCAAGAAAATAGTGTACATCATAATTTTAGTACAAAATAAGTTGTTTGGAAGTAATTCTAAAAAACACTTTTGTTGGAAACAATAAACTTACCAAAAAGTATCCCAGCTAATACAATAACGCTGCTACAACAATACCTAAACATTGCAGCAATATGTATGTATCTATGTAACATTCTGATTTACAGTCATTGAAGACTTCCTGACTGTTTATTATGTATGCCCGCTGACTTGGCATTTATAAGCATTTAATTTCCCTCAATTCTTGTGTTAATTGCCGGTGGCCTAAAGGTAGAATGCTAGACTATGAAGTCAAAGGTGACTTGATGATTGCTTTCAGATCTGATCAGGAGTAATTATCATTTTCTACGCTAGCGATTGCGCAAGCATGAAACACTAGTGTTTGTAGGTATAATAATTGTTAGTATTTATTTTTTAAAATATTACACACACAAATATCTACACGCGGCGTTGCCAGGGCAAAAAACATTGCTAGTCAGGAGCTTTAGTCACAATTTAAAATAAAATTTATCCCAAACAAGGCACAGTGCAACTTTGATGTAGGGGGCTACTATCTGGGACATAATTTGCAGGAATACTATGTAGGGAGTTAAGCAGCAAGATGTCTGTTTACATTACACTTGAACTTCTGCTGTCAGTATAGTCTGGAAAGCAGGAACCTGGAAGGGAATTCCAAAATCTAGCAATCCCAGTAGTTTATTAAAGTAGAAAGCTTTCTGGCATCTGGAGATCTCTACTGTGTATGCATGGGATTTTGCTACCTCGAGTGGATACAACGGCTTATAGTTCGTCAGAGCATCTACCATTAAAATACTTGTAAAACAGGCAGAGGGATGAAACATTTCATCGATGGGACAGAGGCTGAAGCCTAGCTGACAGTTTGGGACAAATTAGGTTAGAGACCCTCTTTTGAACCCTGTCCAGAAGTGAGAGACTAGTAGCAAATGCACCAGTCTAAATGTGACAACAATACTCCATACATCGGCGAATGGTGGCCTTGTAGAGGTACAGGATACTTTCAGGCATAAGTAACTTTCTAGCATGGTAGAGAGAGCCCACCTTCCTCGCAGCAGCTGCGGCAATGCCCTTGATGTATCTCTTCCAACTCATGTTCCCTGTGAACGTTAAACTGAAAAGTTTAAATGAAGTACTTTCGGGTAGTGTATCATTAGCCATAGCGATTGGTGGTTGAGAAGATTTCTTGTAATTATCGAAAGAAAGAAACTTAGTTTTGGCAGTATTGAATGTTACCAACCATTTTGCCCCCATTCCATCACGTTGTTATGATTTTCCTGGAAGTGGACAACATGATGGATTCATGGAAGCATAAAACACAACCATCTTCATCGATGGAAATCAAATAGAAAATAACTGTCATAACTTGAAAGGGAAATAACTATTGCAGCTTAAAGAAGTAAAGCTTACTTCCGTTTTTGAACCCAATTGATGTTGGCTATTAATAGTAAAAAATAAATCAAATTAAATATAAATTAAATAATATTTCTAAACAGAACAATTAAAACAACTTTGTTACCGATAACTATGAATAACATGGAGTTAATTATTAAAGTATATGTTCTTTAATGTAATATGCAAATCAGGATACTTCTTAAATGTAGGTTTCCTTTGAAAAAATAGTATATCGAGAAATCATGCTGGAATGAAAGTGTGTAAACGTCTGTTTTCAGTATGAAAATTAATTTGTGAGTAGTAAGTACCTTTTTGTACATATTAATCAAATTGTTTAATTTATTAAATAACATATTAATTGTTTAATTAAATAACATATTAATTTTATTAAATAACGTATTAATTGTTTAATTAAATAACGTATTAATCAATTTGTACGTATTAATCAAATTGTGAATCAAATTGTACTAATCAAATTGTGAACAAACAAACAATCAAATTGTGAACAAACAAACAACTTGACTGAAATACGACTTTATTATAATAGATATGTGCGTGTGTGTGTGCGTGTGTGTGTGTGTGTGTGTGTGTGTGTTTCATTTTCTTTCTTCAAAGATTGTAATGCTGAATGTGGGGCAGTCAAATCAGCTGCCAACATTCCCTTGCTTTTTATTGAAACCAACCGAGAGCTCTTTTTAGTATCCTTGCTCTTCCTTTAAGTGCAATTGTCTGGATTTCTTTTGCACTTGGCTCACCAGGAATATTAGTTAGGTAGGACTTCAGGTTCTTCTTCATAAGCCCTGTGGCACCTATAATAACTGGTATGATTAATATCTCTTTAAGATTCCAGTTTATTTTCATGACTTTGATATTTGGTCTGTTTCTCCCTTTCAGCTCTGTCCAGATCTCAATCATTAGGGACACTCACTTCAACGAAGGTTGCCACTCTTTCTGACTTATTCCATATAACTATGTCAGGTTTCACCGCAGCATTTTCAAGGTAGGTGGCTGTAAGGATTACATGGTCGTATTGTATGGTATATAAGTCAATTCCAACTGTTCTTTCAAGTTGATGTTCCCAGAACTTGTTTAATTTTTTACAGATGGTCCAGTGGAGGTACTTACATACTCCATTCCTAGAAGTAAATCCAATGAAACTTGTGTGATTATTAAAGAGGGCTCAATGGAGGACAGAGCTGGTATATAGTCTGTTAATTTTATAAACACCATTGGTTACATATGTACATATATGTATCAGTGGAATCCTAATTCAAGTAGATCACTTCATCAGACCAAAAACAAAGGCGATATTGAAACATGTATGCACATATGTAACCAATAATGTTTGTATAATAAGCATACTATATACCAGCTCTGTCCTCCATTGAGCACTCTTTAATAACGACACGGGTTTCATTGGATTTACTTCTATAAAACCAATCTAAACAACAATTACACACACACGCACACACACGCATATATCCAGCTTCATGCTATCGAGCACACTTAAACGTGTCCTATATATATATATATATATATATATATATATATATATATATATATATATATATATATATATTTCAATGAAAACAAAAGGATTTAGTGTTTACCTGATATACACAATGGTAAACCTCAAACTAATATAAATAACAGTATTTAAATTGCGGTTTCACTTAATGCCTTAACTAGCAAATTCTAGCATTGCTACAAATATAATTTGCTGATTTCTTTATGTCCTCTGATAAGAAGAATAATAAGAATAGCATTTTTTGAAACTCCGCGGAATAAGGACTTTGTAAATTGTTTTTTGGAGTATTCAGTCGAACAATAAATTTTGATTGTAAAGTTCATATATATATATATATGAAAGTTTTAGTAAAATGCCAAGTGTTTTGCGCTGAGAAAGTGTTGGTGGGATGGTGAAGTCTGAAGTTTTTCTCATCTAACTTTTTGAGTTACTTTGAGATGTCGAGTAGTTTTACTCTGTAAAAATACATACAAACATACAAACTCATGAGAAACACATACATAAAATTCATAATGATCGATTAATTAGTTTAGGCGTGAATCCTTCCCATACAAATATATAAACATATACACATAAAAATTCATAATGATCAGTGAATTAGTTTATGTGAAGGAGAATAAAGTCAAATTTTTTTTATTGTTTTTAAAAGAGCTACCTTCTCACTCAAAGAGAAAGAGAAATGGGGAGAGTATACAGAGAGAGAGAGAGAGAGAGAGAGAGAGAGAGAGATCACTCCTCCTTCCTCCGTGAATTCTTATGATCATCGATATATTTTTCTAGCTTACTGAACATATTAATTTCATTTAAATTTGATAATGAAAATATGTTAAGTTTCTGTAATTATTTTTTTCGTGTTATATTACTTCAATTACGATTAATATCGATGAAACTATTGCAAATATAGAGGGAAAGTAACACAGTAAAAGTACAAATTAATAATAGAAAATATTAATTATAAACTATTTATAAAGGAATTTTACCCCCACATGGGGAGCGGCATATATATTATAATTATATTTTAAAAATAATTTATATGCAACTCCCCATGTGGGGGTACCAAATTGGTTAAAGGGAAAATTATTCCCAACTCGCATTTAGGTAAAAATACACTTTCGTAAATAATTGAATTCATTCAAGATGTATCGCAAAAGCAAAAACAAATAACATCTACGTAAATCGCGATATATCCGAACAGTCAGCGAGGTGAACGAGGGGTAAGGGTTTAGACTTCTTACCATGGGGTCCCGATTTCGAATCTCGCTAGATTCAACCACTCTGATGAGTCAGTGGATAATTATATATATATATATATATATATATATATATATATATATATATATATATATATATATATATATATATATATATATATATAATTATAAACTCAGATCAGTTTGCTTGCTTGGGCGTTTAAACCGTCCATCCAGTTTATGCCTTCCGGTTTCAAAAATTCATCTGCTTACCTATTTCATGTGGGGGTACCAAATTGGTTAAAGGGAAAATTATTCCCAACTCGCATTTAGGTAAAAATACACTTTCGTAAATAATTGAATTCATTCAAGACGTATCGCAAAAACAAAAACAAATAACACCCACTCCTGAATAAGTTGATGCCATGCATGATACGCTTTTCGATCACAAACGTGTTACTGTCAAGCATATAGTGAAGCTCATTCAGCGATACACAGTTTTGACAAGCTGTTTGAAATATGGGTACCAAGATTGCTGACATCAGAGCATAAGCTGAAAACAGTGAACATTTTTATAACATTTTTGAAATTATTTCTGATAAGATAACTAAAAAAATATCAATAAATCATCAATAAACGTATTCAGATGTCCCCTTTTCATACACAAATATCTGATTAACCTTCCGAGATTGCAAAATATCAGGTCAAATTTTGTTTCCCCGAAAAAATAATTGATTCTAACTCTTAGTGGTTTAAAGATTTGGGGCTTAAATCTCCTGGGTCAAACTCTCTAGTGGTAAATACTTCCACATGAAATTGACGCCAAATGAGTGAAATCATTTCCAGGATCATGGTATATCGAGTTTCATGCAAAAATTTGATGAGGGAATCGAATTTCTCAACAACCAGAAAGATTAATGCGCCGCTTTCTATATTATATTTCTCTTAGTCTGTCTGTCTGTGTATTCCACCTTTTCTCGGAAACTATTTGGACGATCTGGCTACAATGTTTTTATAATAAGGTGCAGCGAACTAAGTATTATGGTATCCGTTCAACGTACAGTTAGGGAGTAATAGGGATTGGTATTTAATGCAAAAATCAGCACAAATTTAATCATATTCAACCATCAATTTGATATAAAGCACGTCTTAAGTCAACGGCCTATAACTTTTGCCAATTTTTAACGGGCTAAAAAGTTTAATTTTCTTCTAAAAACCTGTATATTGATTGAATGTGAGTTGAAAGGAATCTTATGCAGATTCATTATTCAGTTCTTTGATATGACAGAAGCGCACGCGAAAATGATTTTTTTTGTTTGCTTTTAGTACTAGTATGCTATACGGCGTTTGCTTTTAAACGTT
>NC_136502.1:28654853-28672353 GCF_053919585.1 Euprymna scolopes
ATATTGATAGAAGAGAGATAGAGTTATTAAAAATAAGAATAGGAAAGAGAAAAAGAGAGAGTAGATAGATAGATAAATAGATAGATAGGAGAGAAGGGAAAGAGGGAGGAATAGATAGCAAAGGGTGGGAGTGAAAATTTCAACTAACACAAAACGTAAAATCTATTTGTAGATATTGCAACAGTGAATTTAAGTAAAAAAAAGTCAATAATTCCTCCGACTCCATGAGCGTCTTCTTTCTTCTTTCTCTTCTTCTTTTTTCCTCAAATCATTAAACTAGATCAGAGCGACCAGAACGAGCTAACATTCTTCAACAGCAGGACATTTTAGAATCTTATTAAAAAAAAAAAAAGAATAGAAAGAAATCACAGGCAGTAGTTGTCGTTTGTTTAAAAATAAAATAATTCTTCCCGTAATCGTCTGTCTGTGAAAAGGCGATACTGCTTAAATAAATATTATATATTATTATTTTAACAACATAATTTTAGCAAACGCATCGGGGAGATGTCTCTCTCTCTCTCTCTCTCTCTCTCTCTCTCTCTCTCTCTCTCTCTCTATATATATATATATATATATATATATATATATATATATATATATATATATATATATATATATATATATATATATAGAGAGAGAGAGAGAGAGAGAGAGAGAGAGGAATGGTTGTAAAGAGATAGCTTCGAATTTGGGGGTATCAAAACCAAAGCAAAATATGATGAAAGTAAAAATAAAATAAATAAACCTCATAATTTATTATACTATACCTGTTCACACTGAAATACTTATCACAATATTCTGTGGATCTATATTAAAAAACCTTGTTAAACTTTGTGACATATTTCCATTCTATGGAGGTCAGGCACGAACGAACACCCCATAATTTTATTATACCATATTTCTTCAAACTGAAACATAATTATCAAAGTATACTTACGCAGATAGCTATGAAAAGTCTTTATTAAAGTTTGTGCCTATATACATTCTATGGAGACCAGGCGCGTACGCAGACCCCACAATTTTATTATACCACCCCTATTTAAGTTAAAACATACTTATCAAAGTATTATTATGTATATCTATATCAAAACACTTGTAAACGTTTTTTTTTTTTTAAATTTTTTATTTCCATACTTTGTGGACCAGGCGCGTACGCAGACCCCACAATTTTAATGAATCATCATTATGCCAAATCAAACATACCCATTCCTGTGTCTCGATACATCTTCTATCATTATATGTGATCAGTTTTCTATAATAGTCAACCATATAGGAGCCTATTCGTGACCAGACACACACAGACGTTCAGCTTTATATATATATATATATATATATATATATATATATATATATATATATATATATATATACACACCACACACACACATACGCGCGCACACATATATATGAACATAAATTTAAGACTGTAAATATATTTTACATTAATTTATTGTTCGACAATATACAGACAAGATATATACATACATATATATATATATATATATATATATATATATATATATATATATATATGTGTGTGTGTGTGTGTGTGTGTGTGTGTATGTATATATATATATTGTCAGCTATATGATAGGTTAGTCGTCGGGAGAGTGTTGTTGTTGTGTGGCCGATGTATGCGTTGTATGACTTTTTAGAGTGGGTTCGGAGACATTCTTCGACGGGGAAAATAAATTCATACATTACATTAGTTTGGTTTAGTGTGGTGCTAGTGTTGTTATTGTTTTTGATTGTTAAATTGGAAATTTTTAATTTGGTATAATATATATATATATGCACAGATACTAGCAGTATTAACCGGCCTTGCTCCTTTCTCCTTGCTATTTGCTCCTTGCTCGGGAGTTACTTTGATGCCTTTTTATGCTTATTTTGATCTGTATCTTTGGTAATTATAATATTTTCCTGTTTTTTTCTCCTCAGATTTCCAGTACTCTCTATCTCATTCGATAATCTTTGCAGATCAATTTGCGTTATCGCATCAGCCGCTTACCATTGATTTCTCATTGGCAGCGACTAGTGGTCTTCACTGGAATTTGGATGGTAATAAGCCTCCCCATGGCCCAGTCATATTTGTACTCTTCTAGCGGATCTCTGATTAGTGCACTCTCTCCTTGGTCTTTCCATCCTTCTTGACCCTCACTTATTTGATGTGGTGCCTGTTTATAGCGACACACGGAAAAAGGGGGAGGGGCAGAAGGTAGAGGCGCAAGGGAATTACCTTCCAGTTTCAGTTATAGTTCAAGTTTTCATCATTCCTTGTGATATTCCTTTTTGTTTTACACATGTAGCAGTTTCTGTATGTATAGCTTGTGCCTGTAGTGTAGCTCATCTGTATTATTATTATTATTATTATTATTATTATTATTATTATTATTATTATTATTGTTATTGTTGTTTGTTCGTTTGTTTGTTTGTTTGTTTGTTTATTTATTTTTTAACTAATCCTAATTATCCGGTATTGCCCGGAAATTCACGTTTTATCTACTCACGATGAGGGCAAAGTTAGACACAAGGTCATTTTTATACATTTCTCTCTCTCTCTCTCTCTCTCTCTCTCTCTCTCTCTCTCTCTCTCTCTCTCTCTCTCTCTCACTCACTCAACAAAAAAAAAAAAAGGAGGGAGTGCTTTCTGGCGGGGACAAAAATAAAAATTGCCCCAGTCAAGGAAGACTTCTTTGTTTTGACCGATGACAGAACAGATACTACACTATTATTATTATTATTATTATTATTATTATTATTATTATTATTATTATTATTATTATTATTTTCATTTTTTTTACCAAATTATTTTATTTTTTGTAAGAATGTTGAAAGTAATTATTACGGTATCGTTTGTTCATGTAATTATTAATTGGATCAAATAAAACTACAACTAATTTTGTCACTAAACTATTATTTTAATCTTTTTTTTATAAAAAATTATAGCTTGCAATAGTTTCAATTTTAGGTACTTGTTTGATTTAATCAAGACATTAAAAATGAAAATATTGAAGAAAAAAAATAATATTGTACGTACCCGTTATGGAAAAAAGAAAATTTTACTTAATTTGATCAAGTTTTTTTTTTTTTTTTTTTTACAGAGGAAAATCAAATTTTAATGAGATTGATCATATCGTGGCTATCTTGCCTATTTCGCGGGCGAGGAGGGGGCGTCTTTAAACGAAAAAGGGATTTTAAAAAGACAAAATGAAAAAGGCATTTAAAAAGAACAGAAAAATTGTGTAAAATAAGTGAAAAAAAGAAAGAACTAAAATATTTATCTAAGTATTTTTTCTGTTCATGTTTCAAAAAATCTCGTCAAATTTTGACAAACTTTAAGCGGTGATGGAGTTATCTCCCTTGGCGCCCCCTTTTTCTTTGTCCGCGAAATAAGCAAGATGGCCGGGATAGATCGATCTCATTAAAATTTTATTTATCAAGTAGTTTTTTAGGTTTTTTACAAAAAAAACAAAACAAAACAAAACAAAAAAAACTACTTGATCAAATTAAGTGAAATTCTTTTATGAGAACGGGTATGTACGATATATATTTTTTCAATATTTTCATTTTTTTTAATGTCTTGATTAAACTAAACGAGTACCCATTTTTAAAATACACTCGGCGCAAATTTGCTAATAAAGTTGATACTTTTGCAAACTATGCTGAAATAAGAACTTCATTATTTAGAGAAACATTGTTAACACGAGAAGGTGGGGAACATTTTAAAAACTATCCTGTATTTTCACTTAACAATTTAATAATCGAAAGATACGTTAAAACATGAATTTAATTTGAAAACCCTATCAAAAAAAAAAAAACATCACCGCCCGTATTCTGTATAAGTGCCTGAAATTTAAAGCCAGAAATAACTATTCGACAGCTTAAAATCTTTGCATATTCGAAGTGTCATGAAGAAAATTGTTCTTTTTTATCAACAAATATATCGAACCTGCTAAGGAAAAAAAATCGAAATCCATTATGGTGGATTTAATTTAATAATAAAGATATTTTTAATAGAAGCTTTACAAATTCGTTTTACAACTAGTAAAAGAACGATTGTTTTGTTGTTATTAACAATGGCGATATCTGAGTGCCTCCATGCTAGAAGATGTATTTATTTATAAACTAAAAATCGATGACACCGATGTTAATATATGCCTTCCTGCATTTCAACGAACGAATTAAAACGATCAACAATTTGATCAATAACGAACTGAACATTCAAGAAAAGTAATTTATGCAACATCATCGTCCATTACACATGCAACAAAGTAAGTCACGTCGCTTTATCAATATTTTTAAAGATTCGCCTCGTTTGACACAAGGTCAACAATATAGAGCCCTCGTTGATTTTTTGTTTTTTTGTAGTGCGCGTGAGAAGATTACAAAAGGACTATACCACTTAACTTTTGCTTTTGAAAATTCATTCAAGCCAGAAACTCTTTCTCACAGAAGAGACGTTGCGAGTCTGTATCTACTTTATTGTTACTTTATGGTACGTGCTCGTCCGAGTTCCAATCTATGGTCCCTTCCCCGTAAAACGTTCACAACAAATACACGCCTAGCTGCAACTAACGCCAGCAACTTCCCGCATTCTCTGTCTGTGCCTAAAACTAAACAAAATATTCCACGAAAAGAGTTTCTTTTCTAGAACTGCCCGTCTGTGGAACGCCATACAGCGGGTCTGCTTCACCGCTGATTATAACATAGTTGTCTTCAAATGTGAATAAATTCTTGTTGAACCGTCTTCTTAGATAATATGTCCCTACCTAAATTCCACTATGACCTTGTTGTCTCACCATCAATCTAATATTTAACTTTTAGCTTAAAGTAGCCTCTGGGCCTTGATAAGTGGCGAACTTCCTTGTAAAAAATACTTTTGATTCGACAGTTTGAATGCCTAGCATGACTTTTATTCGCCTGTTGTAAACACACACTGAACGGCTGCACGTTTATTTGGCTGCATAGTTGCACTGCATGCAACTGACATATTTATTGCGATTGAGAAATAGTTAATAAAGAAAAGGAAACTGTAAAATATATCTGATTTGAGATTTGACTACTCAGAATTCGACTTGTCATTTTGAGAAAATAATATTCCTTCAGATACGAGGTTTTCTGCTGTAGTCATCACCTACTTTAGACTTGTTAATAAAAAATGGTGGTCTGTCAGATACAAAGACCATCGAGACAATAGTTTTTATGCTCATAGATTGACAGCAGATTACCCTTTTCAAGTGGATGCTGACTGGCCATTATCTGGAGTGGTTCTGGAGATATCCACATATATTTTAGCAGTTAAGCAAGGGAGGTAAGTCAGACGTGACCCTCTTGTCATCTCACTATCAGTTTGAGTTTCTGGGATTTAACAAAAATTTGTTTTATCAGTTGGGTTTGTGTGCCGCTCGTAGAGAGATGCACCGTTAAGCTCTAAACTGTTGGATTCGTGTTTTGATTTAGTCGGACTAAGATGTATGTGGATGACTACAAATATATTTTAAACCCCCTTCTTTGGGTAGAGCACTGTTATGAGTAATCTCACCTGCAACTTAATTGTCTGAAAAATACGAGGCTCGCTGTTTGTTTGTAAACAAGCAGTTTCAGCATTATAAAAGTGGTGGACAAATATTTGTTTAAAATAGTCATTTGTGGAGATTATTTACGGGCGCCGCTCCCGTGAGTCGATGGGCAGAACTGAAGAATGTCAACGCGATGGTTCTAGGTTCAATCCCCGGCTTGGGAGAGGTGCTAGTCTATTCACACTGATAAGTTGTGATACAACAAAACAGGACTGTATGTGGATGACTATATATATATATATATATATATATATATATATATATATATATATATATATATATATAAATTCCACAATGGCAGTAAAAATAATTGCCGATTTTGTTTCAATAATAATTATTTCTAATTAAAGGTATATTTATAGAATTAAAAGACATTTTACTTACTCTTAGCATTATTTTTTTAATAAATCATGACACACGTTCGTACGTTAAAGGATACTAATAAAATATTAAATATTTAACAACCATTTTTACAACCAATTTTACATTACAATTTTTAAAACAAATTTTCTATGAGAAATCATGTCATGCAAGGTTTACATTGCGTCTTGGTTATTGGGAGATTCTATTTATTAAAATGGGGGATAGAAGGTCATAATATACTACGAGAATTAACCTGGCGTTTCTATATACGAATAATTTAATGTCCGTAGTATGTTATCACCTTCTATCCTCCTTTTTAATAAATAGGATATCCCGATCGAATAATTTACAATCTGGAAACCGTGACACATGTAAGTACGTACGTAATTAAAGGTACTACGATATTAATATATACATAAAAGGTTAATGTAGTTTGCTTGAAGCATTGTCTAGTGTATATATGTAAATTTAATTCATAGAAGGCAATACAATGCAAAGGTGTAATGGGTAGACACGAACTGAAGCGAATTAAGAAATATAACGGTTGAATAAGCTATGCAGATTCACATTTATCAATACAGTATATATGTATTTATTATATTTTATACTTGCATTGTGTTCTTATTTGCGTCAGCAGGTCAGATGGAAGTTCTGTGTTGTATAATATTTCGAGAAAATATCTCTTCGTCAGATTTATGATCGACTTTAGTTCAAATGTGCATACTATGGCTATTGTCAGTTTCGTAAAAAAATTTTTTTTTTTTATTTTAAAAGAGAGTCGCGATTTCATATGGAGGGAGAATTTTTCTGTTGCAGAACTGACTGAGCCTACCCAATTGACACTGCGAGTGGTGTAGGAATCGAATAAGGATTTTGAACCGACACAACAAGCAAACGATCACGGCAAAATTCTTAATGCTGCAATATTTTAAGTTATAAATTTATTATATTTTTTACTAGAATATCTTGTCCTTTTCTTTTTCAGTTTTAACAACTAGTCCTTTACTTTTTCATGTTAAAGCTTAACCATATTACTTTTCATACTCACATTTTTCTATTGTAATCCATGATTTTTTCAGGCTTCTAATAAATTCACTTGTTCTTTGTTTAGTTTCAGTCTTTTTTTTTGCCCAATAAACACATATATAATAATAATATACGGCACTCGTCTGCTTACAATAGAATCTCCCCAATTATCTCCCTTTCATGCTTTCATTAGTGAATTAGTAGCAACAGTAGTCGCTGAAGCAACATAGTTGCTATGGAAACCAGTCATAAAAAGCGTCCTTCACCTCCTTACATATTTTTACGATTTTGAACACCAGAAAATTAATCATAACTTTTTTTTCACGATATAGCTGAGAAGGTGATCTATAAACTATAATAACTGTTTGTAATTTGGTTGAAAAATGAGTGAGCGATGAATCTTTTAAGCAGATCTAAATAACTAAAACTGTCACTTAACCATATATTCATTATGCATTATATATATATATATATATATATATATATATATATATATATATATATATATATAAGAAAGAAAATTAAATCTGTAAGTTGAACTTCACAATCAAAATTTATTGTTCGACTGAATACTCAAAAAAATAATTTACAAAGTCCTTATTTCGCGGAGTTTCAAAGAATGCTATTCTTATTATTCTTTTCATCAGAGGACATAAAGAAATCAGCAAATTATATTTGTAGTAATGCTAAAATTTGCTAATTAAGGCATTAAGTGAAACCGCAATTTATTGTAGTTATAAATTGCCAAATAAAAAAAAAAATTAAAAATGGATATGTAAAAAAACTAATATAAAAACAAACCGCACCTAATATTTCAGCTTGAATGAAACTCCTCTAGAGTTGATCCAAAATGCAAAATAGTTCTTTAGATAGCATGTATTCCAAAATAAGTCCAGCGTGACGATGTATATGATCCGATTGGAAAGTTTTCAGAAATCCGATTGGAAATTTTACAAAACAGCTGAAATAATGAAAAAAAATTTTTTTTTACCGGCAGTGCAGTAGTCCAAAGTCAAATGGGACCTAATAGTAAGAAGAGAGAAATCCAAAATAAGAACCTTCATCCTCAGCTTAAAAAGAAAAAGATTATTTTCTATATATAAATACTGTTATTTATATTAGTTTGAAGTTTACCATTGCGTATATCAGGTGAACACTATATCCATTTGTTTTCATTATATATATATATATATTTATATATATATATACATACATACATACATACATACATACATACATACATATATATATATATATATATATATATATATATATATATATATATATATATATATATATATATAAAAGGCAGTAATGTCAGAAAAATAATTGGGGAACATAGTTTTAAAAACCGGTTAATCATAATTTTTTTGTGGTTTCCGAGAAGTTTTTGATTATATTTGAAAGATTAAAGCCTGAAATTAATTTCCAAAAGGAAAAAAAAAACAAAAACATTTGTACATATGTACATATGATATTTGTACATATCTCAAAATGTCAGAAAGACAAAAGACTGTCTGAAAATGATATCAGGTAGTTGGAAGGAGCTAGGGAGTGCTAGTTTTCTTTTTTTTTTTCCAGACGTGCATCCTATCGTAAAAGTTTATATAATTTGTACCATTTTTTCATTTAATAATTTTTCTGTATTCCTGCTTTTAAATTTAAAATGTTTTTTTTTTTTTTTTTTTTCAAGATTATATGAAAAATTATGTTACGTTACGTTAAAAGTTACACGATTATTCAGCAATGAAAATATTAGAATCTTACATATAAAAATCACACGAAAAATGTAATCTAAAAAAAAAAAAAGGGAAATATTTTTTGCAATTAAATTTTTTTTGTGTGAAAATATTAAATAAAGAATGCTTTATTCAATGATAATATCAGTAGTTCGAGAAATTAATTTTTCTTCGAGTTATATCGAATTCATTAACACGGACTTTAGGGGATATTCCTGTAATATTCACGAAAAAAAATTTTTCTTTTTTTTTATTGTTACTATTTACGATGCATTATTTTCATAAAAAGAAGCAAAACTAAATTCATTCATTTTTTTATTACTGAAAACCACAACTTTAGTAAAGGTGTTTTTGTTTAAACAAAATAATACATTCCCACTAAGAGTCAAATAAAAATAATTAGTTCATTATATTCCGTGATCCTCTTCTATTATATAAATCTCACCTGTCTGTTTGAATGAATGTATGTATGTATGTATGTATGTATGTATGTATGTATGTATGTATGTATGTATGCCTGCCTAAAACTTTCGACAGAGGCGACGGATTTTCACGAGATCGGTATCGTTTTGAAACTCGACTCTTTGAGCAACAAATATCGAAAAAAATTGACTAAAAACATCAATTCTTTCACTCTCAACTGGCCACTTTTCTACAAGGAGGGTGGGTTTTTTGCGTCGCCATTTTTGCAAGTCATCGTATCGGTTGGAATGACTTTACTAATTTCAACTTCCGGTCCCGTCATGGAGTAGGGGTAAGACGTCAGGTTTTCTTTTATTTTCTTTTCGCTTTCGCGTCACGGGTTCGAGCCTGCCTGCCTACTGTCTACTACCACTTTTCTTTTCGCTCAACACACACCTCCAATCACCCGGGCAACGCTGGGCACCCAGACTAGTTGTTTAATGAATACTAAAAGTTTCATTAAAATTGGTTAATTTCCTGGTAAAGGGAGGAATCAAAATGTTTATGCATTTTGAGCATCGGCTATTCATTTTGCACGTACCTAATATATATATATACATATACATATATATATATATATATATATATATATATATGTGTGTGTGTGTGTGTGTGTGTGTGTGTGTGTGTGTGTGTAACAGTGGCATCGATCGGTTTACTAGATGTAGATCCAATGAAACCCGCATGATTACTAAAGAGTGGCCAATAGAGGACAGAGCTGGTAAGTCTATTTATTATACAAACATTATTTTGGTCTGATTGAGGTGGTCTCTGGATTAGGAAAACCACTGAAACATGTATGCACATATGCAACCAATAATGTTTGTATAATAAACAGACTATTATTTTATGTATCGATTTTCAGTATTTACTTCAACAGTGCTCAATACGTGAGAAGAGTTAGGGAGTAAGTTTAGCCTTATGGCTCCCTACGGGGACAAATCGCGGAAACCTCTGTGTAGCTTAATTTCCATAATGAGAGAGTCAGAGAGAGAGAAAGAGAGAGAGAGAGAGAGAGAGAGAGAGAGGGAGTGTGTTTGTGTGTGTGTGTGTGTGTGTGTGTGTGTGTGTGTGTGTGTGTGTGTTACTATTAAGCCACATCCTTACAAATCACTGATTTAACTAATCCAATTTTCTTTCAAATGAATTATGATAAACTGTCAGCCGCTCGCAAACATAATTGAAGAAAACATTGATTACGGCTGTGTATTGATTAACAATGCATCTCTGCAATGTTAGGATCGTGTTCTCTCTTCGAACTATTTCTGTTGTCTAATGCGTCTACAAAAAATGTAATAGACTTTATAATTCATCAGCACTCTTTAATAAATTTCAGTTCTTTTATTTATTTATTATTTTTTTTTTTTTTCAGAATACAAATTGTGAAGTACGAGGGACGTCCTAAAAGTAATGCCTCTTATTTTTATTATTCCGTCCGAATCGATCAGTAGAGATTGCGCATTGCATTGTTATGATGGCTGAACTCATACATTCATGACCTGAAAGTTTCATCTCTCTGATGCAGACGGTGTGAAACTCTAAGAAAGTAACCCTTGTCATCGACGTGCGTCAGAAGCAGAGATGCGTCATTGACTTCCTCCACACAGAAATAAATTGAACCAATCAACATTCACTAGCACCTGTTGAACGCTTACAAAGCCGGTGCAGTTGATGTCAACACAGTTAGGAGATGGGTTCGTTGATTTCAGAGTGTCGACAGAGATATGAGTGACAAAGAGATCTCTGTACTTTTATAGCAGAAGGATCAAAAGAGGCTGGAAAAAGTGCATCGTATATTAGCCAAACTAACGAAGACGGGGGGGAAAAAAAGAACAAAAAGAAAGAAATGCTTATACTTTTCTTACAAGTTTAAACCCGGTCAAAGTGCATCCTAAGCAACCGGAAGTATCCCGAGAGGATGCGCATAAAGGATCCATAAGTTATCAGAGAGTACGGAAGTGGTTCCAAAAATTCTGTAGCGCTAATGAGAACTTTGAAGATGAAAAAAAAGGACAACTATACATTCGTTACTATGGAAGGTTAAAATCAATTGTTGAACAAAGCCGGCGTCAAAGTGCAAGAGAAACATTAAAGGCACACGATGTCAATATTTCAACTATGTTTGATAGTCCGAAGCAAAATAGTCAGGCAAAAAGTTTTGAACAAATGGATTCCGTATAAACTCCATGAATAAATGTTTGCTTCTGAAATCTGTCATTATTGATATTTATGTAGCTTTGAATAAATGAATAATAAAAAAAATTGTTTCGGCTTTAAAAGAAAATATTGTTTGGACCAATATTCTCATCTTCGATGTTATTCTCATAACGTTTCCAGCCGATGCAACCCCAGGTCTTCAGGTGAATATTGCCGATCCCGGTAACCTACCTGGAATTGTGAATTGAATCTTTTTATTCAATTCACGTGGACAGATTGATATTTTTTGTTCGTGATTTTAATTCATTTTTATATACCCCCCCTCCTTATTGCAGGAAACTCCACTATTCCGATATTCCAAATGCAGATAACTATGCAGACTTTGTTTTTTTTTTTTTTGTTTTTTTTTAATTTTTCTTTTGATTCTTAATGTTAATTCCTCTTTAAAGACGATATTTATACATTGCTCCACGAAACTGAGAAGTAGATGGTCTGTTTAGAGCATTGCCCTATTTAGAGGTACACAAAGCACCGAAGACCGTTTGCTTAAATCACCTCTACCTCATATCACCCACTCCCGCGACGAGAAGCGACACTAATTCCTATTTTAGTCTCAGGAGTTTTTTGTCTCCAAAATGAGTACCTTTGTTTATTAAAAAATTAAAACGTAAACTGATACGACATCTCTGTTGTAATAGTTGTTGTTTTTACCCCCCCCCCTCCTCGTCTCCTTATTCTCGTTCGTATAAACCAACTTACATCTGATGCGTTACTTACCTTTCTCCATAGATTTACACAGACACTCACTAGAGGGCGTCAGACCCGAATTATCTCCCTTTTCATAATCGCAGAGTTCACCGTGATCTGCGATATAAAATGGATGCACGGAAGATTGATTCTCTTCCTTTTGTCATAATATAAAAACACCCTTTCATCATATGCGCGCTCACAAACACACTTTACACAGTATGTAAGACTTCTCTTAACTTACACGCACGCGTGCGCGCGCACGCACGCACATCATTTGCAGACTTTGTTATACACATTCTCGTGGACACAATTTCATAGCGAACACAGATAAATAATTTTTTGTATTCTTTATGGTGTTTCAGTTATTACTTTGTTATCATTGGAAGATGCTTATATTCGAACACATTATTGTTTCCCCGTAACTCTCCACATCCAGAATATAAGAATAATTAATCATTTTATCGTGTAAATATTTATTTATCGACTCACGAGGGGGGGGGCGTTATTTTATTATTATTATATTATATTATATTATTATTATTTTATAAGAAAAATAAGATCGACATGAACACATTACGCCAATCTGTTTATGTTGGATACAATTCCAACCAGAGTTCACATTCCCATGCTTAATAGCATAAAATTAACTTGCAAACACACAAAAATTTACTCGACCGAGTTTCAATCTCTGTTGCCTTCCCTTTAAGACACCCACAGTCACATATCTCTCTACCACACAGAACTTTTCTTTCATCCACGTGCCTAACATCGAAAGGAATTTCCATGAACAATGAACAGAGTTTCTTTCCAAAAACTTCTCATCGATGGAATACGTTAACATGGAATTGCTTCCCTACATCCGATGTCAACAAATACTTGTCATAAGCTATCCTCATAAGTAATCAAATTTCGTTCATTCAGTTTATTATTTCAAATCCTCTTATAGTATTTACCACCGTTTAACTGGCAATTTATTAATCTCATTAATCCTTATTCTCGAGTGGCTTTTATCTTTGATAAGTGGTAACTCAGTAGTAAAATAAAATTTAAAAAAAAAAACAGCCAAACAGTTTTCCGTTTGTCACGTGTCATTTAGTTGCGTTATTACTATTTCGATAGATCAAATCGCGCACAAGCATAAGCGTTCTCATGACAGTTTTCTATACCTTACTACTTCTGTACTGGCTCATGAAAAATTGGAAGTGAATGACAGCATCACTAAAAGATTACGGTGCAGGGGTCACGAGCTCCTGCTATCCGGTTTTTGATAGAGCCCCCTTCTCTTTTCCCAGATGTATTTTCTTCACCATGGTTGAGAAACTCCACCTACCCGACTGTATGGTAATCCTCCAGAATATCAGAGAAAAGCTAACAGGTGCTCCAACTTGCTGAAGGTCAACCTAAAACCGTGCAAGGTAGAGAGGCGTTCATCTCCCTGGGGTATTATACATACCTGCGTATCTGAATACATATAGCGCCTAGTATTCCCAAATAGTCACCAATCTGATACTGACTAGGTTCAACGTTGCTTAACTTCAGTGATCTAATGAAAACCTGTGTTTTAGCATGATTATGCGAAAAGAACTACTTTTAAGGTCGGGGCTTGTTTTCGTTCAAGTCTGAGTTAATAGTAGGGTGCATATGATGTTGAAAAATCCGAAATTCACGATGAAAACAACACATGAGTGGAAATTTACCTCGAATCATCTTCAAGATGTATTTTTTTCAATCAGACCATGAGTGTTGATACGAGATTTTGTTTGTTAGTTTGTTTTGTTTTTGAGGGAGGGGGGACGACAACCCAATGCTCTGTGATGATCTGATGGTTTTAAATTCCGAACTATCGTGTTAGTAAACATTGATGAAATAAAGTAGGGCGTATCATGTGAACATTTTAAATTTTCTTATCAATAGATTCAAATGTTGTTTACTTTCTTGATCTTTCCAAATTCGAAAGTAATTTTAAATCCTTTAATTTGCCAGAGAAAATGATTTCTGGCTTCTTTTTTACAAGGGAGTAACCATATTATCAAAGCTCGGAGGCCATTCGAGGATAAGAATTAATGGGTGTACGTTAGTCATCAGGACATCAGCGTAGTAGTCGTTAGTAGTGGGAATTTGGTATGATTTGATTATTTAAGGGGACTGCTCAGCAAAAACTTGCTTATATTAGACTTGAAGACAACCATATTGTAGTCAACTGGAAAGCTGAACAGAGTTGAATTAAAATTTAAAGCATCATCTTTTTATGATAGGATTTAATATAAGGTATTTATCTTTATGTTACTCAATTAAATTATATATATATATATATATATATATGATGGCAGCAAATTCGCTTTCGAACATTGCCATCACTCGATATAGCACAAAAAAAAAAAGAAGAAGATATATAGAAACACGAAAGCATTCAGTGATGGGCCGCACGAATGTGGCTTTTAAGCCCTGCTAAACTCTGGCATTCCTTGGCACACATTGTACAGACATGTTGTAAAATGTTTTTGACTCCTAATGGGGGTAGTTATTTATTTCTGCCCACCTCGGCAAAATGTGGCACAAGGTCAGAAAGTGGGGATCCAGCAGGCTCCCCTAAAGGAGGGGCACTCCCGCAATTTTAAAAATTGCCTGAGTAACCCCATCGGCATTCCCCGGTAGGGGCGCCTCAGACAGTAAGCAAAGAACTTACTCCACCGGAAAGCCCAGTGGCAAGGCCTGGGAGGGTAGACCTCCTAGGTATTACCCAGGCGGCGTACCTCAGTCAAACAGGTGCTGGGCCAGTTCCCAGTCCCTCACCTGTTGGGCTGAGTGTCAAGTGATGAATCCTTGACGAGTACTACTACCCTGTCTCCCTGCAGCCGAGGCCGCTAGGAGACCTTCCTCATCAGATGAACTAATGGGGGTATGAGACGAATGGATTCGCCAGTCATTTTTATAACCAACGGCTGTGCTAAACAACCAATGAAAACGTCCTAAAATTATTATAAAAATTGTTGAATTTAGGATTCAATCAGTTTGACGTTTACTACGTCACGGACCGTATTTAATTCTTGGCCGCCATCTTGGTTACTGATCTGAACTACGCCGCCATCTTTGTTCAACACAATATCTCAGAACTTAAGAGGTTAACTACGCCACGGATCGCATTTGATTCTTGGCCGCCATCTTGGTTACTGATCTGAACTATGCCGCCATCTTTGTTCAACACAATGTCTCAAAACTTAACAGGTTATGAGCCCAGCCACCGTCTTTTCTTTGACGGATCGGAATCTAAATTCGAATTGTGGCAGGTAAAATTTCTGGGATATCTAAGGATTCGAAAACTACACAAAGTCATACAATCTCCAACAGAGAATCCAAACGACCTCAAATTTCTCGAAAAGAATGTGACTGTTTTTGCAGAACTGATTCAATGTTTAGACGATAGAAGGCTGTCTCTGATTATAAGAGACGCATTGGATGATGGCAGGAAAGCATTGAACATATTAAGAGAACATTTTTTATCAAAAGGGAAACCGAAAATAATATACCTATATACAGAATTAACGTCTCTGAAACGTAACGAGGATGAAACGATTACCGACTATGTTATAAGGGCAGAAACAACCGCCAATACCTTAAAACTCTCAGGTGAAATAATAAGCGATAGCTTGTTGATATCAATGACCCTCAAGGGACTTCCAGCCGATTTTAAACCATTTACAACTGTTATAACTCAGAAAGACAAACCCATAAATTTCAGCGAATTTAAAGTGGCATTGCGCAGTTACGAAGAGACTAATCGTATGCTCATGGACAATAATAACTCCAGCAATTTTATGAAGTTCAAAAATGCTTCTTGAAAGCAGACACCACCAAATTACGCACCTCACTGCAACGTGTTCTCCAAAAGTAATTTTCCCAAGAAAAAGAATAAACTTATCTGCTATAATTGTGGACGACCCAACCACAAAAGTTTCCAATGTCGATATAAACGCTCTAAAATGGACTCCGTAAAAAACGTTGAGAACTTTCAGGAAGAACATACACATGTAACCTTGACAATACCACAAACGGTAAAAATCTCCTTGTAGACTGTGGTGCTACAGCGCACGTTATCACCAAGGAATCTGATATTAATAAGTATTATCTTTCAGATAAGCATAAAGAAATCTTTTTACAAAATAAATAAATAAATTGATTAATAAACACTACTTTTAAATCTTTAAAAATGAATATTTTTTGTAGAAAGCCTAATTTTTCCAATATATACCCAAAACAAAAGTTGTTTAGAAATAATGGATTTTAATAGATTTTAATTACTTTAAAAAAAAAAAAAGTAACTTTTTTGGTCTATTGGCAGTCGCTAATTAAAATCAAATAAAGTCATCTACAAATCTGGTTTATGTCCCTATTTACTTGCCTCCCCATGAGGGCAAAGTTAGACACAAGGTGGGTTTTTGATGTGGGGGAAATTTAATTCCCCAATAATAATAATAATAATAATATAAAAAATAAAAAAATAATAATAATAATAATAATATAAATAAAAAATAAAAATAAAAAAAATTAAAAACTATACAAAAGACTGTTAGAAACTCGCTCAATATATGTCCCGGTAACATATATTGAGCGAGTTTCTAACAGTATTTTGTATAGTTTTTATTTATTTATTTTTATTTTTATTTTTTATTCTTTATTTTTTATTTATTTTTTTTTTTATTTTATTATTATTATTATTATTATTATTATTATTATTATTATTATTATTATTATTGTTGTTGTTGTTATTGTTATTGTTATTATTATTATTATTATTATTATTATTATTATTATTATTATTTATTTATTTATTTATTTATTTATTTATTTTTCATTTTTTTTTTTTTCATTTTTCCCAAACTTACCATTCAGCGCCATTTTAATTTTTCCAATACATCAGTAAACTCTGTATGTTTTTCGAGCTGAATAAACATGTTACATTAAATAAAAACACTAAAAATTATACAGTGAGGTAGAAAAGTAACTTATATTGCCTTTGATAACACTTTTTTCGAATCTATGTGTATAGTAATACAAACCCACTTTATATATAGAGAGAGAGATTTGAGTGAAAACCAAATAAAAAAATTGAGTGAGATATTTCAACGGCCTCTATGCTAAAATTGAACATAGAGAAGGTAAATACTCCGTTACACAAACTAAGATATGCCTTGATTGGAGTGGTGGTAGCAAATGCATTTAAGCGTCAATATCGCAAGCAGTGCAACAACACTAGCGGTAAGACGTGATAAGACATGATTAATAAATACCAAAGGCAACAAAGCAATTTGCTTTTTCTTCTTTCGTGCGACTTTCGATCAAGACGTAAAAGAAAGAGGTTTTTACTCTTTTCGTTTCACACTTTGTGTAAAGGATTTGAAGACAGAAGAGATGAAAACGGAGAGA
>NC_136502.1:28677353-28942353 GCF_053919585.1 Euprymna scolopes
TCAAGGGAAAATACTATTATAGAATCAAGGGAAAATACTATTATAGAATCAAGGGAAAATACTATAATAGAATCAAGGGAAAATACTATTATAGAATCAAGGGAAAATACTATTATAGAATCAAGGGAAAATACGATTATAGAATCAAGGGAAAATACTATTATAGAATCAAGGGAAAATACTATTATAGAATCAAGGGAAAATACTATTATAGAATCAAGGGAAAATACTATAATAGAATCAAGGGAAAATACTATAATAGAATCAAGGGAAAATACTATAATAGAATCAAGGGAAAATACTATAATAGAATCAAGGGAAAATACGATTATAGAATCAAGGGAAAATACTATAATAGAATCAAGGGAAAATACTATTATAGAATCAAGGGAAAATACTATTATAGAATCAAGGGAAAATACTATTATAGAATCAAGGGAAAATACTATTATAGAATCAAGGGAAAATACTATTATAGAATCAAGGGAAAATACTATAATAGAATCAAGGGAAAATACTATTATAGAATCAAGGGAAAATACTATTATAGAATCAAGGGAAAATACGATTATAGAATCAAGGGAAAATACTATTATAGAATCAAGGGAAAATACTATTATAGAATCAAGGGAAAATACTATTATAGAATCAAGGGAAAATACTATTATAGAATCAAGGGAAAATACTATTATAGAATCAAGGGAAAATACTATTATAGAATCAAGGGAAAATACTATAATAGAATCAAGGGAAAATACTATAATAGAATCAAGGGAAAATACTATTATAGAATCAAGGGAAAATACTATAATAGAATCAAGGGAAAATACTATTATAGAATCAAGGGAAAATACTATAATAGAATCAAGGGAAAATACTATTATAGAATCAAGGGAAAATACTATTATAGAATAAAGGGAAAATACTATTATAGAATCAAGGGAAAATACTATAATAGAATCAAGGGAAAATACTATAATAGAATCAAGGGAAAATACTATTATAGAATCAAGGGAAAATACTATTATAGAATCAAGGGAAAATACTATTATAGAATCAAGGGAAAATACTATTATAGAATCAAGGGAAAATACTATAATAGAATCAAGGGAAAATACTATTATAGAATCAAGGAAAATACTATTATAGAATCAAGGGAAAATACTATTATAGAATCAAGGGAAAATACTATAATAGAATCAAGGGAAAATACTATAATAGAATCAAGGGAAAATACTATTATAGAATCAAGGGAAAATACTATTATAGAATCAAGGGAAAATACTATTATAGAATCAAGGGAAAATACTATAATAGAATCAAGGGAAAATACTATTATAGAATCAAGGGAAATACTATTATAGAATCAAGGGAAAATACGATTATAGAATCAAGGGAAAATACTATTATAGAATCAAGGGAAAATACTATTATAGAATCAAGGGAAAATACTATTATAGAATCAAGGGAAAATACTATTATAGAATCAAGGGAAAATACTATTATAGAATCAAGGGAAAATACTATAATAGAATCAAGGGAAAATACTATTATAGAATCAAGGGAAAATACTATTATAGAATCAAGGGAAAATACTATAATAGAATCAAGGGAAAATACTATTATAGAATCAAGGGAAAATACTATAATAGAATCAAGGGAAAATACTATTATAGAATCAAGGGAAAATACTATTATAGAATCAAGGGAAAATACTATTATAGAATCAAGGGAAAATACTATAATAGAATCAAGGGAAAATACTATAATAGAATCAAGGGAAAATACTATTATAGAATCAAGGGAAAATACTATTATAGAATCAAGGGAAAATACTATTATAGAATCAAGGGAAAATACTATTATAGAATCAAGGGAAAATACTATAATAGAATCAAGGGAAAATACTATTATAGAATCAAGGGAAAATACTATTATAGAATCAAGGGAAAATACTATTATAGAATCAAGGGAAAATACTATAATAGAATCAAGGGAAAATACTATAATAGAATCAAGGGAAAATACTATTATAGAATCAAGGGAAAATACTATTATAGAATCAAGGGAAAATACTATTATAGAATCAAGGGAAAATACTATAATAGAATCAAGGGAAAATACTATTATAGAATCAAGGGAAAATACTATTATAGAATCAAGGGAAAATACGATTATAGATCAAGGGAAAATAACTATTATAGAATCAAGGGAAAATACTATTATAGAATCAAGGGAAAATACTATTATAGAATCAAGGGAAAATACTATTATAGAATCAAGGGAAAATACTATAATAGAATCAAGGGAAAATACTATAATAGAATCAAGGGAAAATACTATAATAGAATCAAGGGAAAATACTATTATAGAATCAAGGGAAAATACTATTATAGAATCAAGGGAAAATACTATTATAGAATCAAGGGAAAAATTTTAAAAATACTATTATAGAATCAAGGGAAAATACTATTATAGAATCAAGGGAAAATACTATTATAGAATCAAGGGAAAATACTATTATAGAATCAAGGGAAAATACTATTATAGAATCAAGGGAAAATACTATTATAGAATCAAGGGAAAATACTATTATAGAATCAAGGGAAAATACTATTATAGAATCAAGGGAAAATACTATTATAGAATCAAGGGAAAATACTATTATAGAATCAAGGGAAAATACTATTATAGAATCAAGGGAAAATACTATTATAGAATCAAGGGAAAATACTATTATAGAATCAAGGGAAAATACTATTATAGAATCAAGGGAAAATACTATTATAGAATCAAGGGAAAATACTATTATAGAATCAAGGGAAAATACTATTATAGAATCAAGGGAAAATACTATTATAGAATCAAGGGAAAATACTATTATAGAATCAAGGGAAAATACTATAATAGAATCAAGGGAAAATACTATTATAGAATCAAGGGAAAATACTATAATAGAATCAAGGGAAAATACTATAATAGAATCAAGGGAAAATACTATTATAGAATCAAGGGAAAATACTATTATAGAATCAAGGGAAAATACTATTATAGAATCAAGGGAAAATACTATTATAGAATCAAGGGAAAATACTATTATAGAATCAAGGGAAAATACTATTATAGAATCAAGGGAAAATACTATAATAGAATCAAGGGAAAATACTATTATAGAATCAAGGGAAAATACTATTATAGAATCAAGGGAAAATACTATTATAGAATCAAGGGAAAATACTATTATAGAATCAAGGGAAAATACTATTATAGAATCAAGGGAAAATACTATTATAGAATCAAGGGAAAATACTATTATAGAATCAAGGGAAAATACTATTATAGAATCAAGGGAAAATACTATTATAGAATCAAGGGAAAATACTATTATAGAATCAAGGGAAAATACTATTATAGAATCAAGGGAAAATACTATTATAGAATCAAGGGAAAATACTATTATAGAATCAAGGGAAAATACTATTATAGAATCAAGGGAAAATACTATTATAGAATCAAGGGAAAATACTATTATAGAATCAAGGGAAAATACTATTATAGAATCAAGGGAAAATACTATTATAGAATCAAGGGAAAATACTATTATAGAATCAAGGGAAAATACTATTATAGAATCAAGGGAAAATACTATTATAGAATCAAGGGAAAATACTATTATAGAATCAAGGGAAAATACTATTATAGAATCAAGGGAAAATACTATTATAGAATCAAGGGAAAATACTATTATAGAATCAAGGGAAAATACTATTATAGAATCAAGGGAAAATACTATTATAGAATCAAGGGAAAATACTATTATAGAATCAAGGGAAAATACTATAATAGAATCAAGGGAAAATACTATTATAGAATCAAGGGAAAATACTATTATAGAATCAAGGGAAAATACTATTATAGAATCAAGGGAAAATACTATTATAGAATCAAGGGAAAATACTATTATAGAATCAAGGGAAAATACTATTATAGAATCAAGGGAAAATACTATTATAGAATCAAGGGAAAATACTATTATAGAATCAAGGGAAAATACTATTATAGAATCAAGGGAAAATACTATTATAGAATCAAGGGAAAATACTATAATAGAATCAAGGGAAAATACTATTATAGAATCAAGGGAAAATACTATTATAGAATCAAGGGAAAATACTATTATAGAATCAAGGGAAAATACTATTATAGAATCAAGGGAAAATACTATTATAGAATCAAGGGAAAATACTATTATAGAATCAAGGGAAAATACTATTATAGAATCAAGGGAAAATACTATAATAGAATCAAGGGAAAATACTATTATAGAATCAAGGGAAAATACTATTATAGAATCAAGGAAAATACTATTATAGAATCAAGGGAAAATACTATTATAGAATCAAGGGAAAATACTATTATAGAATCAAGGGAAAATACTATTATAGAATCAAGGGAAAATACTATTATAGAATCAAGGGAAAATACTATTATAGAATCAAGGGAAAATACTATTATAGAATCAAGGGAAAATACTATTATAGAATCAAGGGAAAATACTATTATAGAATCAAGGGAAAATACTATTATAGAATCAAGGGAAAATACTATTATAGAATCAAGGGAAAATACTATTATAGAATCAAGGGAAAATACTATTATAGAATCAAGGGAAAATACTATTATAGAATCAAGGGAAAATACTATAATAGAATCAAGGGAAAATACTATTATAGAATCAAGGGAAAATACTATTATAGAATCAAGGGAAAATACTATAATAGAATCAAGGGAAAATACTATTATAGAATCAAGGGAAAATACTATAATAGAATCAAGGGAAAATACTATTATAGAATCAAGGGAAAATACTATTATAGAATCAAGGGAAAATACTATTATAGAATCAAGGGAAAATACTATAATAGAATCAAGGGAAAATACTATAATAGAATCAAGGGAAAATACTATTATAGAATCAAGGGAAAATACTATTATAGAATCAAGGGAAAATACTATTATAGAATCAAGGGAAAATACTATTATAGAATCAAGGGAAAATACTATAATAGAATCAAGGGAAAATACTATTATAGAATCAAGGGAAAATACTATTATAGAATCAAGGGAAAATACTATTATAGAATCAAGGGAAAATACTATAATAGAATCAAGGGAAAATACTATTATAGAATCAAGGGAAAATACTATTATAGAATCAAGGGAAAATACTATTATAGAATCAAGGGAAAATACTATTATAGAATCAAGGGAAAATACTATTATAGAATCAAGGGAAAATACTATTATAGAATCAAGGGAAAATACTATTATAGAATCAAGGGAAAATACTATTATAGAATCAAGGGAAAATACTATAATAGAATCAAGGGAAAATACTATAATAGAATCAAGGGAAAATACTATTATAGAATCAAGGGAAAATACTATAATAGAATCAAGGGAAAATACTATTATAGAATCAAGGGAAAATACTATAATAGAATCAAGGGAAAATACTATTATAGAATCAAGGGAAAATACTATTATAGAATCAAGGGAAAATACTATTATAGAATCAAGGGAAAATACTATAATAGAATCAAGGGAAAATACTATAATAGAATCAAGGGAAAATACTATTATAGAATCAAGGGAAAATACTATTATAGAATCAAGGGAAAATACTATTATAGAATCAAGGGAAAATACTATTATAGAATCAAGGGAAAATACTATAATAGAATCAAGGGAAAATACTATTATAGAATCAAGGGAAAATACTATTATAGAATCAAGGGAAAATACTATTATAGAATCAAGGGAAAATACTATAATAGAATCAAGGGAAAATACTATAATAGAATCAAGGGAAAATACTATTATAGAATCAAGGGAAAATACTATTATAGAATCAAGGGAAAATACTATTATAGAATCAAGGGAAAATACTATAATAGAATCAAGGGAAAATACTATTATAGAATCAAGGGAAAATACTATTATAGAATCAAGGGAAAATACTATTATAGAATCAAGGGAAAATACTATTATAGAATCAAGGGAAAATACTATTATAGAATCAAGGGAAAATACTATTATAGAATCAAGGGAAAATACTATTATAGAATCAAGGGAAAATACTATTATAGAATCAAGGGAAAATACTATTATAGAATCAAGGGAAAATACTATAATAGAATCAAGGGAAAATACTATTATAGAATCAAGGGAAAATACTATTATAGAATCAAGGGAAAATACTATAATAGAATCAAGGGAAAATACTATTATAGAATCAAGGGAAAATACTATAATAGAATCAAGGGAAAATACTATTATAGAATCAAGGGAAAATACTATTATAGAATCAAGGGAAAATACTATTATAGAATCAAGGGAAAATACTATTATAGAATCAAGGGAAAATACTATAATAGAATCAAGGGAAAATACTATTATAGAATCAAGGGAAAATACTATTATAGAATCAAGGGAAAATACTATTATAGAATCAAGGGAAAATACTATTATAGAATCAAGGGAAAATACTATAATAGAATCAAGGGAAAATACTATTATAGAATCAAGGGAAAATACTATTATAGAATCAAGGGAAAATACTATTAATAGAATCAAGGGAAAATACTATTATAGAATCAAGGGAAAATACTATAATAGAATCAAGGGAAAATACTATTATAGAATCAAGGGAAAATACTATTATAGAATCAAGGGAAAATACTATAATAGAATCAAGGGAAAATACTATAATAGAATCAAGGGAAAATACTATAATAGAATCAAGGGAAAATACTATTATAGAATCAAGGGAAAATACTATTATAGAATCAAGGGAAAATACTATTATAGAATCAAGGGAAAATACTATTATAGAATCAAGGGAAAATACTATAATAGAATCAAGGGAAAATACTATTATAGAATCAAGGGAAAATACTATAATAGAATCAAGGGAAAATACTATAATAGAATCAAGGGAAAATACTATTATAGAATCAAGGGAAAATACTATAATAGAATCAAGGGAAAATACTATTATAGAATCAAGGGAAAATACTATAATAGAATCAAGGGAAAATACTATAATAGAATCAAGGGAAAATACTATTATAGAATCAAGGGAAAATACTATAATAGAATCAAGGGAAAATACTATTATAGAATCAAGGGAAAATACTATTATAGAATCAAGGGAAAATACTATAATAGAATCAAGGGAAAATACTATAATAGAATCAAGGGAAAATACTATAATAGAATCAAGGGAAAATACTATAATAGAATCAAGGGAAAATACTATAATAGAATCAAGGGAAAATACTATAATAGAATCAAGGGAAAATACTATAATAGAATCAAGGGAAAATACTATTATAGAATCAAGGGAAAATACTATAATAGAATCAAGGGAAAATACTATAATAGAATCAAGGGAAAATACTATAATAGAATCAAGGGAAAATACTATTATAGAATCAAGGGAAAATACTATAATAGAATCAAGGGAAAATACTATAATAGAATCAAGGGAAAATACTATAATAGAATCAAGGGAAAATACTATTATAGAATCAAGGGAAAATACTATTATAGAATCAAGGGAAAATACTATAATAGAATCAAGGGAAAATACTATTATAGAATCAAGGGAAAATACTATAATAGAATCAAGGGAAAATACTATAATAGAATCAAGGGAAAATACTATAATAGAATCAAGGGAAAATACTATTATAGAATCAAGGGAAAATACTATTATAGAATCAAGGGAAAATACTATTATAGAATCAAGGGAAAATACTATTATAGAATCAAGGGAAAATACTATAATAGAATCAAGGGAAAATACTATTATAGAATCAAGGGAAAATACTATTATAGAATCAAGGGAAAATACTATAATAGAATCAAGGGAAAATACTATTATAGAATCAAGGGAAAATACTATTATAGAATCAAGGGAAAATACTATAATAGAATCAAGGGAAAATACTATAATAGAATCAAGGGAAAATACTATAATAGAATCAAGGGAAAATACTATTATAGAATCAAGGGAAAATACTATTATAGAATCAAGGGAAAATACTATTATAGAATCAAGGGAAAATACTATTATAGAATCAAGGGAAAATACTATAATAGAATCAAGGGAAAATACTATTATAGAATCAAGGGAAAATACTATAATAGAATCAAGGGAAAATACTATAATAGAATCAAGGGAAAATACTATTATAGAATCAAGGGAAAATACTATAATAGAATCAAGGGAAAATACTATTATAGAATCAAGGGAAAATACTATTATAGAATCAAGGGAAAATACTATAATAGAATCAAGGGAAAATACTATTATAGAATCAAGGGAAAATACTATTATAGAATCAAGGGAAAATACTATTATAGAATCAAGGGAAAATACTATTATAGAATCAAGGGAAAATACTATAATAGAATCAAGGGAAAATACTATAATAGAATCAAGGGAAAATACTATAATAGAATCAAGGGAAAATACTATTATAGAATCAAGGGAAAATACTATAATAGAATCAAGGGAAAATACTATAATAGAATCAAGGGAAAATACTATAATAGAATCAAGGGAAAATACTATAATAGAATCAAGGGAAAATACTATAATAGAATCAAGGGAAAATACTATAATAGAATCAAGGGAAAATACTATTATAGAATCAAGGGAAAATACTATAATAGAATCAAGGGAAAATACTATAATAGAATCAAGGGAAAATACTATAATAGAATCAAGGGAAAATACTATTATAGAATCAAGGGAAAATACTATAATAGAATCAAGGGAAAATACTATAATAGAATCAAGGGAAAATACTATAATAGAATCAAGGGAAAATACTATTATAGAATCAAGGGAAAATACTATTATAGAATCAAGGGAAAATACTATAATAGAATCAAGGGAAAATACTATTATAGAATCAAGGGAAAATACTATAATAGAATCAAGGGAAAATACTATTATAGAATCAAGGGAAAATACTATTATAGAATCAAGGGAAAATACTATTATAGAATCAAGGGAAAATACTATTATAGAATCAAGGGAAAATACTATTATAGAATCAAGGGAAAATACTATAATAGAATCAAGGGAAAATACTATTATAGAATCAAGGGAAAATACTATTATAGAATCAAGGGAAAATACTATTATAGAATCAAGGGAAAATACTATTATAGAATCAAGGGAAAATACTATAATAGAATCAAGGGAAAATACTATAATAGAATCAAGGGAAAATACTATAATAGAATCAAGTGAAAATACTATTATAGAATCAAGGGAAAATACTATTATAGAATCAAGGGAAAATACTATAATAGAATCAAGGGAAAATACTATTATAGAATCAATGGAAAATACTATTATAGAATCAAGGGAAAATAATATAATAGAATCATGGGAAAATACTATAATAGAATCAAGGGAAAATACTATAATAGAATCAAGGGAAAATACTATTATAGAATCAAGGGAAAATACTATTATAGAATCAAGGGAAAATACTATAATAGAATCAAGGGAAAATACTATAATAGAATCAAGGGAAAATACTATAATAGAATCAAGGGAAAATACTATTATAGAATCAAGGGAAAATACTATAATAGAATCAAGGGAAAATACTATAATAGAATCAAGGGAAAATACTATAATAGAATCAAGGGAAAATACTATTATAGAATCAAGGGAAAATACTATAATAGAATCAAGGGAAAATACTATAATAGAATCAAGGGAAAATACTATAATAGAATCAAGGGAAAATACTATTATAGAATCAAGGGAAAATACTATTATAGAATCAAGGGAAAATACTATAATAGAATCAAGGGAAAATACTATTATAGAATCAAGGGAAAATACTATAATAGAATCAAGGGAAAATACTATTATAGAATCAAGGGAAAATACTATTATAGAATCAAGGGAAAATACTATTATAGAATCAAGGGAAAATACTATTATAGAATCAAGGGAAAATACTATAATAGAATCAAGGGAAAATACTATAATAGAATCAAGGGAAAATACTATAATAGAATCAAGGGAAAATACTATTATAGAATCAAGGGAAAATACTATTATAGAATCAAGGGAAAATACTATAATAGAATCAAGGGAAAATACTATAATAGAATCAAGGGAAAATACTATTATAGAATCAAGGGAAAATACTATTATAGAATCAAGGGAAAATACTATAATAGAATCAAGGGAAAATACTATAATAGAATCAAGGGAAAATACTATTATAGAATCAAGGGAAAATACTATTATAGAATCAAGGGAAAATACTATAATAGAATCAAGGGAAAATACTATAATAGAATCAAGGGAAAATACTATTATAGAATCAAGGGAAAATACTATTATAGAATCAAGGGAAAATACTATTATAGAATCAAGGGAAAATACTATTATAGAATCAAGGGAAAATACTATAATAGAATCAAGGGAAAATACTATAATAGAATCAAGGGAAAATACTATTATAGAATCAAGGGAAAATACTATTATAGAATCAAGGGAAAATACTATAATAGAATCAAGGGAAAATACTATTATAGAATCAAGGGAAAATACTATTATAGAATCAAGGGAAAATACTATAATAGAATCAAGGGAAAATACTATAATAGAATCAAGGGAAAATACTATAATAGAATCAAGGGAAAATACTATTATAGAATCAAGGGAAAATACTATTATAGAATCAAGGGAAAATACGATTGTGTAGGGACAAAAAAGATGAAACGAAGCGGTATACACCCTAGGCAGATTGAACTGACTTCTTCCGAAGGAGGAAGTTTTGGGGAATATTAATTTCACAAGCAGTCCTTAGTCGTATGTATATCTCGGCTAGAGGAGATGATGACGTTAAGATTTAGTTTCCCATATACAGCGCCAGGTATTCACAAATCTTCATCATTTAGTATTGACCAAGCTCAACATTGCTTAACTTTGGTGATCTAACGAGAACTGGTGTGTCAACACGATTATGCTGTATGGTCATGATGGCTTAACAATAACTAAAAACCAAAGAAAGAAAGAAAAAAACGTCACTACTCATTGAGGCGACTACTACCACAGCTATGTTTCTGTTAATGACAGTTTTTGCTTTGTCTAATCGTGAATTGAATTCGTGTGAAACAGTAGAGAAGTTGACGATAGCAGAAGGCAGCGAATTCAGCGTTTTGCATTAACATTTGTCACCGAGAAAGCTGTAAAACAATTACAATATTTACTCTTTAAATACATGAAATAAAAATATACATATTTATTACTTAATATACAGCGATACATTTATATACTATTAAACTCACGTGAATCTTGTTTGCTATCTGGTATGGTTGTTTGTTCCGAGCATTCTGGATGACCTTATAAATAGTTTACAAGTGTCATGTGATGATACTATGACACGATCGTTTGCCGGGAGTGTTTTATTGTGTGTCCTTGTGAAGACGTTTCTAGAATGATTGTTTCGTCCTGGTACATGGCACCAGCTCCCTGTATCCTAACAACAGTGAAAACGATAGGTGCATCCCCTTACATCAAGGAGTCGGTATGGCATCGGCTGTAATCGGTCGTGCGTTGGCTAGTGTGGTCGTTAGACAGGCGAATGAAATATTAGTCGTAAAACTAACTCTTTGAAGAAGAAAAAAGGGCGCGTTTTTATTTGTATCGGAATAAAATTGTAACTTCTTATAGCCAGAAAAGTAGGCTCTTAAAAGTTTGCAGTTTACACTGACCTCTAGTAGTAGCAGAAGCAATACCAATGATTGTTGGCAGTGAGAAATAAATGATAATCTGCTGTTGTAATAATGCAAAGTCATTTGTAATGGATATTGAAGGATGTGGTGAACATTGGAAACCTAAGGAGACTTGTTGTCACTCGGGCTCCAGGGAATACCACCGGTTATTATCAGTGAGTCATTTCTGATGAGCTGTGTGAGAACTCTTAGAGAGTACAAATAATGACAATTATTATTTATTTATTCATTTATTTATTTATTTTTTTATTTATTTATACTCTCGGTTTATTATTGACACGACAAGATTCGAGTATACAAGAAGGTTAACCAACAAAGTTTACTATCTCTAAGCAAAACAAACAGAACAAGGGGACACAACCTCAAGCTCTTCAAGTACGGAAGATTGAACACTCGGAAGTTTTCATTTGGGCTGCGGTTGGCTTATTGCTGGGAGGAATTGGCGGGATGGACTGTCAATGCCAACGATGTTAACGATTTTAAGGTACAAATGGAAAAGCATTGGTCATGCAGATAATATTCCGTCTGACCCACGAATACCAGGCATGAAGCGTGTACTACAGCGTTTTACCCGGGATTATATGTTATATTATTAAGAAATCCAATTTATCTTAGTATTATAAATCTTTCATATAACGAGTAAACCAGCTAATAAAATCATAAACGTTTTTTCATAGTTGATACATGTCGTTGCTATTCATAAGAACGGATATTATTAAGATGCATCTATTCAATCTGCGAATGTAGCAATGAAAATTCTATTTCAAACTTGGTTGCAACGCAGGGACAGGGAGCAGACAGACACGACCTCTTGTAGAGATATGTTGACCAATCATAAAAGACTAAATCTTCAATATAAATAACACAGTAGATGTATGTATGGGTGTATGTCTGTATGTAAATATTTAACCGATAAATTATATGCTACTGGTCACATAACACTGAAATTAACAGGAAATAGTAAGCATTCACTAAGAATGGTTTATAATGAATAAAATCTTTGTTTGGATGGATAATAACACATACAGAAGTCGACAAATTGAAATGGAAAATGTTCATTTTAACTTAACGAAATTTCTATTAGTTTGCGCATACCTAAAGTAATCATAGCTAAAAGTGGTTTAATTCTGTAACATTCTTACCTATCTGTCGGGTTAGCTCAAACGGTAGCGAACACAGCTGGAGCGCTAAATGTTTTGGTTTCGATTGTAGCTGATGACATTCAAATCATTTTTTTTTTTAACTTTTGAAATCAGTACTAACATATATATATATATATATATATATATATATATATATATATATATATATATATATATATATATATATTCTAGCAAAAGTACCCGTCGTTGACTGGGTTCAAAAACAGCCTACAGAAAATGGACTCTGATTTATGAAAGTATGATAGGTTGTAAAGAGATAGCTTCGAATTTGAGGGTATCAAAACCAAAGCAAAATATGATGAAAGTAAAAATAAAATAGATAAACCTCATAATTTATTATACCATACCTGTTCACACTGAAACACTTATCACAATATTCTGTGGATCTATATTAAAAAACCTTGTTTAACTTTGTGACATATTTCCATTCTATGGAGGTCAGGTGCGAACGAACACCCCATAATTTTATTATACCATATTTCTTCAAACTAAAACATAATTATCAAAGTATACTTACGCAGATAGCTATGAAAAGTCTTTATTAAAGTTTGTGCCTATTTCCATTCCATGGAGGCCAGGCGCGAACGCAGACCCCACAATTTTATTATATCATCTCTATTTAAGTTAAAACATACTTATTAAAGTATTATTATGTACATCTATATCAAAAACACTTGTAAACGTTTTTTTTTTTTTTTAAATTTTTACATTTTTTAATTCCATACTTTGTGGACCAGGCGCTAACGAAGACCCCCACAATTTTCATGAACCACGGTTCTGCCAAATCAAACATACCCATTCCTGTATCTCGATCCATCTTCTATCATTATATGTAATCAGTTTTTTAAAATAGCCAACCATATAGGAGGCTATTCGTGACCACACACACACACACGCACACATTCAGCTTTATATCATATATATATATATATATATATATATATATATATATATATATATATATATATATATATATATATATATATATATATATATATAATTTACTCTGTAATAATAAATACGAAGTCTGCATGAATTAAAATACATTTAAACGTATTTTATAACCGGCAAGTTAGGACGCTCCGACCACCTGCTATCAAATAAATAAAACGGGTTTATAAATGAAGATGCTATTTGAAACAAATGGGAGAAACCAATGAACAGAGCATCATGTACAAATGCATGGATAAATTTAAATATATTTTATACTTGGTGAAATTTTTTTATTCTTTGAACCTGTAAATCGGAAATACTCTGGAAATATGCAAAATGGAAAGAAAAAAACAAAAAATAACAAAAAAAAATAAACAAAAAACAACAAAAAAAAAACAACAAAATAAAAAATGCCAACGACTATTCGTAAATCGTCCGATGATTGTCCTTTCCTTTCTTCATTGCGTACCCAAACCTGGACGGAACTTCCATGAACAAAGTTTCTTTCCAAGAACTTATATGTCTAAAGAATAATGGCACGGGTTTGCTTCCAACCTAACTGCAAATTTTGTACCGTTTCAACTATCGTCAATAAACCTTACCCTCGAGTGGCTTCTCGTGTTCAATAACCGGTGACTCATTAGTAGGGCTATGACAACAACACATTCTTTTCATTGTTTTGACTCTCGAATGTGTATCCGACACAGTTAGACACAATTAATCAACCGAGAACCCCATCACTCTACATAAAAACATATAAGATATCAATGGATATATACTCGAGAATCAAAACAAGGAAAAGAATATGCTGTTGTCATAGCTATACTCATCAGTAGGACTATGACATTAGAATATTCTTTTCATTGTTTTGACTCTCAAGTATACATATCCAACACAGACAATTGAGAACCACGTCACTCTATCTAAAAACATATAAGATATTAACTGATATATACTCGAGAGTCAGAATAATGAAAAGAATCTCAGAGAGATATCAATCATACCAGTTATTATAAATGCCACAGGGCTTATGAAGAAGAACCTGAAGTCCTACCTTACTAATATTCCTGGTGAACCAAGTGCAAAAGAGATCCAGACAATTGCAGTTAAGGGAACAGCGAGGATACTAAAAAGAGCTCTCGGTTGGTTTCAATAAAAAGCGGGGCAATGTTGGCAGCTGGTTTGGCTGCCCCATACCCAGCATTACAATCTTCAAAGGGAGAAAAATTAAAAAAAAAAAAAAAATAAAATAAATTAAAAAAAAAGAAAAGAAAAATGAGTATTTTTTTTTTTTTTTATCGTAAATGCGAAATAACTTTTTATTTTAGGACATCTCTTAACCAACAGCCAAGTAGTGGACAACAGTAAGCATAATAACAAGAAATAGCGACTGTAACTAATCTTCATTCGAAAATATGCACAAGTTTGAATATTCTGCGTTTAGACAGTCATTTTTTATTGTCCTTTTCTACAATCTGTCGAGCCGATGCGACATTTATGCAGTAAAAATGTCACATCGTTCCGGATACGTTTTAGTTCTTTACTAAATTCGTGTATAAAAGTACATTTTCTTACATATTAAACGAAAAATAAATATTAGTAAAGTAGACCATGTATTTAATTCAACGCTCAAAGAGGTTTCTTTCTTTCTTATTTATTTTATTTTTATTTTTTTTCAGCATTGCCCAATGTCCATTCAGGTCACGTCGTTTAAATATAGCATTTACTTAAGTTGCCATTGCGGGTTTGTTTCTCTTTAGTACACGGGAAAATAGATCACCATCTGCCCATAACAAATGCATTAAATAACGACTTTTTTTTCAAAAAGTTCCAAATTCAAACAGCTGTAGAAGAAAATGTTTCATCGAGTGAAAAGATCAGTAACGATGATCGGTCATCCTTCCCATTTGTTAATCTGTGATATCGGGCATCCACATGAAAATTCACTCTTTTTAAACAAACCAATGAGTTCATCTGGTGTAATCTGCGATAGCGAATTTCCAAAAGAATGGAACCCAATGAAATGCATCATAAAATATTGAAATATCTTTTTAATAGAAATTGCTTCAGACAAGGCGTGAAGCCACTTGATGTAAAGAGTTAACAAAAAACGTCATATGAATACCGCAAAGAGAGGCGATGCCTATTCGCCTTAGTATTGAAAAGACCAAGTTGGAGGAAAACAGATAATAGGAAGAGAGACAAGTCTGCAGTTCTTGGAAAAAAGCTACTGGAAAAATGAAGTATCAAAACAGAAAACTGATGGAGACTACTAGACCAACGAATCAAAGAAGCTGGAACAAAAGAAGCAGAGAATAGATCAGACAATTCTGAAGAACATGTGCCATAATAGTATTTATAGAAAAGACTGAGACTAGCAACATCGTGTCTGTGAGAGAGGTGTTAATGGATATGTTATTAAAGCTGTAATTTTTTTTGTTTTATTTTATTTTGTTATTTAGTTAATATATGTTACTGTTAAAAGTGGCTCTCTATAATTTTTTTCCAAAGACAAATATTCTCAGAGGATAAAACTAAAACCAAGGAGACAATCAGAATACCATCGTACCATACTTTACGGAAGTCTTTTACTCAGCAGATTTTAGCCCAGCTCTACTTATGGTTTTGTCTCTGGTAAGAATAATTGGCATAAAAAGCGCATGTACAACAAATGTAGATCAGATAAATGTTTTGTTGTGTCTCCTTCAAATTCAATTACACAATACTTTAAAATACACACAAAAAATCACGTACCAGTTAAAAAAAAAAAAAAAAAAAAAGCAATACTTTCGACTAACGTGAGATTTGAACTCGGGTATTAACATTTAAAAAGAAATGCTGCATTAATAACGTGTACTCTGCCTATCCATTTTTGTCAACAAATCACGTTTCTATTTACATACGAACATGCAAACCGGTGTGTCGATGTGATTATGTCGCACTATGACTATGACAATGACAATTAAAAAGCAAAGAAAGAGAGAAAAAAGCGACATCACTATCCATTGAGACGACTACTTTAGCTGTTTTTTTTTTCTGACAATAAGATGTCGACGAAGGGCAATCGGTTGGAGTCGAAAGGATTCTAGTTATTTAAGAACATGATATCGTTTTAATAGTATATAGATTATGTACGTCACCTTCTGACTACTATCCTACTATTCCAACCGTACTTTGCCTCATTCGCCCTTCTCCAACCGTCTAATACATTCAATATGCAAATAAGTAAGCGATATGCAAATATCGCAATATGCAAATAAGTAAGAATGAAGAATTATATGCTTCCCCCCCCCTCCTCCATTCGGCTGATGACTTTTCATTGATAGCTCATCGATCAGATCAGTGGCAATTGATTTACTGGGGGTCCTCGTGTCACGTCCTGCACTCAAAGGGAGACAGGTAAATACGAAGATTACCAGGTTATTAGTATTGTACTCATGTCTGTTTACGTACGCAATAAAATAGGAGATGACGTCGTTGCGATAATATCGGTGGCAGAAGAATTAATCGATTTTTGTTGTTTGTTTGCTTGTTTGTTTGTTTGTTTTTTTTTCTTCACTTTGGCGAAAAGCCAAATTCGTGCACTTATACAATAAACGGTCGTTTGAAACAAAATCTCATACGCTAAGTTTGACATTCATATGTTCGGTTTCAAATGAATCTGCGTCTCGGGTTACAGACCTAAATCTTCGGCAGCAAAGACGCCATATTTATTTATCAAATACTTCACAACTGTTTTTCCAGCAATTACAATACGTAGCGCACGCGCGGAATGTATCTGTTTATTATTATAGTAAATATGAGTTAATATATAAAGAACAAACCAAAACAAACTCGATTTATATATATATATATATATATATATATATATATATATATATATATATATATATATATATATATATATATATATAGTGGCGCCAAAAAAATCCGCGTTTTACCTGTTCATATTTGACTTTTAATTGAAGTATCTTAGTGTTCACGTGAATTTAGAAAAAAATACTTCAAATCGAGAATACAAAAAGAAACTCCGCACAACCGAAAATTGTTATTTAAATGTAACTTTAGAACATTAATGCAACACAAATATTATAGAAACACAATGAACTAGTTAATATTTAGTAGCATAGCCCTTCTGCAATTTGACAGCCTGCAAATACTGGGAGCATTCCTTGAATTAGTCTGCGACAATACTTCGGTTAAAGGGCATCTCACTTCTCTTTAATTTTTGTCCAAAGTTCTTCCAGATTTGAAATTTTATCATTCTGTAACTGTTGCTTAATGTAATGCAATACGTTTTCGATAGGATTGAGGTCTGGAAATTGTGCAAGTCAATCCAAACACGGAATATCATGCTCTTCCAGGAACCTCTGGACATTGCCAGCTATGCCAATGGAACCACTATCCTGCATGAAGATGGGATTATCATCCAAATTTCGGTCAAATAACGGTAGAAAATTCTCAGTCAACATATTGTACTTGGTCGAATTAATTCGACCTTGCAAGCGAACTATAGGCCCTGGACCATCAGTACTAATAACGCCCCACACCAAAAACTGAACCTCCACCACCTTGCAGCGTTGAAACTGTGCATCTAGGATTAAATTCTTTGTCCTTCCTTCGACGGACGTACTGCCTACCATCATTGCCTAGCTTATTGAACTTGCTTTCGTCATTAAAAATCATTTTCGACCAATATGAAGAGTCATGATATTCATTGCATCTGATGAAGTCAAGACGACACTTTCTGTTCTTTATAGAAATCATTGGCTTGTGTCTTGCAACATATACTTGCAAATTAAATTGCTTTAATCTGTTTTTGAGAATATAAAGAGAGCCCTTTTTAACAAAATTGCACTGTTGTTGGATTTGGGGAGCCATTTCAAATCTGTTTCTTAGGCTGAGGATCTTGATAGCATTGTCTTCCCTGTTAGAAGTAACTCTAGTACGACCAGGTTTAGGGGCTTCACGAACACTGCTGGTGTTTTTGTGCTTTTGCACAGTCTTTCGTACCGTTTTCTCATCAAATTTCAATCTGCAGCCGATTTATCGATTGGATAAACCAGAAAGGTGAAGATTAATGAGCTCCTGACGATCACTGAAAGAAAGTCGTGGCATATGGACTAAATGTTATGTTGTATAATCTGGGACAACAACAATTATGATTAGAGATGCTTTGTTGCCTGTTGGTGGATATTTTAAACTGATTTAGAGGCGATAATTGAAGCTGGTTTTAAGCGAATTTGTTGCTGCGGACTTTCTCTTTGCCTCCTCAGTTTGAAGTTTTTTTTTTTAATTGACGTGAATACTAGAATATTTCAATTAAAAGTGAAATATGAACAAGTAAAATTATAGAGGGATAAAGGGAAATCAAATGAGGTATAGGTTGTTTAAACAGTTACATTAAATTTAGTTTTAAGTTGCAGTTTCTTTTTAATTACAAGTGCGGACTTTCTTTTTGCCGGCACTGTATATATATATAAATATAGATAATTGATTTTGTTGTTGTTCCTTCTTATGAAACGGATTTTTAATTTAATTATAATTTGATTTTTAAATTTTAAATTATCAATCACATTACTTAATATATATATATATATATATATATATATATATATATATATATATATATATATATATGGTGACCCCACCCAAAAAAATAAAAGCTAAATGGAGGCCATCTAGAACATATGCTGTAGAACGGAGAAAAAAAGGATCAAAGACCCTAGTGTTTTGATGTGATGTTTTGAATATAATAAACTAGTTATGACCAGTTTCATTTCATCCGGACAAAACACTAAGAAACGGGGCCTTATTAGATTTGTGGCCCCTTTTTTTTTTTTAGTCACCCTAAACAATTAAGCGAAGCGCACTATTTATTTGTTTGTAAACAAATGATGGTTTGAGAACCTTCTGCGACGGGCGGGCGTGGATTTAATACACACTCAAGGAGAAATATTTTCGGCATTGATTCGTAGCCCGATGGTTAAAGCTGTCAACTGGTAACACGACGGTTGTAGGTTTGATCTACGGCTGGGGAGTTTGTCTAGCCGCACTGATGAGTTGTGGTACAACGAAACAGTACTGTATGTGGACGATATATATATACAGGGTGGCCACAAAGTCACGCACCAATGTTAATATTTATTTTTTATTAATATAATTTATTTATTTCTGGGGTCACATTAAGCAAATTGTTTATTCAACGAAGATTCGTGATTTGGATCATCTGAAGAGTCTGAAGAATCGTATTATTGATGCTTGTCTTCAAATTGATGGTGATGCTGATTTACTGAATCGTGTCTACAGGAACTTTGAATTTCGTATTGGCTCGTGCATAGCTGCAAACGGCGAACATATCGAGCAATTGTAATCCTTGTAAAGAACTTTGAATTTGAATAAATGTTACTACTATAACTTTTTTAATTTTTTAACTTTTTTAATTAACATTGGTGCGTGACTTTGTGGCCACCCTGTATATATATATATATATATATATATATATATATATATATATATATATATATATATATATATATATATATATAAGTGACTTTGTGCGTGTGCGAAACATCTCTACAAAACTCCTTCCCGAATATTTGGTCTACAAACTTGTAATTTGATATATAGGGTATTCGGTCACCAGGAACCCTTTCGCTTTTATTTTGAGCGAGTAAAAATAGCTACTAAGGGGTTAAAATTGAAAAAAAAAATTGACCTTGTCAGGTGTAAATCGTATAAAGCTTTTACTTTTGCACATGCGCCATAAAAAACATTCATAACTTAAAGTCGCTAAATTTTTAACCTTTCATATCGTTTTGTAGATAGCTCAAACGGTAACGACACTGGAGCACTAAATAACGACTAAGAGGACAGAGATGAGCGTTTTGGTTTCGATTCTAGCAGATGGAACACAAATTTGGATTTTTTAAAAACAACTTTTAAAACTATTACTATATATTGAATACGATATAATAATCAATAAAATATTGGCTCTATAAATATAAATACGAAATTTGCATGAATTAAAATATATTTATGCATATTTTACGACTGGGTAACATCGGGATGCCTGCTAATATATGATGATGATTGCAACGTCTTATCAGACGAGTGCCACTCCCTCAGACACATTAGCCCAAAAGTGACTTCCACCGCCACAGGACCATTTTAATAGACAAATGCCTGAGGGAGTATCTATACACAGATGATGCTACAGTCTTAGCTTTTTACGACAGCTAAGTCTCTCTCTCTCTCTCTCGGTTCAAAATGTTGAGATCCAGCAACAAGCAAGAGCAAGATAGCCAGCAACAAGTTAAACTGCTGGTACTGATCTCCCGCTTCATGGTTTTTAAATCAAAGATTTGCTTCTCCTAGAAAGGGTGCCTTCACCACGGCTTACGGGAGCCCTCTCCACCTCAACACACACATACATACACACAAACACAGACGATGCTAGTTGGCTGTTGACTCCGAAAAAGGGTTCATTCGCCCTTTGGAAGGTCATGTTTTTAATCCTTCAGGGAGACTAGCCGCCCTCCTTACCAAACAAGTCTGGTGGGGGAACAATTTAGTCGTCGGTGACCCGACCACGAGGCAGGTAGTACTGGGTTACATGGTACCAGCAGCATATGACATGACCTGACATACTACTAATATATATATATATATATATATATATATATATATATATATATATATATATATATATATATATATATATATATATATATATATATCGGAATCAGTATTGGGATCGGAAAAATGTGAGTCTAATTTCCGGTTCGATACAGTGATGAAAACTCTCCATGAATATTTGTGACATGTTTTATACCATGAAAATATATATTCTTGAAATTGGCAGAAACAATTGTTTGTAAATAAAAGTATGTTCTTCTCTGAATAACTAATGTTTACATGATGTTATTTATGATATGGATACGGAGTAAATAACTTGATGAAGTAATCATTTACATATACTCCAAGAATTCAACATAAACAACAACTTTACGCACGCTCGTTTCTGTGACGATATGGGTTTTTGAGTCCTATTATTATTATTATAGTTTTTTTGTTTTATTTTTTCCTAAAATGTTGCTCTGCTACGTATTGAGGTTCCCATACTAAAGATTCCCTACATAAGTTGTTCTATTCTTTACGGACACACACACACACGCATACACACACACACACACACACACACGCACACACATGTATATATATAATTCCAAGTAAATATTTTTCAGACGAACAGCAACGAATAAAGTTTTAACGAGGTTAATGCAAGAGGGCTCAATACCAAGTACAGCAAGATATACTTTTATTTGTTTTACATAAGCATTTATATGTAGCTACACATTCATGAACATGTTTCAGTCAGTCAGTTACAAGTAACTAAAGACCTCTTCAGACCATATTGCTTATACAATATCTATCATCCTACACCATATATTAGTGATGAAACAATTCCAATATTTGATTTCGATTTCGACGCAATTACTGATGCTGTTCTAAATTTCCGATTCCAATACAATTGTCGATTCCGATTTTCTTAAATTTTTAAATAATAACTTGTTTTTTTAGGGGGGGGGTTGTCAAATTACCTTTAAAAAATTACGTAATATGTGCACATATTTTTGAAAATGTAAAAAGGCACTTGTAGAGTGATCCATGGTTTTAGTTTTAATGATAGTTTAAAATCATTAAATATATATATATAATTCCTTCATAATGCAATCCATGGAAAATTAAGTTGTAAACAATAGAAACAAATAAAATACAATAAAAAAAAGAATCGTTTGTGGCATCGGAAAATAAGCACAATTTTTCCAATTCCGATAGATACTAAAGTTCCGATTTTTTTTTACCAAATTCCGATTCATCGTTCCAAAACTAATATATGTATATGTGTGTGTGTGTGTGTGTGTGTGTGTGTGTGTATGTGTGTGTATTAAAATTATCTTGTGTATATTTATACGTTAAAGACGATTAAATTTTAATGTATTCTTATCCCTCTGACGATAGCTCAAACAGTAACGACTAAGGCTGGAGCGCTAAATGGTTTCGATTCTAGCTGATGGCACCCTAGTTTTCTTTATTCACTTTTGAAATGATCACTATATATTGGGGACAATATAATAATCAATGAAGTATTGGCTCTATCATAATAGATATGAAATCTGAATGAATTAAAATATCATATTTAAGGGTATTTTACGGTCGATAACGAGAGAGAGAGAGAGAGAGAGAGAGAGAGAGAGAGAGAGAGAGAGAGAGAGAGAGAGAGAGAGAGAGAGAGAGAATAGATAGATAGATAGATAGATAGATAGATAGATAGATAGATAGATAGTAATGGTGAGATAGAAGATAAATGGATGGATAGATAAATAAAACAGATTGAAATTAGATGCTAAAGATCACACACACACACACATATATATATATACATACAGAGAGAAAGAGAGAGAGAGAGAGAGAGGTGAATAGAGGAGAAAAAAGAGAGTGAGATCAAAGAATAATTTATATATATATATATATATATATATATATATATATATATATCGGAAAATCAATCAATTATCAATCAGTGATTAATATACTAATTAAGTGATGATTTTGGGCTACAAAACAGATACTGTCAAGAATTGTAAAAGTCAACTGAATTAAAGGAATGGTCAACATCATGAATTTTGGAATATAGTTTTTTGTCATTTATTCTCTATATTGCTCTGTAATTACATTGAGCTTCTTAAATAAGGATTAAGATAATACATAAGAAAATATATTTCTACAGGAATATATATGTGTGTGTGTGTGTATGTGTATAATTATTTACTATAATAATTATTAAATACCTATATATATATATATATATATATATATATATATATATAAAGAGAGAGGGAGAGAGAGAGAAAGAGATGGGGAGAGAAAGAGATCAAAGAATAAGCGTAATGAAATCTATGTTTTTGTGGTAAAGTGACGACTTGAAATATCGACATAAAATGGCGAAGGAATGAGATTAAAATGTGTCGATAAAAATGGCATCGCAAGAAAAGAGAACACATAAAATTGCAACAAGCAGTCAGCGTTCGTGTGTCTACGAGCATGTGTGCAAACGTTTTTATTAGTGCTGATAATAATCCTGCACTTTCGAACGATGCACGTACGGTGCACCACACATTAATTAGGACACGCGAGTGCGCGCACGCACACACACACACACACACACACACACACACACACACACACACACACACACACACGCGTGTCTATCCATTTATCCATTCCGGATACTTCGTACCGAAATCGGGGTAATCCTTATCACAATCAGAAAACATGAACTATCTGATTCCATTGAGACCCTTCTTGGTCAAAATGAGGCATTGTTCAATCCTAGTAAACAATCATCCCAGGTGTTACCACCTTCTTCGATTGGAGAAGGAAATGGTTTATTTCCGATTGCCTGAATCGTACTTCGAGAAATGCCGATGCATTTCCACCTCGAGTATTCTTGTGTCCTTTTAGAGCGCGTGTTTCCGTTTTTTTTTGTTTTTTTTGTGTTTTACTTTTTTCTTTTTTTTGAGAGGGTGGCGAATTCTACCCACATTAGACTGACTTTATGTCACACTTTGCATTGGAAAGCACGTAAACAGCCGACTGAACTTCGAGCTCGGATCAAAGTGTAGTAATCGTTCTCATTCTCAGTCAGGAGAAGAGAGATTATTCTTGACTCCCAAATTGGGAACTAGAGCTCCATCCCCCATTAAAAACCGCCCTTGTATTCTACTTTTCCTTGTAGGGAGCAAGTAAATATGTACACTGGTATCTCTGGACTATTATAAAAGTGTAGTATCTGTTCGGTATCAGAAGGCCATCTTCTCAGGAATTTTTCCTCCCATTGGAGATAGCGAAAGGTTATTATCTTTTGTCTCGTCCATTGAGAGGGAAGGAGAGGATCACTTTATGTTATTGTCAAATGCATCAGGCGTCTTAATCAGAGAATAAGTACCGATAGGAACAACCAGCCTATTTTATTTCTTATTTTAACGTCCCATTTTGGGAAAGCTAGATTTTAACAATAAACTATCATTGTGCATTGTGGGAGATATGTATTCCACTCTGCCAACGAGCAATATTTCTTCCTTTCATGATTGAGTGTGTTGAGGGATTAAGCATGCACTTTTGCTTCCATGCAGAGTGACCAGTTTAGAGAAGCTGGATTTTCCTCACATTAAAAATCGAGCTAATAAAGAAGGAAAGTAAATAGAGACACGATACTCCCATGCATGAGTATCGTTTTAAAAAGTAAATTTTATATAATGTTTGTTGGGTAAATTATTGAGACTCTGAAAAATGAAAGTATGATTATTTTATTTTTTTTTTTTTGTGTGTGTGCGTAAAACCTTTACTTTTAATCATAGATTATTTTCAAATGCTACGTTTAGAACCACAACTATCGAAAAATATATAAAAAAATAGATTGGAGTTCAATTGAGCAACCTACATGAACATAATGATAGAACAGAAAAAAGACTTTGTTTAGTTTTTACGTGCAAGTAAAATATATACTATGGACGTCATTACACCAAACGATGTACAACAGACTTCGTTGGAAAAGAACGAATATTATAAAGATGCATGAGAAGGAGGAAGAGATTTGGTAAATATAAAAGATTGTGTGTGGGGGGGGGTATTTAGTTAGTTAGTGCAAGAACTGTGACACCAGGGTTGGAAACTGGGATTGGAGAGGCTTTCTGACCTGCAAAAAAAATGCCAGGGCAGCCCTGTTAGCATTTCCCGTAAGGACGCTTCAGGCGATTCGTAATGATCTAACCCCCTCTTAAAGAGAGAAGGCAAAGCCTGGGAGGGTGGACCTCCTAGAACTGTACAGAAACAGCATTAAAAGTATAAAAGAATGTGTAGATGATACAAAAAAAAAAGAACTGGAAAGATACATAATCTAGAACACAGAAAAGCTGATCAGTGAAGCAAGAGATATCGTCAACCGGAACAAAGCAAGGAGCAGCAAACCAAGATGAGTAAAGAAAAATGGGAAGCAAAACAGCTACATGAGTGCTTCATAAGAATGATAAGAGAAGAGACTCATGAAAGCATGTGGACATGATTATGAAAAGGACATTAGAACAAAGAAACAGAATCTCTATTGATAACTGCACAGAACAATGTGATTAGAACTAACTATATTAATCATAGCGTTTTACTCCATTTCGAGGTCCATCGCCAGATAGTGTCCGAGGCATCCCTCAGGTCCATGCCAGAGCATGCCGTGTTTTAGAGGACAGTTGGTGAGGATATGTGCGATAGCCTGCATGTTGGCATCGCAAAGACACTGAGTGTCCTATACATAACCTCGCTTATTCAGGTTGTTTTGGTTGAGTTTTATCCACTCTTTCTGGGGGGGGGGGAGTTAAGAGCCTGCTGGGGGTCTTCTTTCGGTGCCGGAAGAGCCTCGTTGTTGTTACCTTTGACTGACTCATTCCACCAATGCAGACGGAAAGATGCTGTTGTTTGTCCGAGGTCTGTGACAGTGGGAAAGCTTTTGTGAGATGGTAGTTGTTGTGGCACCTGTTGATTTCCAAATATGGAATGGTAATTGTTGTTGCTCTGCTTGTCACGCTCTGCCTTTGCTACCGTCTCCTGACAAATCTGCAGCGGAGCAATTTTGGACAACCTGTAGATAGATGGCAGGTTGGCCGATTTCAGGTTGCCAGTAATCGTCCTGCATGCTTTGCTGAGGTCGACGTCGACCATTGCAGCATGTGCAACAAGCTCATGCCACAGCACAGTATTCTGCAGTCAAGTAGCACAGCACTAAAGCTGACAGATGTAGCATCTCCCCAAGAGCTTTTAGATGTGGAGACACATATTAAGCCTTCCTGTGGCATCCCTGTTAATCTTTTGAGATACCGATTGCAACAAAATACTCATCTTGTAAAATAAAATAAAGTAAATAACTATATTAAAGCTAATATAGACAAAGTACAGGAAAACAGTACATGAAGCCTCTGTGGACAAAGAGACAAAACGGCAAATCACACAATAAATGAATGTAGTATACTTGCCCCAAAATAATATAAAAACAGACTCGGTTGCATGAGAAAAGCAGTACATTAGAAACTATGCAAACGACAAATTGTGCAGACAAATTGTATAGACACAAACAAGTACTGGAAAACGAAAATCACAAAATCCTTTGGGGCATGAAGGTACAAACAAATAAATTCATCCAAGCAAGGAGGTCGGATGTGATGGCAGTTAACAAGAAGAAAAAAAACGCCACATTCCATCGTATCAAAATACATGGAAATGGAAAAGGAAGACAAATATATGGAACTTGTGAAGGTATCTAAAGATATATGGATCATTAATAAATTCAATATAATACCAGTAATCTTAGGATTACTAAAAATAGTTCTGAAAAACCTGGAAAAAAAAGAGGAGAAATTGGAACCAAAGGGAAGACTAAGACTCTACAATGGACGACAATGATGAAAACAGCTGAAATTCTTGAATGCAAAAACCAAAAAACATAAACTACAATTGCTTATCAGTCGTATGAGAGTTGTAACAAAATAAAACAAAAATCGTGGAGAAGACCATGTTCACCTGAGAAGAGAAAGCACTAACCAGACCTCCACAAGTAATTAATTGTAATCGGCTTTTGTAGTAATGCAAAGTAATGTTCAATAGTAGTCAGAAAAGGTGGAGATTACTTAAAATCCAGGAAGACATGATGTCACTCAGACTCCAGGAACACCACTTATTATTGTCAGTGATCAAATCACTGATGTGTGAGAACTTCCAGTGAGTTAATAATAACAAAACGTCTTTATTTAATAATTTTCAAATACAAAATATACAATTTTTAGCAGAGGCGGGAACTTACCTACAAGCTACTCTTCCGTCCAACTCCCTAAAAATGTGACAAACCAACTAAAAGTACTATTTCAACACGTGATAGATTTGTAACATTTTCATAAACAGATGAATGTTCAAAAACGCTAAAAATATTTACACGATGGGACGCACATGGGAACACATGCATTTCAACAAACACGTACTCACTGCACCTGTTAGTTCTCGCTGATGGGCAATCAAGAACACAAAGTAATTAATAAAGGGTTTTCTACATACACTTTGGTCTTCATTCTTTGGTCGTCGCGTGTCCGGCCATTGATCGCCCAGTGATTGTGATCTTCTGTTACTCAACACGAATAAAATTCATGCATAGAAATACAAGAAGACTTGTTGGTGACGTAAAGGTTTTATTGAGAAGAAAATATTCGTCCATGGAAAGAGACCAAAAATGAATCCTTTATAAAAGATAGTCTAAAATTAATTTCTACTTACTTACTGACCTTACTTAATTCAAAACTGGTCGACGAACGAACAGGTCTTGATGAAATTTCTCTTAGGTTTCTGCATATTCAACACGTGTTGTCTCTTGGCTTTCCAGACGCAAAACTGTTTGAAAAGTCTGTGTCGACATGTGACACAATTTCCCTCTAACAACCGATATCTGCTATACAGCATATTTTGTTTAGAGAGCTAACCCTTGACCCGATCACCTCAATTGCTGAGTTCACTGGGTCTATCCCCGTTTGCCGCTAGGCCATCTTGTAATGCACTTAAGGAAACACTCGGAAAATTCATACTAACTCACACAATCTCTATCTATCTGCATAGACCCTAAATATATAAAATATCATCGAAAATGCTATCCCAAACACAAGCCTGACATTAAACAAACAGTTATTTCAAACTTAAACGTGACAGATTAAGGAAACAACTATTTCAAACTTAAGTATGACAAAGAGATGGACGAAACCTCTTCTAAGTATGATTGGATGCGTCTAAAACAATAAATAATGTCGATAAATATGTCGAGATAGAAAGAAACAAAGAAAGAGAGAAAAGGGAAAGGGAGAGAGAGAGAGAAAGAAAAAGAGAGGGGAAGAAGGGGCATATTATGCCACTAATTTGCAACATGTATTTTATAATTGCACAACATATGAATATACATCAAAAAGGATTCAAGTGTTTTCATAATCATAAGGGGACGACCAGAGAATTCCTTTATGCAAATCTAAGTATAGTTAACAATTTGTTCGTTCATAAATAATATTTATTTCTGTGTCGGCTGTTCTCTTTGTATTCGATGTCATATAAATGGGCGATCGGGTATTTATTACAAACATATCACAATCGAGTCAGACATTGTGTCGACATTCTTTCATGCTTTATAACAGATATATATACACACACACACACACACACACACACACACACACATATATATATATATATATATATATATATAAAAGAAAAAACTAGACACACACACACACACACACATATATATATATATATAAATATATATATATAAAAAACTACACACACACACACACATATAGATATATATGCATACATATGTACAAGAAAAGACATTTGGACACCTTATATATATATATATATATATATATACATGCATATATACTTATGTATATACATATATGTATATTTATAATACACATATATACATATATATACATATATACACATATATATACATATATATACATACATACAGATACATATATGCATACATATATACAGATACATACATATATACATATATACACATGCATACATATATACATACATATATACATACATATATACACATATATTCATATACATATATACATACACACACATACACATATATATATATGTGTGTGTGTGTGTGTGTGTGTGTGTGTGTGTGTATGTATGTATGTATACACACACACAAAAGAAAAGAAGTCCTGACTGTTTTATGCATTCGAACACAACAAAGGCTGCCGAGAAAATGTTTTACTTGTTTTATCCCTGTTAGATGATTGCCTGAGACATGACACAATGTGTGCATAACAAGTAAACACAATGCATAAACAGGAATAAAAGGATTAGAACGAAGACATCTATGTGGAACAAAATGAAATCAGCAGAAAGACACACGTGGAGAGATCGATATTTCGCCTCAAAAATGTTTTCGGGCTTTCTCGAGATAAAGGTTTGTTACAATGGACGGTACCGAGAAAACGAGTCGAAATAACGCGGTCGCTATCTGGCTGAGTAGGTAATGGGGGAATTGAGAGTAAGTATAGTAAGACAAAAGAGGGTGACGTGTGCGAGAGTAGGAGCATACGCATATTAGCAGAAAAAAGGTTACCAGGATAAGTTGACGGAAGGAGTAGGAGTAGAGGTCGTAGGAACGATTTGGTGCGAAAAGATTGTAAGCTAAATGAGAGGTCGACACGTGCGTGTTGATGCATGGGGTGGGAAGAAGACAAGCAAGTGTGTGTAGGAAATAGAACAGATAGAATTAGGACGTAACTAAAAGATCAACTTAATCTTTGTCTATTTTCCACAATTAATGTTTTTGGCGTTAATTGATATTATTGCAAGAGTGTGCAATAAAAGCTACTTAAACAGGGTGTCGGTAGTGTATGTTATATACGTATTTGACTATCGCAGCTTTCACAAAGTTAAAACTATGATTGAATTCAAACATATGCCAAACTAACACATTTTTGACATCGCCAAGATTAACATATATGTTATGTTAATAGATCAAATGTGGTAAATAAAACAGACTTGAACAGTGATAAATGACGTCACGTTTTCGAGCTGAGAGGAAAAAGGTTTTAAGATCAGTTCTCTTCGGGAAGCCATGAGAATGAGACATGCCCAAATGCTTCAGAAAATAGATTATCTAAGCGAATGGTAACAAGGACTCTGTCCGTTTATGTTACTCATTTCATTAAGATAGAAAGTACAGTAGTACAGTTAAGAAAACAATTAGCTCCGATAACAAGGCTTATTCTGAAACTAAATGAATCTCTAGAAGAAACGGTGATTGCATTGTTGAATACAGAAATGAAGAGAAAACATATTTTGCATTTCAATAAAAAGAAGATCGAGTCACTCTCAATCTAAATCTAAATAAATCTGATAAATTTATTACAAAAAAACAAAAAATGAAATCATGAGCTGGCAGTAGCAAAAGTCAAACCACAAAAACATATTTTTTTCTTGTGTTTGTATTTTTTTATACAGTGAGCATGTGGTGATATTTGTATCACAAAGAAGGTGGGCTCCCTCTACCGTGCTAGAAGATTACTCACACCTGAGAGTATCCTATATCTTTACAAACCCATTATTTCCCCATGTATGGAGTATCATTGCCACATCTTGGCTGGTGCATTTACCACTAGTTTCTCAGAGTCAAAAAACGAGTCTCTAATCTAATAGGTCCTGCACTATCAACCAAGCTCCAACCTCTGTCCCATCGCCACAATGTTGCATCCCTGTGCCTGTTTTACAAGTACTTTAATAGAATGTGCTCTGATGAACTCATGGTACATGTTCTTCAATGTACATACCCTCAACTAACCTGATAAGTAGTAACATCTTACCCTTCACTGGTGATACCGGATAGCCTTCTACTCTAATAGTTTCTTCCCTCGGACTGCTAGACTTTGGAATTCCTTCCTTGTTTCCTGTTTCTCTGACTGTACTGACACGCAGAAGTTTAAACGTAATGTGAATATACTATTCAATTCCCCACTGTGAGACATGACTCCAAATAGTAAGCACTTATAACCTAGTGGCAATACACCTTGCTCAAGGTGAAAAAGTGTAAAATAAAAAAAAAAAATCACAAGAGAAAAATATAATGAAAAATGTGCACACAAAACCTCTCGGAATCACTCGGATGAAAACGCTTATGAATGGTTATATTTGTTGGTCTTGTATAGATAAAAAAAACAAAAAAACATTGAAGATCTTGTGAAACTTTATAAATGTAATGGTTTGTAATGTGTAGCAAAAGTATCACCAGTAAAACTGAACTTGTGACTGAAAACAGGTCGTGACCAACACTACATATTGACTATGCAAGATCATTTTTTTTTGTCTCATAATTTATACAAAAATCAATTAATACATGCCTAAAAAGCTTGAAATAAAATATTTCCAAAATATATCTATAAAGAGATAGCAATCACAAGAGAGACACATGGTCTAAAGAACGCAAAGTGAGAAACTACCAGTCACCAAACATTGTTCACTCTGTGACTCCAACAATATATAAACAAATGGACTTTGTTGTTGACAATATGTTTTGTATAACACTGCTTTCTAGTTGAAACTCGTTTTTGTCTAAATAATTAACCGTTATTAAAACAAATGCCTAATTATTCTACAGAACTGAGAACTTAGAAATTCACAGAGAAAAGCAATGAAACCCACACAGGATTCCAAATATGTGTCTACAAAAAGAACTAGTAAGTATGAACTGATAGCACTTTTGCCCACTCAGTGTAAATAACCCTGACTTACCCAACAAGCAGTAAAATCCCACCCCTTCACAGTAGAGATCCCTAGATACCGAGAGAAGACTTTTATTCTAATAGTTTCTTCCCACAAACAATGTTTATATAATTTTATTTTTACATATGTATATATATATATATATATATATATATATATATATATATATATATATAAACGATATATATATATATATATATACGTAAAAATAAAATTATATAAACATTGTAAGGAGTTTACGTGGATCGACCAACATTTATACATTCTTCACGTATCATCAGGACTGCAAATGAATTTCGTAGTCCGAAAATAAAGTAAACCCCTCCCATAGACGCCTTACAATGTTTATATATTTTTATTTATATAAAAGCTCTGCACGCGTATTGAGCACTTTTACAGAAATATTAGTTTTAGTTCAAGTTAGCAATATACCTGAACTTAATCAATATATACAAGGTGAGAGAAAAACACTCATACGAGGGGCATCCCAAAAGTAATGCCTCCTGTTTTTTTCATTCTGCCCAAATGGAACAAAGGGATTGCAAATTGGTTATGATTACTGAACTTATGCATTCATGACTTGAAAGTTTCATCTCTCTGTTGCAGATATTGATGGTGTGAGACTAAGAAAGCAACCCCTGTCATAGACATGCATCAGAAACAGAAATCTGTCATTTAATTTCTGGCAAAAGTTCATTGAGAATGGTAATGACTATGTGGAAAAATAAATTCTGGGGCACGAAAGTTGCTAGTTTTAATGGTATCGCTCCCGTTTTTGTAGATCTTAAATCTTTTAAGTTAAAAAAAAAATAAGAGCGTTTACTTTTGGAACAACCCTCGTATGATAAAGCAGGCTTCGCACGTCAATGTACAGTGAACGTTCATCGCTGAGAAAAGTGCATTGAGAATGGTGGTGACTATGTAGAAAAACAAATTCTGAACACAAAAGGTTTTAATGATATCACTTCCGTTTTAATAGCTCTTCAACAAAAAAAATAGGAGGCCTTACTTTTGGAATGGTCCTTGTATATTTGAATACCTTTTTATTTCCATTAGGCGGCATTACTCTTGGAACGGCCATTGTACATATAACATTATAGTCGTTCACACAATATATATCACGCATATATCACAGCAGCTGTCACATATGACTCCATATTAAAAAAAAAAATATTCAATGTGAATAGATGAGTTTCGTAAATAGTCACATCATACATAATCAACAAAAAGTGCTCGTCTGAGCTTCAATCTATGCCTCCCCCCTTGCCAAACTTTCACAAAAAAATCACTTGACTAGCTACAGTCACTATCAATAATTTCCCCCACTCTCTATCTGTGCCTAAATCTAAACGCAGATTCCATGAACAAAGTTTCTTACCTAGAACTGCCCACCTATGGAACACTGTTACTCTGGTCTGCTTCCTGAACAATTACAAAATGGTAGCCTTCAAGTCCAATGTAAACAAGTTCTTGTTGAGCCGTCCCCTTAAATAATCCAAATTCTACCTAATCTGCACCATTAACGATTACTACACTACCACCTTACATTCATTAATCCTTATCCTCGAGTAGCCCTCGGGCCTTGATAAGTGGTGACTCCCTTGTAAAAAAAAAAAAGGAAAAGATAAAGAGAATCTCTGTTATGCGAACTTTTAACAAAAATGAACGTAAGAAGATCGCGTGAAACATGAAACTCGCTAACAGCTAAATGCAACAAATACACAACACGTGATCACATTTATTTCTATGCATTTTATTTGCGTTGTTTACGTTATTCGGACTACTGTTCTCATCTTGGAGGTTATTCGCACAACATTTTTGCCAGTGTAACCTCAGATCGTTTTCAGACGTGATTTGTTGTATTTTGGAATCTCTATAGCAAGACCAGGTATAAGTATTAAGTAATTCGTAATTATATTTTTAGTATCACTGGTACTGAGGAATCTTCAACCTTTCAAAAGACTGTCACTTAGAACTGTTTATCACTTAGCACTTATATCCGTTACGCTATGCAGATTAAATAAAATGTTCTGTTTAAAATTCCGCAGAAATTCTTGAGTCCAACAAGACATCTGAAGAAAGTCGGAACTTACATCGGCTGAAACGTTGTGAGAATAACATCCGAGATAAGAAGACTAGTTTGAATAATACAAATGATTATTAATCCTCATCTTTAAAATACCAAAACAGTTTTGCACCACTTTTATCTCCCTTCTTACAAAAATTAAAATCAAGATATAATGATACTAAGCTTTATGTCTAGAATCCTTATTCCATCAGGTTGACAAGAAAGTTCTTGCGGTTTTTAACTTTTTAATTCAGATGAACATATCTCAGCTCAGACAAAAATTTATTGATCGAAATAAGCACCATCAGAATCAACACACTTCTACCAACACAAAACAAGTATATTTATGCCAGTAACATAAAAAAATCTTGTGTTCTGGTGACGATAAAGGCACTGAAGGCGTTTTTGATATCGCTTAGGATTTTGAAGCATTTCTCATGCAGAAAATTATCAAGATGCATGAAAAAGTTGTAGTCGGTAGGTGAAAGGCCTGGAGAGTATGAAGTACAACTTTGTTATATATGGGTCGTGGAATTGCATTTATGCAAAAGATCCAGCTAATTTGCATATTCTTTTAAACATTAATTTTAGTTCATTCCCTATTAGGTTTTTCAGTTTTCTTATGGGATGATCATCTTTAGTAAACTACCACGTGTAATCATATTCATGCAGATATTCTACATGATTTATACTTGCATAATATTTGCGTAAAAAGGTTATAGTAAACCCAAACGTCTTTCTATATATATTTATGTATGTATATGTATATTTGTTTAAAAACTTTGCCTACCAAACTCCTCTGTCAGTTTTTAGTCTATAGACATGAAACTTTATACATAGGGTACTCGAACATATGTGAAACTTTATATTTGGCTTTTAGCCTGGGAAAATCGGTGCAAAAGTATAAAAATTTAAAAAATGAAATTTGCCAGGTGATGGTCGAATGCCGGCATTACATATATGCATGTGTAACGTAATAGCTATTGGTTCATGTTTTAATTTTTAGCCTTGCAGCAAACATGTCTTCATAGTACAGTCATTAGCATCAAAGGAAAAAGTAAATCGTAAACTAAATGTTTTGGTTTTAATTCTGAGTGGTGGCACGCAAGTCATTTTTTTTTTTTTTTAACTTTTTAAATCATTACTATATATTGAGTTCAATTTATTGTCACACAGACTCCAGGGAATACTGCTGGTTGTTGTCAGTGAGCAATGTCTGATGATGGTGAGAACTCCTAGTTAGTACTACTACTATTAATACTACTACTACTACTACTACTAGTAGTAGTAGTAGTAGTAGTAGTAGTAGTAGTAGTAGTAGTAGTAGTTTGTGTACTACTGGAGATAAAGAGGGAAAAACTTGAAACAGTAAAGGGCATAGAATTGCCTAACTAAAAAATGATAAAGGCATAGCTGATAATACAATATCTAGCAGTTCTAAAAGCAAACACCATCAAGTCACCAGTAATGAAAGAGAAGATCCGAAAAGAATATCTAAGAAGAATGAGAAAGCTCTTTGGAACCAAAGTTATATAGTAAAAACATAAAAGGAATAAATACCTGGAGAGTATGTCGTGTAAGATACTCTGAACCCCTCATCAGCTGGACAAAAGATGTTGTCAGGAACCTAGATCAAAGAATAAGAAAACTAATGAGCATGCATTGTACACAAAGATGGTGGTTTGGTTTATTTACAGCATATTAACTTTTTTTTCTTTTTTTTTTTCATTTGAAGATTGTAATGCAGGGTATGGGGCAGCCAAACCAGCTGCCAACATTGCCCCGCTTTTTTATTGAAACCAACCGAGAGCTCTTTTTAGTATCCTCGCTGTTCCCTTAAGTGCAATTGTCTGAATCTCTTTTGCACTTGGTTCACCAGGAATATTAGTGAGGTAGGACTTCAGGTTCTTCTTCATAAGTCCTGTGGCACCTATGATAACTGGTATGATCGATATCCCCTTTAGGTTCCAGTTTCTTTTCATATCATACATGAGACCTTGGTATTTGGTCTGTTTCTCTCTTTCAGCTCTGTTAAGACCGCCATCATTAGGAACACTCACTTCAATCAAGGTTGCAACTATGGGTTAATTAATGTCGAATAAAATTATCAAATATAATTCTATAGGTAACATGTTATTATGTATATTCCTAGAATGTATTATTCTCAGAATACAATGCATTACTCTCAGAAAGCATTACTCTTAGAAAGAAATTTTACAGAGAGGATACCGTCAAATCTCTCAAAAGAACAGTACTCGCAGAATATGTTGCTTTCAGAATAAATTGATTTTCAAAAACATTATTCATACAAGAAAATTTTACAGTGAGAGTGGGAGCATTACTCTTTGAAAAAAAAAATTACTCCTGAGTATTGGTAATCTTCTTTCCTCTTCAGCACGATTGATCCTCAGTCACTGTCTTCTAGTATCTATTTTGGAGAGAGAATAAAAAGGAGAAATAAAGTTTTGATATTTTTGAAGAATCCAAAAGAATAATATGGCTGGGAACGAACTTATAGATACTAGGGCAAGACGTGACCAGCTGATTGATCGAATCAGGCCTCTCTGATCTCACATCATGTCGAAATAAGAGCCAAAGTGGAAGAATAACTCAGCCACTAGGATCTAATCTGAAGACATCATGGGTCAGCAACCACAGCTTACAGGTAGCTTCGTTCTTTTTTTTTGGGGGGGGGTACTTCTCTTCATGGAGTTGTAATCGACAAAATCATCGTATTGCTAGCAGTGTACACCCAAAAGATGATATGGACCAAATCTAAATAAGGAAAGAAGGAGGATATAGATTGGTAAGTATAGAACTGAACAATATACTCCTCAGTCCATTCATTATTACTAAAGTGTGTTTCTTTCATTTCAGCAGTTGACTGGCTTTTAGCCATCTAACTCTCTTTCGTCGAACCTACAGTCCCACGTTTGAATGTGGCGCTACGATGCAGGAGCGATGCTGAATGGAGACAGTTCTTTAATGAGGCTGATATCCCCGACCCTGCCTGTACCCAATACGCTCAAACCTTCATGAAAAACCATCTCACAGAGAAAAACGTTCAAATACTAACTAATGCCCATTTGGACAGTCTCGATATTCATGTTCTTGGTGATAGACTTGCTATCCTTGCTCTCGCCCAAACCTATTCTCTGATGATAGCACCATCCGTCGTTTCTAATTCCGCAAGTTTCAAATCTTCCGCTGCTTCAATCAAACTCCCTGATGTCATGGTGAACATGAGTCATCCTCAGTTCCGAAAGTCTGTCATTCATTGGAGATTGAAGAGTGTGCAAGAACGTTACTAACATATTCCCAACATAGGTTTAGAACCTCCTGTACAGTTGTCGTGAGGATTCTGTACAGAACAGTGTCATTAGTTCGTATCCAGCGGCATGCCAGAAGATGAAATCCTTGAGGTAATTGAATCCTTGGTTACGGTACGCATCAACCCTGCTGTCCATCACATGAATTTCTGCAACCTCACTTAAGCTGAAAATGAACCTTTGAAAGATTTTAGTTCGTACGTGATCATTTGCAGTGGATTGTGAATTCGCTTGTCCTAGATGCCATTTTGACATGTCTCTGATCAACATCAAAGACCAGTTTATCCATGGGATCAACAATGCAACTCTCCAAACAGACATTTTAGCTAAGATGTTGTCAAAGATGTTGTCAAGCACAGAGAAGACTTTGAAGCAATGGTCAGTGATGTCTCAGCTCACCCAGTCATCTGATATTTGTGCTGTTAGACCAGAGACCAGTCTCCAGTTATCGCAGAAACAAGTTTTAACAATTCAAATCACCACAGTAGTATTGCCCATGGTATATTTGCCCCACCCCCCTCAACCCTGCTTGGGGTAAAACTTGTTCGGTGTGTAGGAAACCAAACCGCTCTAGTAATGTATGCAGATATTCACAAATGTCCAAGAGCAATAGTCTGATAACTTGTGTCCAGCTTGATAAAGAAATTAAGTGGTGGAAATATATGCATGGCTGGCCCGAAACAGTTGCAACAAATGGGGCTCAATGAATCCCAGTTGCTTCCATGCTTCAAAAAGGTATTAGCTGTTAGCGGATCTGCCTTAACATGCAAGGGGGAGGATCACTGTCAAGTTCAATATTAAGGGTCATCTCACCACGCAAACCCTCTTTTTCTGTGACAAGGTTGATCGCTTGTACTTCAGTAGGGTAGGGTGTATGAAAGTTAACATATTGCCAAGTATCTATCCCTCTCCAATGCAGGTAAGTTGTCAGAGCAGTCCAGGCATCTCATGTTCCACCAGAACAACCAGCATGCCTTCCTTTTGCACCAATTCCAGAGAATGTGTCTAAACTTGAGATGGCCAGTGTTTCAGCCTTGAACAAATTGAATAGTATCACCTTTGATGATATTACCAGTGCAGCACAGGCTGACTCCCCTTCCTGACCCACTGATCACTGACGCCACTGCTCAAAGTGAGTCCACACCAACACATGATTTGCAACCTGACTCTAATGTTCCTGATATGACATGTCGGGATGAGGGAGTGACTGACCGGTGGTGACGAAGAAGATGCCCCGAGCTCTGAAGAACTTACAGCCTTTCAACAACCCTGGTCTGAGGGAATGAACCCTGTGTACTCTTGCTTTTGAACCAGAAACTATCATGGACTGGGAGGAAGGAGATGAACAATATACTCCTGAGTTCCTTCATTTTTTGCTAATGTATACTTCTTTCATTTCAAAAGCTGACTAGCAGTTAGCCATCTAACTCCCTTTCATCGAGCTTATGGTCCCACATTTGAATAAGAACACTATGTTGATGATGAACAAAAGAAGAAAAATACACTGCTAAAATAAACACTACAAAGAGAAATGAGATGAAAAACAAAGACAAGGAAAGAAACATGGGAAAAGAAACAGATGCATGGACGATTTATAAGCCTGGTCAAAGAACTAGCTCATAAAAATACATGAACATAGCTTAAAAAAAAAGACATATGAATAAAGAAAAAGAATTGCACAAAACAACACAATCAGAACAAACTATATAAAAGTCAAAATAGATAAAAACCCTGACAAACAGTAAAATGTAAACTCTGTGGACAAAAAAGTGGCTCACAAAAGGGAATGTAGCATACTAGCCCAAAAGGAACACAAAAACAAACGAGGGATCTTTGCAAACGTCTGCACTTTGAACATATGGACAAATAGTACTAAAACAACAAACTGCATACAGCATTGGAAAATAAAAATAAAATTCTCTGGAACAGGGAAGTACAAACGAACAAACCAATCGAAGCAAGGAGATTGGATATGATATGTAATGCCACAAAGAAAAAACCCTGCCAAAACGTAAATTTTGCCATCCCAGCATTCACAGGGTGAAGAACAAGGAGACAGAAAAACTTGCTAGATTGTTGAAATAAATATGGAATCTGAAGATAATTAACAATCGTAATAGCACTAGGGACACTCTTTAAAAAAATACATAAAAAATTATATAAAAATTGGAATCAAAAGGAGACACTATATAATTCACAACACGGATTAAGGTGAAAATATTAAAGGAAATCCTTGTGTATCTAAACAATCAACATAACGAATGAACAAGACATAAGCTGAAATAAAAATGGTTTGGCTTGATCTGTTTCATGACATATCAAACATCTATAAGTCACTTAATGCCAAATAAAGTTGTCAAATGGAATTCTGTAGGTAGAATAATTATTCTATGTTCTTACAAAACATTACTCCTAGAAGAAAATTTTGCATGGAGAGTGGAATCATTACTCCTAGAAAACATTACTCTTCGACAGTGGTGATCATTTTTGTACTCAATAAGATTGACCCTCAGCCACTGCCTTCTAGTATCTCTTTTAGAAAAAATAAAAATGAGAAGTAAAGTTTGGATTTATCAAATGGTTGAAAAATACAGTTGGAGATGAACATATAAATAGGGCAGGACGTGACCCACTGTTTAATCGGATGAGATCCTCTGAACTCCCATCTAGCAAAAGTAAGGGCCGAAGTGGATTATTGCAAGTCACTAGGCCATGGAGTGCTCAGGCATCAGGATCCAATCCTAAAGCATTATAGGTCATTAACCACGGTGAACAGGTGGGCTTGTCTTTAGATTTGGGGATGGGTGGTTACTCCGCTGCATGGGTTTGCAGTTGGCAAATTCTTGACTCTACAGACAGAGTGGTAAAATGCAAATAGAGCAGAAAAAATAAAAAGATCTGTGGACAATGATAAAAACCAATATGCCACATCATAAATATATACCACATCATAAATATATATTAAATCATGAATATATACCACATAGTAAATATATATAGCACATCATAAATATATACCGCAGCATAAATATATACTGAATCATAAATATGTACCTCATCATGAATATATATCATATCATAAATATACATTGCATCATAAATATATATCACATCATAAATATATACTTGATCATAAATATGTACTGCATCATAAATATATGCCACATCATAAATATATGCCACATCATAAATATATACCGCAGCATAAATATATACCACATTATAAATATATACTGCCTCATGAATATATGCCACATCATAAATATATACTGCAGCATAAATATATACCACATTATAAATATATGCTATATCATAAATATATGCTGCATCATAAATATGTGCTGCATCATAAATATGTGCCGCATCATAAATATGTGCCACATCATAAATATATACTGCAGCATAAATATATACCACATTATAAATATATGCCGCATCATAGTATATACCTCATCATAATATATACCACATCATAAATATATACCATATCATAAATATATACCACATCATAAACATATGCAACATCATAAATACATACCTCATCATAAATATATACATCATAAATATATACCATATTATAAATATATACCATATCATAAATATATACTACATCATAAACATATGCCACATCATAAATATACACCTCATCATAAATATATACCATATCATAAATATATACCACATCATAAATATATACCACATCATAAATATATGCCACATCATAAATATATGCCACATCATAAATATATAACTCATCATAAATACATACGACATCGTAATATATATACCTCATCATAAATACATATCATATCATAAATATAGACCTCATCATAAATATATGCCACATCATAAATATATACCTCATCATAAATACATACCATATCATAAATATATACCTCATCATAAATATATACCTCATCATAAATATATACCTCATCATAAGTATATACCTCATCATAAGTATATACCTCATCATAAATATATACCTCATCATAAATATATACCTCATCATAAATATATACCTCATCATAAGTATATGTCGAGGTGGAATAAAAAACAGACACGTTTCGGAAGTTTTCTTGTGAGGATTGTTAACATGTATTGAGATTATTCTTATTACTGTTCTTTTCTTGGATGTTTTGATCACAACGTTTCAACCAATGTAACCTCTGACCCTCTTCAGTTTCATCTTGTCAAACTCGGGAATCAGTACGAATTTTCGAACTGGTTGTTTTTCAGCCTGGGGAAACTTGTTGCCACTCGTACTCCAGGAAATTACATCTCAGCTTGTACATATCCATTCATGTGAAAGTGAACAATTAAATTATTGATTACCTCCACCTGTACGAGAGAGAGAGAGAGCGAGAGAGAGATAGAGAGAGAGGGGGGCAGACAGATATCCAGATATAGATCGCTATGAATATATATATATATATATATATATATGTATATCGATATATTTATCTCTCTCAGTCTCACTATATCAATATCTCCTATCTCTCTATCAACCCCCCTCCCCAATACATGCATGCTCAGTAGTCAATATCCGTTTGATGCCAGTCTAGTCTGTTCATACAAATCAATCGATCTGCCTACCCATCAGTAGAGAATGTGTCTATCGACCAACAACACCAGTATATGTGTCTGCTTATCGTCCTATCGATCTATCTATCTGCTATTGGGTGACCCCGAAAAAATGCCACCCATTGAATCGTTAATAAAATTAATAATTATAACTGTAATCCAACCACATTTGGTACAAATAAACATCCATTCTATGCCTGACTTGTCCATCAAGTTTTTATCCTGAATCTCCAACATTTTTATTTGTTTTATCACCGTTCAATGACAATCATACCTGGATACGACATGCAGATTTGTCAAGAACTTTGATATACGCCTTTTCTTAACACTGATTCGATTTTAGCTGTGATGGCTCTTTTCATTTCAGAAATAGTATGGGGATTTTTTGATAGGCATTTACTTTGAGATAAAACCTATCTATGTATGTATCCGTCTCTCTATCTCTCTCCCTCTCTCTATCTCTCTCTCTCTCTCTCTCTTTATATATGTATAACTAACGATCTGCCTATATTTATATGTATGTATGTATGTATGTATGTATGTATGTATGTATGTATGTATGTATGTATGACCAAAGATCAGTCTATACCTATCTATCGATCGATGTTTATATCTATCTATCTATCTATCTATCTATCTATCTATCTATCTATCTATATATCCAATGTTTATGGTATCAAGGTGAGATCTTGATCTGTTTATATCTATTTATATGTATGTATGTATGTATGTATCTATCTATCTATCTATCTATCTAATGGATCGTCTCTATCTGCATATATCTATTTACCCATTTTTTCTTACAAAAAGCCTTATAAAGGCTCACAGGTTACTAGAGGATATGTTATTTAGTTTAACAGGTAACCTGTGAAACACAGAGGGGTTTATTAATGATGGATGTAACTGGTCAGAAATCGACTATTTAAAAGGCCGGCTCAACAAGAAATTATTTACATTGAAATTAAAAACAGCAATGTTATAGTCAGCTGAGAAGCAGCCCCGTGATACTGTGTTTTACAGACAGGCAATTCTAAGAAAGAAACTTTGTTCACGGAAATTCCGCTTAATTATAAGTACAAAGAGAGAGTGAATTTGTTGATAGTTGTTGTAACTATTCGAGTTCTTGTTGTGAATGTTTTATAGGAGAATGGATCATTTTTTTCATCTATGTATTTTAGTTACTATTTATCTATCTGGCCATATCATATGAAAAAAACAAAACAAACAAAAAACTATCGGTTTGTGTCTTTTTCCATGTAGAAAGAAAGAAAGAAAGAAAGAAAGAAGAAAAAAAACAATAAAGATCTCACCTTGCTACCATAACTGTAAAAACTTATTTTTCTCCACCCCCCTATTCTTACCATCAAACAGAATACTATGAACAGAGTTTCTATCCAATAACTTTTCATATGTGGAACATATTAGCACGTGACTGCTTTCCTGCAAGCTAAAACATGGTCATTTTCAAATAATTGTAAACAATAATTGGCATAAACTGTCCTCATAAGTTATCTTTATTAATTCCATTCATCAATTTCAATTCTCTCATAATATTCTTCATCATTCAACTGACAATTGATCCAACCTATTCTCGAGTGGCCTTTGACCTTGACAAGTGCTGATGTAAAAGAAAATAATCCAAAGACGACATCGTACGCGATACACATCGAAGTGCGACTATATCGTTTAATAATGTCAATGTAACAGCATAGTTAACAATAGTTAACACATGCTGATGCAGGCAGCGCACACATGCAAGTAGCTAAATGTTTACTTCCATTTATTTGTTTCCCCATGAGAGAAAAATTTGACAGAGGTCATTTTTAATATCCAGCTCCCCAGAAAAAAAAGGACACTTTGGATTAGGAGTCAAAAATTAAAAATTGTCTTAGTCTAAAAGGGTTTTCCCTTCACTGACTAAGAACAGAATTAACTTAGTGTAGTATCAGAACAGTTACAACATTTTGATCTCAGCCAAATGTTTACTTCCTTTTGGTCTTTTGGCTTAGGAGCAAAATGTAATATCCGTTCTGATATTCAGTCAGTGAAGGAGAGAGCGATCTAGGCTACGAAAATTTTAATTTTTTGTCCTAGTCCAGAGTACCTCTTTTTTGAGAGTTAGATTTTTTGTGTTTAACGTGGGGAGGCAAGTAAATTAGGGACACAGACTATGGCATCGGCACCTCGATCCAATGGGATCTATTTCGTTTACTTCGTGCATTAACTTTAGGTTGATATGGCGTACCCCCCCCCCCTCCCATGGCTTTCTCTATACATGAACACCTGAATACCCACTTTAAAATTAAAGTACATGTCCATACGGTATTGACTTTTTAACTTGACTCATCACGTGCATTAAATAAGTTGACCACAGGTATCAATTTTGTTTGTACTAGGGAGTCATCGCTTATCAAGGCCCAAAGACCACTAGAGGATAAGGATTAAAGATTGCCAAGTTGACTGAAACAACACCGCCGTAATCATTAATGGCAGAATTCGGGTAGGGGTTTGATTATTTGAGAGGTCGACTCAACACAAACTTATTTACATTGGACCTGAAAACGACCACGTTATAGTCAGGTGGGACGCAACTCCGAGGTATTATGTTCCACGGGCGAACAGTTTTAGGAAAGAAACTTTGCTCATGGTATCAAAATATATTTAAGACAGAACACCTTCCTTTAGACATGTTTCGTTGAATAGGATCGACAATGGATTCTGTAGTCTTTCTTTCACTAGCTTTTCGTGTGCTCTCATCAATGCTGTTTTTTGTTTTGTTTTGTTGGTTTTTTTTTACTTCTCTTTCCGATGAAATAAAGAACACGTCCAATTGATGCCTCGATGTTTTTGTTCTCATTGTTTTAACTATTTCATTAGTCATCTTCAAGGACGTGTATGTTTGTTAATAACACCAGTAATAATGATTTTTTTTTGTGTGAAATTAGTTACGATATAAATATATGTGGATATGACATCTGCAGTGAGCTGTTTCGCCGTATGACGGCTCTTCAATGTGGCTAGACGAACAAGTGCTTTACGTTGACGTTTGAAACGTTCGAAACGTGAACTTTGGTCAGCAGGCAAGACCGCTTACCCTTATGCTATCACAATTGCAATGAAGTAATGGAAAATATAATCCTCATATATGTTCATATTTGTATTATCGACTGCCGGGGGTGCTTAATTCTTTGACGAAAAGTTATCCTTTACATTACGTTGAAGTCTGTTGTGTCTTTACTAGAGAGCTCAATCTAGTATATCTGTGCCCCTATAATTTTGTGTGTGTGTGTGTGTGTGTGTGTGTGTGTGTGTGTGTGTATATTGATATTAATATTAAAACCCCTTTTTTCTATTTATTTAAAAAGAAAATACAACTTTCTTATATATGGGTCGTGGAATTGCATTCATCTGCAAAAGATCTAGCTAATTCGCATATTCTTTTAAACATTCATTTTAATTAATTCCCAATTAGTTTTTTCGATTTTCTTATGGAATGATCATCTTTAGTTAATTATTACGTGTAATTATATTCATGCAGATATTCTACATGATTTATACTTGCGTAATGTTTGCGTAAAAAGCTCATAGTAAACACAAACCTCTTTCTATATATATTCATGTATGCGTATATATTTTTGTTTAAAAACTTTTGCCTACCAAACCCCTTTGTTAGTTTTTGGTCCACAGACATGAAACTTAATATATAAGGTATTCGGACCTATACGAAATTTTACATTTGGATTTTAGCCGGGGGAAATCGGTACAAATGTGTGAAAATTAAAAATATGGAATTTGCCAGGTGAAGGTCGAACGACGGTATTACGAATATGCATGCGTAACATAATAGTTATTGGTTCATGTTTTAATGTTTAGCCTTGCAGCAAACGTCTTCATAGCTCAGGCATTAACGTCAAAGGAAAAAGTAAATCGTAAGCTAAACGTTTTGGTTTCGATTCTCGCTGGTTGCGCACGAGTTATTTTATTTTATTTATTTATTTATTTTTACTTTTTAAATCATTACTAAGTATTGGGTCCAATATAATATAATAATAAATACGAAATCTGCAATAATTAAAAAATCATATTTAAGAGTATTTTGCGACGGAGCAATGTTGAGCGGCACACACACACACACACACACACATATTTCGATTGACACTATGCATTCATTTGATCTTCCATCGATGCCTGCGGTTTCACCGAAAATACTGGAAACCCAGCCCGTAAGATCAAAGATACCAAATGTAAGCGATTCTCCAGTCAATTTTCTGATAGTGTAACGTAACACTAACACACGATTATGTGCTTGCTACACTTGGGACATTTGGTATCTTTAGCCCTGCGGGCTGTTTCCATAAGAAAATGTAAGATCTACCTAATGTATATAATCCCAACTTTAATCTACATGTAATTGAGCACTCTGGTTTGCAGTGTTTATCATAAACACACATATATAAGTGTGTGTGTGTGTGTGTGTGTGTGTGTGTGTGTGTGTGTGTGTGCGCGCGCTCGCGCGTGCTTTTGAGATCCATTTATTAATGTCGATCTGGTTCTCGCAATAACTGTTAATGCATTTGCATGCCTCGGAAAACAAAACGCATTTGATTTTTTTTATGGCAAAGAAAGGCTCATTGTGTACTTTATGCCAATATAATTACACGTTTTACTTTAATACACTAAACAACAACTTGTAACACCAGGGACACCACACACATATATACATGTTTGCTATTGGTAATTACAATTACGAAACATTGAACTAAACATAACAAACACCATTCACTTAACACTAAGAAAAGAGCACAAAATATACTCTCTCTCTCTCTCTCTCTCTCTCTCTCTCTCTCTCTCCTAACTATCTCTCTATCTATCTATTTATTTATATCTCCTCGATTTTTTTACGAATAAAATTAAATAGCATTATTATTAGTAGCAGTAGTATTATTCTTAGTCCAAGTCGAGCTATTATAAAACACGCACTTCCTATAACATTATATGGACGATGCTTGCTATAGACACACCCGCACTTCAATTGTCGGTATTTATTTACCCTTGACACGAGGTTCGTTTGTTATGGGGGAATCCGAAGCCCTAACCCTAAAATAAAAAGGCGGGGTAGAGGGACTCTGGATAGCTACAAAAAAGTTCTCCTGTGATCGGGGATTCATCGGCATTCCCCAAAAGCTCAGATGACCGGCAATAAAGAAAAAAAAAAAAAAACCTTCTCTCCAGGAGGATGTGGTAATGCCTGGGAGTATGACCTCTTGTTACCGAACAGGGCGATACTCCACTCTGATCTCAGGGCCATGACAATGTTGGTATGTTAAAACTAACAAACAAACAAAACAAATGCAATAAATAAATAAACATGCAGTTAATCCATGTTGTTGCAATGTTAGTATTGTTACAATATATATATATATATATATATATATATATATATATATATATATATATATATATATATATATGAAGAAATTGCAATGCTTGTCGTCGTAAACTAATCTGACACATATATGCACGATGTTTGCCGACATTGTCGTTCAAACTTCAAATTTTACATATTATCACATATAGATCATGCTTTGTACTTACCACGCAATCAGGACATTTTTTTTTTCTTGTTTCTCGCGAGCTGTAAACTTGTCCCACCCCGCAGTACGGCTGCACCGCCCTTCTTTTTGAAGACCCCAAAAAATCTCGAAAAACAACCACAACAGTAAGAGACGAAGTCGTTCGTTAATAAAAATAGAGATAGATAGATATGTAGGTATATATAGATGTGACGGGGAGAGGTGAGATGGAAAAAAGGAAAAAGAGATAAGACTCCGTCACACGGACTCGGAAAGAGAGAGAGAGAGAGAGAGAGAGAGAGAGAGAGAGAGAGAGAGCTAGCTCCAATCGACTTTAGTATATATATTGCAAGGCAAAGACATTAGATTATGGACAGACAGACAGACATACTGACAGACACAAATTCTGACTATGTGTTTGTGAGAAAAAAAGAGAAACGAAGAGAGAAAGAGAGTGAGAGAGAGAGAGGGAGGGGGGAAAGAAAGAGGGGAAAAGAAAGAGAAAAATTGCACTAGGCTATGGAAAGAAAGATAAATAACTATATAGCAGCCAATATTTAGCTCTCGGGGAGACGGAGGGGAAGGATATGTGTCGGTCAGTGGGTGGGGAGTATTCGGGTTAGGGTTGGGATGCGGTGTATTATTGCACAAAATGAAATTCAACTGTAGCTTTTTGCGATTGCTCATGTCTGGGACGGCAACTCATTTTTTTTTTTTATTATTATTTCGCTCAAACACGGCGGCTCTTAAAAAAAGGTTTCATGAAAGGGAGATAAACACAAGAGAAAAAAGAAGGAAAGGAAAAAGAAAAAAGGAGAGGAAAAGAATTAAGGGGATAGACTGAAAGAGAACGGGTGATCAAAAAGAAGGAAAAGATAGACATATATTGTTAAAAAGGGAGAAAACAAAGAAAAATATAGAGAAGAAAAGAGGAAATAGAAGAAAGAGAGAGAGGGGGCGAATGCAAAAGATAGAGAGAGGGAAGAGAAGTAAAAAAATGTGTAAGAGTCATAAATGATAGAAAAGGAGAAAAGAGGAAAAGAGAGAATGGAGGAGAGACAAGCACTAAGCAGATACAAAGATAGAAAGAAAGAAGAAAGAAAGAAAGAAATAGAAGAGATACGAAAGAAAGAAAAAAGAAAGAAAGAAACAGACGTAAACGATCGAAAGAAAGAAAAGAGAAGAACAAAATGGGAAAAAAGGAAGAGAGGTCGATAAAAAAAATTGACCTAAATCCTTGCAAGCGAGAAAAGGAAGAGAAAAAAAGAAAGAAATTAAAAGAAAGATAGAAACACACTCAGAAAGGGGAGTAGAAAAGAGAGAGAGAAAAAGGGGGGATAAATCGAGGGGAGGAGAGAGGGAGAGGGGTTTAAAAAAAGAAGAAGGAAAAAATGTATCTGTGCCACACTGTCGAAGCCAACAAGTTGTATGTGCGTTCATTTTGCATATTCCATTCACCAGAACGCTGGATAAAAAAAGCAAATAAATATAAATAAATAAAATAAAAATAAATAAAATAATAATAATCAAACAAGACTCGGAGATACGGGTCAATTCATTATGATTATTATTATGATTAGAGAAAAGAGCGGAATAGAGAGAGGGAGGTGGGAGAAGAGAGAGAGAGACGCGAATTAACAGATATAGTTAGTAGACTATAAAGACTTTCGGAGATACGATGTGTTTGTGCAGAGAGCTGATGTTGCGAAATCCCAACCCGCACTTCTGAACTGACATCGTTTGCGTGTAGTGACCCGGAATATTACAGTTCAGAAGTGCGGTTGACGATTTCGCAACATTGCGCGCACACGCACACACACACACACAGACACACACACACACACAATTATTTAATTATATATGAGATAAATTATGGAGAGAGGGAGACTTAATTGAAAAGAAAAGAGGAAAGTAAAAGCCAGTTCACCATGATTTCCTGTCTGTCTGTCTGTCTGTCTGTCTGTCTGCCTGTCTGTCTGTCTGTCTGTCTCTCTCTCTCTCTCTCTCTCTCTCTCTCTCTCTCTCTCTCTCTCTCTCTCCATTTCCACTTCGTCGTCTTCTTTGACTTCCATTTATTGCGTTTTACACGATATTTTTGTTTTGTTTCCTGATACTTTTCTACTCCCACCCCGTGCTTTCTCACCTCTTTCTCTCCCTTTCATTCTCCCCCCACCTCTCTCTCTCTCTCTCTCTCTCTCTCTCTGGCTGGTTCTTTCTTTTTAAGTGATTCCACTCACAAATTTACTTTTTCCCCGTCTTTTTTTCGTCTTTTTTTTCTAATAAAAAGTTATTTCCGTGGCTTTATTCTACGATATTGTTAATGTTTTTCAATTTCCCAATCTATCCAATCTTTTTCAGTTTTAACATGTGTTTACTTCTCCCCTTCTTTTCCCTCTCTCTATAACTCCCTCTCCTTCTTTTTCGTTACAGAGAGATTAGAAAGATAGAAAGAGGCAAAACAAAAAGAAAGTGGAGAAAGACGAAGACACCCCCCTCTCTCTTTTTTTTCTTTTCTTTATCTATCCCTCATACTCACACACTCTTTCTCACGCTTTTTCTCGCCATGTTATCATCGCTTGGTAATTTCCACGTCAATCCAAGCCTCCTTCTTTCTTTCTGTCACTTCTTTCTCCTTTAACTATTCCCCCACCCTGCCAAATAGCCTGTATCGTATTTCTTTTCCTCTCTATTTTTTTTACTTATTTATCTCTCTTTCTTTATTCCTTTCCTTGCGTTTCTTTCTTTCTTTGTCCCCTATGACCGTTCTGTACTATTTCCATTGCATCTTTCTTCCGTCTATTCCCCTCCTCCCCTTCTCATGTCTCTGATTTTTTATTTTTATTATTTTTCAAAAACCTAATTTCTCCCCAAAAAATACATTTTCTGTAATTTATTTCCCCCTCTCTCACCCTCTCTCTCCCTCTCTATCTCTCTCCACGCACTTCTCTTCCAATCATATTCTTTCTTTCCCTTTCTTTATTTCTTACTCCCACCATTTCTTCAAAGCATTTTTTCTCACCTGTTTCTCCACTCTTCATAAATAAATAAAATAAACCGTGATCTCTTGCAAATTCCTCCTTTCCCCTTTTATCTCTTTTTATTCGTTTACTTTCTTTCAGTCATTGTTTTCCTCTTTCCTTCTTTATTCCCCCTTCCGTTATTCCTTCCTTTCCTTATTCGATTTTCAAACAATAATTCTTTCCTTCTCTTTTTTCTTAAAAATCATTACTTCTCTCACTTCTCCCATCACTCCTCTCACTTCTCCCCATCATTCCCTCTGCTCCCCCCCCTCCCCTCGCTTCTCACCATCGTTAAAATGTACTTACCTCCTGTATCGCTATTATTACATAAAAAATAGCTACTGATTTGTATCGCAATGGTGACGGAAACGCACGCAATCTTTCTAAACATTGATTTATCTCCCTTACCCATCGACAGGCGAAAATACACACAGTTTTTCTTTTCGGCGAACATGAAAGAAAAAAATAATAATAAATCGCTGTGTCTTGATGTGATCCTAAACAAACAAACGAATTGTTAATTTAACGATTACTAACTTCTTAGTTTATTAATATATAATAATATTATCATAATCTTTTTTTTAACGAAAACAAAAACGGTGAGTTGTCAGTTGATATTAGCCGCCTGTAATGATGGCGTTCATGGAGACTGCGCACGTCACAGAGACGCCTTATTGGGAATGTAAACGTTTTTAAATCGTGTAATTGCATTCAGCATTCCTCGTGTGTGTGTGTGTGTGTGTGTGTGTGTGTGTGTGTGTGCGCGCGACTTCATTACTACTGTCAAGCTATTGTTATAGCGAGAGCATGACATTTTCAATTAGATAATAGAAATGAACCTCGTGCCTATTTCCAGATTGTCCTAAGCGGGTCACGACATCGGGGGTCAACACCTTTTGGGTTCACCACTCTTCAAAAATATTGTACCCATCTTTATTAGATTTGAAACTGGCGCTGACGTATTGATGCGTGTTTATATATATATATATATATATATATATATATATATATATATATATATATATATATATATATATATATATATATATATATATAAAAGTGAAATATATATATATATATATATATATATATATATAAAAGTGAAATATATATATATATATATATATATATATATATATATATAAAAGTGAAAGTATGTGCGTGTGCGCGCGCGCGTGTGTGTGTGTGTGTGTGTGTGTACATTTCCATACGCAATAACTCTGAGAATTTTCAGTCTACAGACTCGAAATTTGATATACAGGGTACTGAGATTTGGGAAAATCAATGTGATCGGTTTTTGGCCAGAAATTCGGCTGTTAAGGGGTCAAGGTTCAACGATTTGACTTTTGAGAACTCTACCAAACTACTCCGACAATTTTGGGTCTAAACACTTGAAATTTTAGATATAGGTTCCTTGGACATGGATCTAACTTAATAACTTGATTTGAGCCCAAAACAATAAATGTTAAGGGGTCATAATAAGGGTCAAAGTTAAAAAAATTAACCCTTTTTTTTTTTTCGCTCAGCATACACCTCCAAACACCCGGGCAACGCCGGGCTGAAATGCTAGTATATATATATATATATAGTTGGTCAATTTATCATCGATAGGTTTCTTCCTACAAAATCAATATTTTACTGTGTTTCGCCAGTTTTCAATGTAAATCATGACAGGCATGTTCTTATGAAAAATAGAATTTCATTCGATTTATTTCTCCCATAAAATACTTTGTACGGGTCAGAATTATTTTCGAATGGCTGCCATCTCAAAAGAGGCGTAATTATAATTTTATCAATACAGAGTTACTTGCCTTTGATTAGATAAAAAAAAGATATGACATGAGAGAAAAAAAAACAAAACAAAAAAAACAACAACGGTATACTTTAAAAGACAGAAGGCAAAACTATATGCTGGTAAGTACCGGACAAAGCCGGGAAGGTATAGCTAGTATCTCCGCCCTCTGTCTGTTATATATATATATATATATATATATATATATATATATATATATATATATATATATATATATATATATATATTAAAAGAATGGCCCAACGTTGCCCGGAATTGAATGATGATCAACGGATGTTTCACACTCCCATATTTTTATTGTCATCAAAATTGGTAAAATCCCCCATTTTTCAATCAAATCGATTGATTGCCTGCTTTAGTTGGGGGCCCATCGTGGTGCACCGGGAGGAAGCTTCATATGCCTCTCACAGTGACTTAGTCCACAATACATAGTAGTCTACATTGCACTGTAGAGAACCTTCTGTTGATTATATAAATTAATGCAAAGGTCAAGTTTCAGACTTTCATTGTGCTCTAAACAAAAACATTTATTTCGAACGCGCTCACCCTATATCAAAAAACCTACTGCTGATTCTATATGCCTGACCTTACTGTTTGTGCGGTGATAATGATTTGAATTTAAGTTTAAAATGAAAAAAATAAGATTATGCTTTAAACAGAAACATTCATTTCGAATACGTCCCAGTCATATCAAAGAACTCAATGTCGATTTTATACGTCAGGCCTTTCAGGTTTTGTTCTAATAAAACTTCTCAAATGCACTTGTGATGTTAGGCTGTATAAGGTGTTCATTTTGGTAAAAATTGTCTGTTCCTTCTTTTATCGGATTATTTCAATTATCGATTAACAATACTTATTGAAGACATTCTGACACAAAACCTATCTAAGAACACTGCCAGGCACATAAAATACCTTGGTGTGAAATTTCATAAAAATCGGCCCAGTTATTTTCGAGTCTATAGGGAACAAACTCACACACACACACACACACACACACAGTGTTTCTTTTATATAACAATAGATAAATGCGACATTCCGACTTCCGGCGGTTGAATATAGAATTTCTCTCTGTTTAATGTGAATGCCCGCTGTCATAGCATTATAGGTACTTAATTCATTTCGGTTATTGTGTTAATTGTTGGTGTCCTAGAGGAAAAGTGCTAGCGTATGAAGACAAAGGTGGCTTTTTGACTGGGTTTTATCTTAATTATCACATCCTATACTGATGATTGCGTAAACACGAAACACTAGTGTCTGTAGGTACAAAATAATTGTTAATATTATCTATCTATCTATCTATCTATCTGTATATATATATATATATATATATATATATATATATATATATATATATAGAGAGAGAGAGAGAGAGAGAGAGAGAGAGAGAGAGAGGGACGAATGCGCCCGTGTGTGTAATGCAAAGCTCTTTGTAAAACCGAGTGAAACATTCTTCGGTGGTTAATAATGTTTATACGAACATTAAGATTTCACTTTATTGTGACGTGTTGATCTCGGTTTAAGGCGATTTCCTCTCTAACTAAACTTGAAAGCTGTGATACTGTGATATAGTGAAATAATCCTTCTGTAGATAACCATACTTAATTAAAAGAAGCTGTCTTAACAATCTTTTGCAGTTTCGCAGTCGATTCGATCGCCAGAAGCGCATTTCTGTCCCATGCGTCCTTATATATTCGAATGCAAGTTCAATCAAATCCAATGCTACTTTTCAAAAATTAAATAAATCTATATATCTATAAAAGCGAGAATGTGTATGTGAGAACACTTCTCAACCTATATACTCAACGGATTTTTGATCTACACACTTGAAATTTGGTATATAGGATATTCAGACACGTGGGAGACTTTTTAATCAGTTTTGATCCGGAAACAACGGGCTGCTAAGGGGTCAAAGCTGAAAAATTGGTACGTGGGGTCGTCGAATTTTTATGTTTGCTAACTGTTTCACGAATGCGCATGCGTGAATGGTTCACATGACAGATTCATTATGTTAAAAATAAGTAGGTTTGAAAACACTTTTTAAAGATCGTGTCAAGCTGACCTAATGATTTTCATATTTGACTCACTGTCATTGGTTTCGATCTCAGCTCGAGTATTTTTTTTTTTTTTTTTACTTACAAGAAAAAAGCTGCTTAAAAATAAACATAATACTCACATGTGCATGTCTCGGTTTCTCCATGAATTAAAATATAATATTTATGCGTATTTTACGACCGGACAACGCCGAGTAGCCTGCTTGTTAATAAAATTTAAATAAGCTGTATAACAAATTAATTAACGATGGAAGTGAGCATAAAAAAAACAAATGAAATTAAAATGTTTTACAAAATGAGAAATGGTCAATTAAATAAAGACGCAAAATATGTTTAGACAGCTGAATAAACTGTATAGATAAAATAAAACCGTTAATAACTCATAGCGTAACGGATAAGGTCATAGATAAAAACTCAGTTGTAAGCGACACTTTCTGGAGGGTGAAGGTTCAATCTTTTTTTTTTTTTTATTTAACTTCAGTAAGTTTTAAGATATCAAGGGAGCTAATCCCTCCTGGAGCTAACACTTGATTCTGTTATGATTTAAATTTATATCCGAGGGCTCTTTTAAGAATAGATGCTGTTCCCTTTATGGCTGCTATTTGTATCTCGTTACAGCTTGGTCTTCCAGGGATTGCTTCTAAGTATTTCTGAAGGTTCTTTTTTATTAAACCAGTTGCTCCTATCACAATCGGTATAATGTTTATTTCTTTTAGAGACCATGTGATTTTTAGATCATTTTTTAGGTCCTAGTGTGGGCGATACTGTGATATTACAATTGCAAATTACTTAAGACTTCTGCTTGATCATGGCTGATGGAATGAGAACATGTTAAATATTAGTGTTGGGACGATTTATCGAATCGGAATCGGAAAAATCGGAGCTTTTTGGGGGATCGAAATCTGAAAAATTTCAGCCTATTTCTCGATGCCAAAACCGATTCCTTGGATTATCTTTTTTTTTTATCTGACTTTGGTTTAAAAAACATCTTCCACTGCTTGTAGTAATAATACAATAACAAATATTTACTGATTTAAACTTTCAGTAAAACTAAAATCTCTAGATCACCCCTGCACAAGTGTGTTTTTACGTTTGAGAAAATATAAGCACATTTAAGATGTGGTTCTTTTTTTTTTCAGTAATCTGGACAAAATAACACTTACATAATTAAATATTTAGAGATTTACACAGAATCGAAATCGGTAACTGTATCGGAATCGAGAATTTAGTTCGGAATCGGTAATTGTATCGGAGTCGGGAAATATATTGGAATCATCCTATAACATGCTAAATATCGTTACTTGTTTTCCTATCGTTCGATGAACGTTTGTATTGCAATATATGTTAAGATCAACGCACAGCTTCCTTCTTCTTCTTCTTCTTCTTCAACGTACAACACACGTGCGTAGATCAACCCCCACCCTGGAAGCGCTCAACAATATTCGCACTAACTCTCACCCCCATTTTCACCCCAAACAAGCCACAGTACCGTACCACTTTGATGTAGGGAGCTACTATGTGGGACAGTAGTTGCAGGATACTGTATAGGGAGCCAAGCAGCAAGATATCTATGCACATTACACTTGAATTTCTGCATGTCAGTAGAGTTGGGAAAACATGAACCCGGAAGGGAATTCCAAAGTCTAGCAGTTCTGGGGAAGAAACTATTAGAGTAGAAGACTTTCTTACATCTAGGGATCTCTACTGTATAGGGGTGGGACTTGGCTGCTTGTCGGGTTTGTCGGGGGTATTTAGGTTGAATGGGGTACAAGGGTTTGTAGTTCGTCGGAGCATCTACCATTGCCTGTTGTTAAATTCTATTAATTCCGACACGTGGCGAAGGGTCTCGACTCACGCAATGAGAATCACACAAGAAGCCCTCCCCCTCCCTCCCCCCACAAACAGTTCACACATTGCAGGAGACCTTTACGGGCTACTATACACAACGCAAGCATATCTACACCGAAGACCTAACACTCTCGCACATTTACATGTGAGGTAATCCAGTTGCCGCAAAAATGCCAGTCTTTGTAATCGTGCAATAAACGGTCCTGCCCGGTAGAAGAGTTAAAACTCCTCGTTGTATACCAAGTGGTCCAGCAACTGTCAACTCATAGTTAATAAAATAGAGCTCCATTAATTAAACCGATGCGGTGGCCCCAGGATACAGTTTTTTTCAGATTATGATGTTTTTTCGGACCCTAGTTACGGTATTTACCCCGTCTTACGGTGTTGTTTATAATGTTATTTGATTATATACATGTGTATTATACAGGGTGTCCGTAAAGTTACTATACAGTCTTACAAGTTACTATACAGACACCCTGTAATATATTAACAGTACAGTTGAATATTGTATTAAAATATTTATTTGTAACAATAAGACTGTATAGTAACTTTATGGACACCCTGTATATTGTATTGTATTTTGTTACTAATTTTTAATGCCGTATCCCTAGGTTTTACTGTAAAATATAGTCCTAGTTAAAAATTGGTCTAATCTCCTTTTTGAGGAATATGCCGGGAATTTAGGCAAACTCGTGCCCGGAAAACTCGTACCCGGAAAACGTACCTTTTTGCTAGGTAGGAAAACTGGCCACTTGAATAAATATCGATTGAAAACGCATTTTATGACCGTTCTTGAAGAAGATATCGTTTTTTTAAGAGACTATACCCCCCATAATATTTTTTAAAAAATATTTTTAAAAAAATATTTTTACTTGTTTACTGTTGTTTTTAAAAAAATAATTTTTCTGTTTCTACTGAGCTTAGTAAGTTTTTAGTGCTTCAACTTATTTTAAAGAGTTTATTTAATAAAAGAAAAAAGTAATGTCGAGTATTACTTTTGAACAAAAAATGTCCGACATGAGAGGATCACGTCTTAGGAGTCTCGATAATCGCTCAAAAATAGAAAATTAAAGAAAATACTGAGGTATATATAGTTTTACAACGACTCCCTCCCTACAAAAGAAAATAAATTTGTATACTTTAGGTAATGTCCAAGATCACTGCTCGGAAAAAAAAAAAAATCAAGCTACCGGAAGTGGATATGGTTGATTATGTAACGAAACCGAACGGAAGACACGAAAAACAAAGCCATATATTTATAAAAAACAATTACTTTATTTTTTAACATTTCTTGTGTTATTACGAACCACAAAAAAAAAAGAAAGAAAACACTTCTTGCATTATCAAATAATAAAACAAATATTTTATTTAGAAAAATTAATTTAGTTTTAACATTTTGTGTGTTCACGAAACAGCAAAAGGCACTTGTGCACTACGCGAACGGCGGCCATCTTTTCTTGGTGCGTTTCACTAAACTGTCGCCAGGTACCGCTTCTCGGTCAAAAAACATTTAGTTGGCCCTTCAAAGTTGCTTTAATTCAAAAAAATGTTTAATTTAAATTATTTATTTGTTTGAAAAAAAAGCTATTTTACTTTATGGTGTTTTTATTACACAATTGGGGTTTCTGTTACTATACACTAGTGTTGGGACGATTCCTAAATTTTTTCCGATCCCGATTCCAAGAAAATGTTGATTAATGATTCCGATACCAAGTACGATTCCGATTCCGATTTCCGTGGAATTGTTTTTTTGAAATATACCATTATGTAAATCGAACAATTTTGTGTAGCGAAAAAATTTGGTACAGCGAAAAAGTGGAAATACAATTAAGGGAATTTCGAAAACGATTTTATAAAATTTCTTTCATTGAAGATAAAAGTCAAAACAAATATTTTAACCATGAATTAAACATGCATCATGAAATTAATAACAATCAATTTCAGGAGTTATTTTATATATTAAAAAATATAAAGGAAAAGGGTGGCCATACATGAATGCAACCTCTGTAGCGAAATACGCATCGGCTCCGATGTTGCACATTGTTCGACTGAGGGAAAAGTTGTTATTTTTACAAGGAAAGAATTTTTGTGTGTGTGATCTAGTTTTTATTTATTTATTTATTTATTTTGGCTTGAAATTTGCGCATCATTATGATTTTATCTGTTTTTTTTTTTTATGGATTTTTTTTCCGGAGTTTACATAATTATTAACAGGAAAATTGGTGAAAGTCAAAATGGAATCCGCGCTATTTTTAAATATCATTTTCAAGTTTAATTATGTTCACGAGACTATAAACCATTCACAAAATTTTGTGGATCCGCTTACTGGTGTTTGCACCAACAATATTGAAGCCCACTGGTCTCATATTAAAAGAAAACTGGAATACGTTTCGGGATCAGTAGGAGAAATTAAATGGTCTCCTGTTGATGAGACCAATTATAGAGAGGCTTATAACATGAAAAGTGAAAAAATATTAGATAATTTTGAAACATTTTTAGAGAATGTTCATGAAAAATATGGTAATTAAAAAAATCTTAATAAGCTTTGGGGAAAAAAAAACATGTTTTGAACAATTGAAATTTTTATTTTTTATTTTTGAATAAAAAATGATTATTAAAACAAACACAGTAATGTTCTCGTCGAGTAGTTTTTATTTTATTCAAGAAAATAAAAGGTACTCATATACTTATTGAGCCGTGCTGAAATAATGACATTATTTAGAAAGCTATTCTTAACGTGGGGACGGGAGGGTGTTGTGTACCTATTCTGTACTTTCACCTAACAATTTAATAAAAACATGTATCGTAAAACTTTAATTAAACTTGAAAATACTATTTAAAAATAGCGCGGGTACTTTCACCTAACAATTTAATAAGAACAGGTATCGCAAAACTTTAATTAAACTTGGAAGTATTATTTAAAAATAGCGTGGATCAATAAGTGCACTAGCACCAAATAACATTTCACTGTGTTTCGATCTACGACATTCCATGAGAGGTATGTAACCGCTAAAGCTTTTTGTTTGTTTTTGTTTATCGCCACATGTGCTAATTTTGACTTTCACCAATTTTCCTTTAAAAAATAATTAGAAACTCTTCAAACATTGGGCGAGGCACTTAAACCATTAAAAAAAAATAACGGTAACATAAGTGCATAAGCACCAATTTTTATTTTATTTTATTTTTGCCTTGCTTTCATTTTGTTTGTTTATTAAATCCGCCGCCCCCAATAAATAAATAAAAATGACAAAAGAATACAAACACAATAATAAGAAAAGGGTATTGTAAAACTTTAATTAAACTTGAAAATAATATTTAAAAATAGCGCGAATTCCATTTTGACTTTCACCAATTTTCCTGTTAATAATTACATAAACGTTGGCAAAAAAAAATATCCATCCAAAAAAAAAAAAAATACATAAAACCATAACAAAAAATCTGTGAAGCTTAAATAAGTAGGTCCCGCAAACGAGCCTCCTTCTAACATTTGGAAAATTTAGGTTAACAACCGATGAAGCTACCGAAAAGTAACCCTTTCGAATGAAGATGGATATAAACAATATTTTTTTTAATTAATTTCTTAATTTTACTTAAAAACAAAATGTAAACATATATAAACAAAATATTTTAGAAAATAATTTAATTTTAAATAATTTTAAATAAAAATTGATTATAAAGAATTTTTTTTCAATAATTATTGAAAAATATTGCAAAGTGTTTACATAGCTGGTTCTTTGGGATAATTGGGGCGCCTGAAACCCCCCCTTCCAAAACGAAAAAAGCTTTAGCGTTTTTACTATTTTAAAGCGCTTTTTTCTTTTCTTTTTTTTAAATGTTTGAAACACAAGTAGTGGCTAGTTAACTTGGAACAACAAGGGCGCATGGCGGAAATTCTTCAGGGTTTAAATGTATTGTAATGCTTTTATGGTGGTCGACAAATGTTTTTCAGCCGCCATATTACTTTCTATTTACTTGCCTCCCCACAAGGGCAGAGTTAGACACAAGGTTTATAATGTAGAGAAACATTTATTACTAAAAAAACGAAATGTTAAAATATAAAAGTAAGTTAAGCTAAAAGTAAAAAGAAAATTTAATTCAAAGAATTAAAGAAAGAAAAAAAATTCAAAGAAATTTCGAAACTCATTAAGATAAATAAAGATTACCTTTAAAGCAGTTAATAAAATTCTTGTACATCATATTAAATATGTTATGAAAAGTTTTATGACGTTTATATCATAAATTTTTGACAGCATTAATCTTACTTCAAACAAACGGTTCAACTTAAAAATATAAGAGAATCGTAATAAAAGAATCGTAAATCGTATTTTTTTAACAATGCAATTCCGATTCCCCCCAAAATACACGATTCTTTTTTTTTTTTTACACAGTGATCACCACTTATCAAGGCCCGGAAGCCACTCAGGGATAAGGGTTATTGCAAGTACATTACGTTAGTGTGGAGATTTGATGAAGTGTTTACTTAAGGGGGCGGTTCATTAGGAATTTGTTAACGTTGGACTTGAAGACATCCAAGTTGTAGTCCGATGGGAAGCAGGCAGACGGAACAGAGTTCCACAGGCGTGCAGTTCTAAGAAAGAAGCTTTGTTCATGGAATCAGCATTTTGATTTAGGCACAGATATAGAGTGGGGGAAATTTTTCACAGTGGATTCAGCTAGGCTGGTGTTTTTTGTGAAAGATTGGCGAGGGGGGGACCAGAGATTGGAGTTCAGACGAGCACCTGCCATGGAAATAACGATAAAACAAGGATATGCTCGCAACGTCTCTTCTGTGGGAGAGAAGTTGCAGGGTAGAGAAAAGGGCATCCTCCACTAAGCCACGAAGTCTATTTTGTACTCTGTCAAGGCAGGATAGGCTGTTTTTAGCAGCTCCTGCCCAGATATGGCAACAGTATTCCATCCTTGGACGTACTTGGCTTTTATATAGATAGAGAATTGCATCAGTAGTGAGATATCTTCTGGAGCGGTAGAAGGATCCCACCATCTTTCCAGCGACCTTGGCAACAGACTTGATGTACGTGTTCCATTTCAGATCAGGAGTAAAGGTCAAACCCAGAAGCTTGTCAAAACACGGGGCCTCACCCAGACGAGAGCCATCCATCATAATTGATGCCAGATGGGGATCAGAGCGTTGATGATGTAAGGATAGGAGTTTGGTTTTGGATGCATTAAAGGTAACCAGCCTCGTCTTCCCCCACTGAACCACGCGCTCGAGATCAGAGGAGAGAGAATCAGAGAGAACTTTGTCATTTACAGCCTTTGATGTGTTGCCGTAGATGGTCGTATCATCAGCATAGATGTTAACGAATGATTTAAGTATGTGTTTAGGGAGGTCATTGACGTAGATCAGGAAGAGAGTTGGGCCCAGAATTGACCCCTGAGGGACTCCAGCATTTATATTGCAGGCCTCCGATTTTTGTCCATCTACCACTACTCTTATGAGCCTATCGATTCCGATTCTGATTAATCGTCCCACCACTAATATACACATAGATTCGAAAAAGTGGTAAAAAATCAAATATAGAAACCCATCGAATATATGTTTGCCTATGTCACGGTAACATATATTGAGTGAGTTTCTAACAATATTTTGTATAATTATTTAGTTTGAACTCATTTTCCCAAACTTACCGTATTCAAAAGCGAGCACACCGCCATTTTACTTTTTCAAATATACCGATACACATTGTATGATTTTCGAAAGATTACACGTTTTAAAGTGAGTAAAAACACAAAAAAAAATTTGCAGATAGGTAGAAGAGTAACTTATCTTACCTTTGATAACATTTATATATGTTATATATTTGATTTTTGACAACTTTTTCGATACTATGTGTATTGTAACACAAACCTCAAAATAGTTTTATTAAAATTATATTTTTTACGCAGACTTTTAAATAAATTTTTTTACAATTATATTTTGATACATTTTTATACAATAAATGTTTTTACAATTATATTTTGATACATTTTTATACAATAAATTTTTTTACAATTATATTTTGATACATTTTTATACAATAAATGTTTTTACAATTATATTTTGATACATTTTTATACAATAAATTTTTTTACAATTATATTTTGATACATTTTTATACAATAAATGTTTTTACAATTATATTTTGATACATTTTTATACAATAAATTTTTTTACAATTATATTTTGATACATTTTTATACAATAAATGTTTTTACAATTATATTTTGATACATTTTTATACAATAAATTTTTTTACAATTATATTTTGATACATTTTTATACAATAAATTTTTTTACAATTATATTTTGATACATTTTTATACAATAAATGTTTTTACAATTATATTTTGATACATTTTTATACAATAAATTTTTTTACAATTATATTTTGATACATTTTTATACAATAAATGTTTTTACAATTATATTTTGATACATTTTTATACAATAAATTTTTTTACAATTATATTTTGATACATTTTTATACAATAAATGTTTTTACAATTATATTTTGATACATTTTTATACAATAAATTTTTTTACAATTATATTTTGATACATTTTTATACAATAAATGTTTTTACAATTATATTTTGATACATTTTTATACAATAAATTTTTTTACAATTATATTTTGATACATTTTTATACAATAAATGTTTTTACAATTATATTTTGATACATTTTTATACAATAAATTTTTTTACAATTATATTTTGATACATTTTTATACAATAAATTTTTTTACAATTATATTTTGATACATTTTTATACAATAAATGTTTTTACAATTATATTTTGATACATTTTTATACAATAAATGTTTTTACAATTATATTTTGATACATTTTTATACAATAAATGTTTTTACAATTATATATTGATACATTTTTATGCAATAAATGTTTTTACAATTATATATTGATACATTTTTATACAATAAATTTTTTTACAATTATATTTTGATACATTTTTATACAATAAATTTTTTTACAATTATATTTTGATACATTTTTATACAATAAATGTTTTTACAATTATATTTTGATACATTTTTATACAATAAATGTTTTTACAATTATATTTTGATACATTTTTATACAATAAATGTTTTTACAATTATATTTTGATACATTTTTATACAATAAATGTTTTTACAATTATATTTTGATACATTTTTATACAATAAATGTTTTTACAATTATATTTTGATACATTTTTATACAATAAATGTTTTTACAATTATATTTTGATACATTTTTATACAATAAATGTTTTTACAATTATATTTTGATACATTTTTATACAATAAATGTTTTTACAATTATATTTTGATACATTTTTATACAATAAATGTTTTTACAATTATATTTTGATACATTTTTATACAATAATTTTTTTACAATTATATTTTGATACATTTTTATACAATAAATTTTTTTACAATTATATTTTGATACATTTTTATACAATAAATTTTTTTACAATTATATTTTGATACATTTTTATACAATAAATTTTTTTACAATTATATTTTGATACATTTTTATACAATAAATTTTTTTACAATTATATTTTGATACATTTTTATACAATAAATGTTTTTACAATTATATTTTGATACATTTTTATACAATAAATTTTTTTACAATTATATTTTGATACATTTTTATACAATAAATTTTTTTACAATTATATTTTGATACATTTTTATACAATAAATTTTTTTACAATTATATTTTGATACATTTTTATACAATAAATGTTTTTACAATTATATTTTGATACATTTTTATACAATAAATTTTTTTACAATTATATTTTGATACATTTTTATACAATAAATTTTTTTACAATTATATTTTGATACATTTTTATACAATAAATGTTTTTACAATTATATTTTGATACATTTTTATACAATAAATTTTTTTACAATTATATTTTGATACATTTTTATACAATAAATTTTTTTACAATTATATTTTGATACATTTTTATACAATAAATGTTTTGGTTTTCAAATATTTCGGAAAAAATATTGTTTGTTACTTATTTACCACGTTATTTGACCAGGAAGAAATTGGAGTTATCGCCCCCCCCCTCCCAACAATAGCCGCCGCCTGCATACTGCAGAAGTGCCCTGAAATGCCTTTTAAACGATACTTTCTCCTCCCCATGTTAAGAATGGCTTTCGAAATATTCGAAATAATAACGTTATTATTTCAGCGTGGTACTAAAAATACATGAGTACCGTGTTTTCTTTTTTGTTGTTTCGTAATAACACAAGAATTGTTTAAACTAAATTAATTCTTCTAAATAAAATAATTGCTTTCTTTGATAATATGTAAGTGTTTTCTTTCTTTTATTTTTGTTTCGTGATAATAACACAAAAAGTGTTAAAACTAAAGTATTTTTTTAAATAAATATATGGTTTCGTTTTTCATGTCTCGACTCCGTAATCAAGTTTATTTTTTTAAAACAAGAGTTAAAAAATATTTTTTTTTATTTTTAATATTATGGGGGTGCAATATAAAAACAATATCTCCTTCAAGAACGGTCACAAAATGTGTTTCCAATCGATATTTATTCAATAAGGGACCAGTTTTCCTATCTAGTAAAAAAGGACGAGTTTTCCGGGTACGACTTTTCCGGGCACCATATGCCGGCTTTTTGAGAAAATGATCAAGAGAATATATTTGCCTTTTTCCCCGTCTCCACCCCTCAAAAAAAGATAATAGAACCTTGTATTGTGTAAGTTACCCACTGACGAGAGCAATCAGATTCTTTATGTCAGACTTGAGGTTGATTGAAACTAGGTACGGGAAAAATGAATGCTGCTCAAAATGTATAAACATTTTGACCCCTCCCTTTACTTAAAAATTCACCAAAAATCAGGAAATTAACCAATTTTAATGAAATTTACAGTATTTATCAAATAATGATTGCGGAATAAAATGAACTAATTATTTTTATTTAAATCTAAGTGAAAATGTATTATTTTGTTTAAACAAAAAATACCTTTACTAAAGTTATGGTTTTCAGTAGTAAATAAAAAAGGCAAGAATTTATTTTTGCTTTTTTTATATAAATAAAGCATCGTAATTTGTAGCAATAAAAAAAAAATAATTTTTACAGGAACATTACGAAAAAAGCCCCTAAAGTCCATATTAATGAATTCGATATAACTCGAAGAAAAATGAATTTCTCGAACTATCGATATTACCATTGAATTAAGCATTGTTTATTTAATATTTTCACACAAAACAATTAGAATAGCAAAAATATTTCTACCTTTTTTTTTTAATTACAGATTTCGCATGATTTTTATATGCAAGATTTTAAAAATTTCCTTGCTTGCAAGAATGTGAAACTTTCGGCGTAACATAATTTTTATATAATCTCGAACAATAATTAAAAGAAATTAATTTAAAAACAGGAACATAAAAATAATTAAATTAAAGAATGATAAAAATTAATACAAACGTTCAGAATAGGAATGTATGGATACACGTCTGGGGGATATAAAAAAAGAAATCTGACACCCCTTTTACTATCATGACTTCATTTTGAAACAGCGTTTCCATTGGCTGAAATTTTGGTCCTCCTTATAATATTTTTTAAAACTTTTATTTGTTGCGTTTTTGGCGAACGGTAAATTACTTGCTTTTTGAGGGCTAATTAAGTTATTTTTGCCCAAACAAGGTGTTTTTTTTTATTTAATTCAATATCTTAGGACTTTACTTTACTAATTATCTTTGAAATAGACCCAGAAAATTAATATTTATCTTTAAAAGGATTTTTACAATGAATTTATTTAACTTCAAAATTTAGCTGAATTGGTTAGTTCGCCGTGAAAACATTTTTCATAACTTCGTTTTTTTCACGTATTTTTTTCCTTTAGGAAATTAACTTTAGTCTCTAATTTTTCAAATACAATGAAAAAGTAGTCGGAAACCGACAAAAAAATTATGATAAATTGGCTTTCAATACTAGGTCCCCCTATTTTTGCACGTACATAATTGAAAAAAAAACAAACAATATTAGAGTACTTAAAAGGTATGGCATGTAAGTTTTTATATAAAGACTGACGAATATTGAAGGTTGAGAACCGATTTCATTCACTACTAACAATTTGTATTAGGAGAGGCAAAGTGTTCGTAGGATGGAATGTGATTTAACAAAGGAGATGAATGTTCGTAAAATGTTTGTAAGCATGTATGAATTGACAAGGAATGAATGTTCGTAAAATGTAACGTATCTTTTGGACGATGGAAAGGGTTAGGGTAGGCCGGTCATCCTGCTGTCGGTGATGCGTGTCCTGGCTTGTAACTGGAAAGCGAATGACTTCTTTCATCAGCGCTAGCAGCCCGGCGTCTTCGTCTTCTTTCTCCTCCTTTCTTCTTTGGTTTGTGTGAATTAGGCATTGTTTAGAATTGGAGGCGTTTGGCCCATAACATGAGAGCGTAGTCGGCTTCAGTTCACTGGTGCCTTATTTCTTTTTCTTCTTCATCTCTTTAGGTCGGGTGGGAGAATCCGACCGTGCGTTCACTGACGCAGCAGGGCGAATCTCTCCTCTTCCCTCCTCTTGGTCCCCTTATTTTATAGTGACAAACCGGCTCCCAGCGACTGTGATATTTGAGGTGTTTATTTTAGGCGCGGAGCTCTGCCATTGGTCGATAATTATTTTGTGGTTATCTTATTTTTTTCTTCCCAAGCGGAAGCGATGCGTGGAGCCATGTGCAAAAGACGATTTTTCATTTTGTCTCTCATGGTGGATGCGTTAACATCCGGTTCGCTGCTAATTCTCATCATGTTCCCACACACATCGCCACCCGAAATAGCGGAGTTATTCTGAGAGTGTCAGTGAGGATTTTGGTGGTTAGGTTGTAAATCAAGTCGGATGAAGAGTTAAGAGGGCATGATAGAATCTTGTGGTCTCGTTGGATATGTTCCTCAGTTCGAATTGAGCCTCACATATGGCGAACCATCCATCTACAGAAGCATGCATAAATCCCGGTGTTTTATCAGAGACCGCTGACACAGTATCCTCCATTGCGAAATTTGTGAGTTACATGTTCAGTGGTTGACAAAAATGTTTAATATCTTAGCAGATTGCCGTTCGTCCTGTTAATGTAATTAAACGTTTTTTGTTTTTTGTTTTTTTGTTTTTTTGAAGGTTGGTGTTTGTATAATTGTTCGCCAATTCTTATTTTAGTCACGTAAATTATTTGAGCAAAAAAAAAAAAAACGGGTTCTCTTAACTTCAGCAATAATACGTCTGTCCTTTTATTATTATTATTTATTTATTTTTGGGATGTTCGATTTCATCGGGGTCGGCGGGTTTACTATTTATAGCGGTTTAGGATATAGAAGGAAATGCGTGTTTCTCTCGCGTTCAGGTGTCACCATTTATGGCCTCAAGGTTTTATAAAAACAGACGCATATTGGAGGTCGGGAACCGACTTTATTTACTTCTAAAAACTTGTGTTAGGAGAGGCAAAGTGTTCGTAGGATGGAATGTGATTTAACAAAGGAGATGAATGTTCGTAAAATATTTGTAGGCATGTATGAATTAACAAGGAATGAATGTTCGTAAAATGTAACTTATATTTTGGACGATGGAGAGGGTTAGGGTAGGCCGGTCATCCTGCTGTCGGTGATGCGTGTCCTGGCTTGTAACTGGAAAGCGAATGACTTCTTTCATCAGCGCTAGCAGCCCGGCGTCTTCGTCTTCTTTCCCTTCCTTCCTTCTTTGATTTATGTGAATTAGGTATTGTTTAGAATTGAAGGCGTTTGGCCCATAACATGAGAGCGTAGTCGGCTTCAGTTCACTGGTGCCTTATTTCTTTTTCTTCTTCATCTCTTTAGGTCGGGTGGGAGAATCCGACCGTGCGTTCACTGACGTGGCAGGGCGAATCTCTCCTCTTCCCTCCTCTTGGTCCCCTTATTTTATAGTGGCAAACCGGCTCCCAGCGACTGTGATATTTGAGGTGTTTATTTTAGGCGCGGAACTCTGCCATTGGTCGATAATTATTTTGTGGTTATCTTTTTTTTTTTATTCCCAGGCGGAAGCGATGCGTGGAACCATGTGCAAAAGACGATTTTTCATTTTGTCTCTCATGGTGGATGCGTTAACATCCGGTTCGCTGCTAATTCTCATCATGTTCCCACAAAGGTCTAAAGCAGGAATTCCCAAGAAGAGTCTATAGCAGGTCTTTTATGTTGCAAATTAAAAAAAAAAAAAAATAGGTAAGTTTTATACGTGAGTGCACAAACCCTAATAAAATATTAATTTGCAACACCAAAGCACAGAGTAAAGCGACACTTCTTTTTAAAACAAAACAACGAAAAAGGTTTATTTCGAAAGAAGAGGGACTGTGTCCGAAATGAAATAAAGAAAACAAATAGAAAGTTCTGGAATGTTCTCGTGTCGGGAAGCAGAAACTTGAAACATCCCCAGGTTATTCAGTGGAGGTCTTCAGTGAAGTAGTCGCAGCCTGGACGGGATTCAGTGGACAAAGAATGAGAGGAGAGAGATCTGTCTTCATTGATGGCCTGAACTCCTTTGCTGGCTGCTAGCTAGTTCCTGACAGGGGCAATTAAAAAAAAAATTGTATATACACACACGCACACATGTACAAATTTTTTTTTTACAAAAATGCTGAGGAATTTATTAAGTAGGTCTAACTCGACGAAGTGAATGTGGTATTGTGGTAAATGGTGCCATTCAAGAGTAATTTCCAAAATTAAGACTTTTTAGAAAGGCCTTGCACCATCCTCCAAATTTTTTATAGGGCTTCATGCCTAAGTTTTTTTTTTTTTTTTTTTTTTTTTTTGTATATAACTTTTCATTTTTTGGTTCTCAACTCAAATGGTAATTTTACAGTCAATAAACTATATAAATAGTTCATTAAGGAGCAGATAGGATTAATGCGCCCCACAAGCTGACTGGTCAGTGCGTGGTCGCATGCATCAGTCAGCAAGAGTGCATTAATCCACAAGAGAAAACAGTTTGTTATGGTGAATGCTACAAGTCCACATGGATTCCTGGATGTTCACCGAAGATGTATGGGGAGTTCATGTAAAGAAAAGTCTGTTTAGTTTTGTTTTTGTTTGCTCGGAAATGTACGGACTTTTATTGTCATTTTAAAGATTTGTACTTTTTTTCTCTCTTATTCGTCCCAAGCAAAGCACAGTGCCAGTGCCACTTGAACGTAAGGGGCTACTATTTGGGATCATATCTTCAGAAACACTATGTAAAGAGTTGAGCAGTGGGATGTCTGTTCACATTACATTTACATTTCAGTATGTTATACAGTCAGGAAAACAGGAAACGGTGAGTGAATTCCAAAGTCAAGCAGTTTGAAGGAAGAAAACTAATGGAAGGCTTTCCGGTATCTAGAGACCTCAGCAGTGAAGAGGTGGGATTTTGCTGCTTGTCAGGTTAGCTGAGAGTATTTACGTTGAGAGGGCCACAAGTGCTGACGAAATTTATCCATCGTTAGTTTTTTTTTTTTTTATGGCGTTTCTTCGTTATGATAGCGAAATTCAAAAATTCGAAATATTGAATTCCAAGTAAAACCAATGTTATCTATTCAATTGTTATGTTGCAATAATGAACACATCCAAAAATTACGAAAAACGGTTAGGTAGAAAATTGATTATTAATAAAAACAATTTTCGAAGACAATTAGCAAAAATTTGAGTTTTGCTCAATTGGCCTAAGATTTTCAAAGTTTTCAGAAAACATTTACCTCCCTTGTTCTGAGTCAACTCTCCAGTTTCTTTTGCTTTTTTTAGCAAAACTCAATTTTCGCTAATTGTCTTTGAAGACTTTTTTTTTAATTAATTTATGTCGAGAAAATATGAAAACCAAGAAAAGAGCTTAGCGTTAAAGCGTCCGCGCATGTGTGCGTCATGTGGAATCAAGCTGCCGGGAGGGAGAGAAAGAATCAAGATGGCGGCGCCCACAACTTTTATGACTGGTGATCTTGCAAAGTGACGCAAAATCTCGCTGCTCCTGTGCAGATTAGGTGGGTCTCGACTGCATGGACCACGTGGCCGCGCGGACAACGCAGACAGACTCTTGTAGGAGAATCCTTGGAGACCGTTGTTGCGTGTTACTGAGTCACTTTGCTTTCTTTAATTTTTTTCTTGACTTTTTTCTTCCTTTTTTGTGTTGCAATTTATTAATCATTAATTTACTACCATATCGTTTTTCGTAATTTTTTGGATATGTTCATTACTGCGACATGGCAATTAAGTAGATGCCATTGGTTTATATGAAATTCAATATTTGATTTTCGGATACCGCTATTATAACGAAGAAGCGTCATTTTTCACTAACCTAGAAACCAATATTTGATTTATTGTTGTTGTTTTATTTAATACGCGTGCATATACTGTGCATTCAAGGGGTCCACAAACAAAATAAGGTTGCGAAAACCTGATTTAAAGGATCACGTGATTACAGAAAAATCCAACAAAAACGAATCGGTTTCTTTCATCTCCATTACCAGACACATCGGACATCAACGATATCCGTCGTTTTGTCTTAGTTTGAGGCCAGATCAAACTAGAAAATCCCAGTTAATACTATGTTCGAGTTACATTTTTCCCTTTACCCTGCATAGAGCCTCTGTTCAACTGCAGTATTCATTCTACTATGTAGGAACTGTCAGCGAAATAACGGTGCTTGTTAAGATAGAGTCGACAGACCGATATATTTTTAATATGTCGTTTAAAGCAAAAACAATATTATGCAATTAATTGTCATGTCGAAAATAGTAATATAATCCAAATTACGACAATTCATCGAGTAGAACAACTACTATTGATTTTTTAGTAAAAAAAAAAAGTCTATCACCATAGACTGCAAATGCAAGAAGACATTACAGTGTAATCTAAATTTTGCATTCCGTATTATGTCCCCCTGTGCGTTAACTCTTCACCGTCTACTTTATAACATCTAGGAAAAAATGCAATTTCCCCCAATTTACATTAACCATTACTTTTAATCCTGTACATAATATTTTGATTGCAGAAATTCCAATCTGGACCAAATTAGAGTAGGTTTGCAATAACAAATGTCACATACAAATCTATTATGTAACTTATGTAACTTTTGAACGCCGTTACAGACACATTTATTCGTTACAATAAAATCCTATCTTACTTCCTACGAGTGACATCATCACAATTGTCAAGGTCTGTAGACGAAGTAGTTCGTATTTTCCTCTCTACCTGAAAAGTCCTCCCACTCTTCCAACCAAGACCGGGTAAATATATAAACATTATAACTACGAGAGGCGTGGAATAAGTAATGTCCTTGACCCATTTACCATAGCAGTAGAGTAACGAAACTTGGCACAGTTATTAGTCTTTCTCTCTACATAGGAACTACCCAGAGTTATGCATTTCTCCCATCGTTTGATGGTGACCGTTTTTGTAGAACACCCCAGGTTGGTCCTCCAACCACAACGTGACTTCAGAAATCAAGGCTGCATCATCTGGGAAACGCTTTCCTTTCAAAAACAACTTCATGGCTTGGAAGAGGTGAAAGTCAGAGGATGCAAGGTCAGGAGAGTAGGGAGGATGGGGAGGGATTTCATAACCATACGCCCGTGCTTCTGATCTGGCGACATGCGAGTTGTGGACCAGAGCGTTGTCCTGAAGGAGGAGGGTACCTTGCTGATCTTGTCCCGCCTCTTCATTTTGATAACTTCCCTTAATTTCCTCAAAAGTGAAGCATAATAGGCTCCTATAATTGTGGTACCCTTTGCCAGGAAATCTGTCATCACTACTCCGTCCTGGTCCCAGAAGACTGTGAGCATGACCTTGCCATCGGAGTGCTATACCCTTGCCTTCTTTGGAGGTGGTGAGTCGAAGTGCTTTCACTACATTGACTGGGCTTTGGTCTCTGGATCATAGTGATGGACCCAGGTTTCATCCTGTGTAATCAGTCTTTTGAAAAACTTTCACTCATCTTCTTGGCACATCTCCAAATTCATCCTCGAACACTCGACGCGTTCTCGCTTCTGGAATGGTGTGAGCCACCTGGGAATCCATCTGGCAGACACCTTATGCATATGCAAATGGTCATGAATGATAGTTTCCACAGACCCTGTACTAATCTTGACATCTTGGGCTATTTGGCGAATAATAATGCGCCGATCTTCCAAAATGACAACCTCAACTTGACGGACAGATGCCTCATCAATGGTACAAGGGGGCGACTAGGTCTGGGGGCTGTTTCCACAAACTTCCAGCCATGTTTGAATTCACGATGCCAGCGTTTTACAAGGTTATATGATGGGGCATTTTCACCATAAGTTTCTTTCATTTCATCAAAAGTCTCCTGTGATGTGCGTCCTTTCAAATACAAAAACCGGATCACTGCTCGACATTCAACAGACTCCATTTCACACTTGACTCAGTTCAAACACCTATAAAACAGAAACCACAATTAGTTCAGAGCTGTAATTTGCCACATAACCCGTAGAGATATAAATCATTGCACATGCCAAATTTCAGCTAGATCAGACAACTGGAAGTGGGTCAAGGGCATTACTTATTGCCCGCCCCACGTATATTAACTTGACACTCATATTAACTAGATTTAACACTCATACACATACAATTACCACTACACTTCACTATTTGAAAATAATGATTTCTCCCTACTAACGTTCCGCCTATTCTTATTGTCTGCGACCATGAAATTCTATTATTCCGGAATATACACTATCATACAAAAAACGAACACATCAGTCCTTAATCAATACAGCCGCTAAACCGCCACGCATTGCTTTAAATCATTTATACTTTCCTATCGTTGCTTTTCCTCTACTTTACAGACTACCTTTTACAAAAATTAACCATAGTATTAAGCTTAAAGTTACACAAACAAAATAGTCGTAACTTTTGTATAAATAAATTAGCACAGCTACCTCAGGTGATGTTCGCATCTACTGAAAATAGCGTTGCTTCAACGTCGTAATATAAGGTCATTCTGCATTATTTGCATTAACATTATTTACATATTGTTACATTAAAAAAATTACGTCGCAGCTTTCTTTATATCATGTCCGGTTTCAACGTCCTAAATTAACCGAGATTAAAATGAACTAATCTATTAGTAAATGATTAAAAACTGCTCTCTGTAACTGAGTATTAACAGATAAACAACGAACTACCAATACTTACATTACATGAAAGCATTTACCTAAAAAGCAGCGGCATCTTAACGAACCAACAATATTTCCAGTCGGCGAAAATATTTTAAAAATAAGCTGCGGCAACTATTTCATTTTTTTTTCTTTATAACAGTACATGTTATGGTAACATTTGTAAAACATTTGTCTTCTACATTTAAAAAAAATCGTCACAGCTTTCTTCCTTTAATGATTTGATTAGATAAAAAAAAATATCGTTCGATCGAGCATCAAAACTTATGAGATGATAATATGAACGAATCTCTGGCGGACGTTTATGAAATTGATCCCCCCCTCTAAATTCCACAATTTACACTTTACGTACGTTAATATCATCGATTACAAAGTTACCTTTCAGATTAAAAAAATCTTATGACTTTATCGCAGGGGATCAGTTTCCAATTATAACGTTCTACTAAATTGAATACGTACTTTGTGACCATCACCGAGAAAAATATTGCGACAATTTTTTTCTCAATCTTATATTTAATAACTGATCCCCGACGATGAAAGTCATAAATTTTTTTTCTTTCTTTCAATTTTTTTTTTAAATCTGAAAGTTAATTTTGTACTCGATGAGATTAACGTGAAAAAAGAAAAAAGAAATGTACATTGTGTAATTTAGGGAGGGGGTGGATTTCATAAACACCCGCTGATTCTCTCAATAGAAGAGAGTTGTAGTAGCCCCCTGCATCAAAGTGGCACCGAGCCTACATTGGGATGATTAGGCAATATATATATATATATATATATATATATATATATATATATATATATATATATATATATCACTTTCGAAATCGTAAAAACCACTTCTTTTTATATAAAAAACATTTTTACACTCTAAGCCTGAATTTCACCCAGAAATTATCATTTTCATTATTTTTCATTCAGTTTGTATGTAGCTACATTTACGCCAGTGTTTTTAATTATTTTTTTTTACTTTCTTTGTATGTCAAATAATTTATGCCGCTAAAGTACAAATTTACCCTTTTATTACATTGCCTACGGATATACTTATTTGTTATATATTATATCTTTTTTTAATATAGTTGTTTTTTGCTTAATTCTCTTTTTAGTAAATATTTTCCACACTGCTCAGACATTAACTTTATTTTTTTTTTTTCTTGCAGCTACTTTTTTACCTTAGCACCAACTATACCATTTCCTCTAAACTGACGACTTCTATAGGTTTTACACTCTACTGAATAAAACAATCTATTTCAACTTTGGCAGAGACAAGTGGTTTTCGAGATATAATGGCATGCATTATGCACTGTAATTCACTGTTCTACACACACGCGATAAAAAAGTGTACTTCTCTAAGCACGACACTGCCACTCTTCGCACTTTTTTTTTGGTTCATAGTCTTTGCTAGTGGGTATGTTGACAACATATATCAAGGCTGAAGTTGAGGTAAATACTTGGACAGTCCCCCCACTAATAAAATAAGGTGTCTATTCCGAAAGCCATTTTTACCATGGCGAGGTTGGTCGTGTCTATTCCATACGACGTTCTTAACATGAGGAGGTTAGGGGTGTCGATTCCGAAACCTGTTCTTAACATTAGGACGTTGGGGATTGGCCACCAACAACAACCGTAGTTTTTGTTTTTTTTTTCTTTTTTACAAGGAGGAAGCATGCTTCCACTGGGCAACGGCAGTTAACGGGTCCTGCTAGCTATAATTTTCTACCCAATGAATTTTCGTAATTTTTGGATATGTAACTATTTTCGACATCACAATAAAGCACGTAACATTGTTTTTGCTTAAAACGATATATATTTTTTTTAAATCTATCTGTCGACTCCGTCTTAACAAGCACCAAAATAAACTTAATACTGGTAAAATATACTGAGCATTTTTTGGAAGGAGATACGGGTGGAGGAGAGGGGGTGTCGATTTGGTTGAAAGCAATCGTCGTGCGTTATTTTTAACGATCTGTTCTAATTTTAAACGAGGTCAGAATAATCAAAAAATAGAATTTGAAAATGATACGCAGATTTACAAAAGTCTGTGAAGTCGATAATCGATTACCGATTATTGAATATGCACACAAAATTATCGATTATCTGATACAGAAACTAAATTTAATAAAAAAAAATTGATATGAATTCGAAGGAACACTGCTAAATGGATTTTGGTCTATAAGTGCTTATTGTTTAGTTCAGTAAGTGATAGTAACAATTATACCTCCTGTGGCACATTCGGTATCCCAGGGGTCCTTCATGGCAATTTTTGTTGGAATTCTAGCTGTAAGCTTAGTATAATCACGGTAAATCGGCTTTTCCAGAAATCACTGGAGTCTGTTTGCTATTTTTTCATCTTTTGCAGTGAAAAAAAAAGGGCTGCAAATATAAAACAAATAACTGTTACCAAACGCAATAAATTCAGTTTTCTATCTAATTGAATGAGGAAAATGGTGAGGAAAAAAAAAAAAACTTCTGAGAAATGTTGGCATTTCACTCTAACGATAGATGATATGAATGAAATCTTACATTGAAATAAACAAACTTTTACAAAACTTTCAAAAGAAAATATTATGCATGTTGGTAGAACAGTACATTTTCTTGCGTTTGGTAACAGTTATTTGATGTACAATAGTTTTGTTTTTCACACTATTTTTCGTTATTACCTATCATACACTTTTGCCACCCTATGACACACTCAGTCCTAGGCCCCCTAAATCAACAGGGATTAGACCATTCCTGTAATGATCCGGTCCTTGTTGGTTTTGCGGTGGGAGTTTCGTTCAGTGCAGTTCTATAAGGTTTACCCTCCCAGACGTTGCCTTCTCTCTTTGAGAAGGAAGGGGTTAGTTTATTGCTAATCGGTTGAGGCGTCCTTCTCGGAGAATGCCGATGGAAGGAGACGTGCCCAGACACTTTTTGCAGGTAAAAGTGCACCTCCTTTGGGACGCTGACTTTTCGATCCTATTTTCCAACCCTGGTGTCACAGTTCTTGTAGTAAGAGAGAATACCGACACATCCAGGATCCACAGGATTAGTCATGCTGAATTTATTGGAATTCTCACTTAGTATATTCGGGAATTATTTCCCTTGAGCTATATTCAAGTTATTTCCTCTAAAACACACTGGACAACTAGAAAGTTCCCTCTTCAATTTGGAAGCATAAAAATGACTTGCACTGCGTATGACGCATTTGTAGGATTAAAAAAACATGGTTTTTCCTTTTTTTTTCTGGTGTTAGAGTTAATGCTAAACTGACATGCCCGGCTTAGTTCTGCATTTAAATGAGATTTTGACTAATGATGGGATGATCACTAGGACCCGGAAACATCGAAACTTAGGGTATTGAAATCAGAATCGGAAAAAATGTTAGCTTTATTTCAAACCCACAAAACGATTCTTTTATTTATTTTTATTTTTCATTTCTATTTAAAATTCATTCTTTTTTATTTGCTGCTTCAAATAGTGAAATCATGAATCATTATTGATTTAAAAGAACTACTAGTAGTAGTAGTAGTAGTAGTAGTAGTAGTAGTAGTAGTAGTATTGCAATAACAATAACCACATCTAAATACAATAAATAAATAGAAATAAAATGAATTTAGAAATTTAAAAAAATCGGAATCGATAATTGTATCGGAATCGGGAACCTTTTTGGAATTGTCACATTACTAGTTTTAATGATTCTGGAGCGTTTACCTCCAAATATCCTACTACGAGATGCGGCTATCGTACATAGATAAATATAAAACGTTGTCCTTTTCTAAAAGTGTCAGAATTCGTTTTCGGTATAATTCCTAAGTATTTAAGCAAAGCTAAAGCTAGGTAAACTAATTTGTATTCACATTACACACACACACATATATATATATATATATATATATATATATATATATATATATATATGTATATGTGTGTGTGTGTGTATGTATGTATGTATGTATACATATACATATATACATATACATACATCTTTCTTCTCGTTGTCTTTTAATGGCGCAGCATATTGGCTACCCTACTTTTGAAAAATAGCAACCTCAAATTACATATATATATAACCATATATATATATATATATATATATATATGTATATATATATATATATATATATATATATATATATATATATATATATATATGTATGTATACATATACATATATACATATACATACATCTTTCTTCTCGTTGTCTTTTAATGGCGCAACATATTAAACATGGTTGCGCTCATGTTAAATTCATCTTTACGATCTTTAACGTCTTTTTATGCAGTTTAATACCGAAACACTTGAGCATGTTGTGTTCAAACATACAGGCATACATGTACGTATTTTTATTCTGCATAGGTCAGTAATGAGTGTTACGAATTATTTTTTTGAGCAGGACTGACACTTATTTAACTGTCCCGGAACAGTCTTTCTGTAACATATTATACTATGCTTCTGGAAATACACATTCTTGTAAATATTCGCAATGTTGTCTTATTGTTATCGGCCATTCAAGGTCACAACACTGGCGACGAGAACTCAGAACAATTTGGACATTTAACTTGGACTTACGTTTTGCAACAATGCTGGCAACGAGAACTTGGATCAATTATCGAATACAACATAACCATTACTCAAACTGGTGATGCTGAATTTTCAGAAATGACACACACACACACACACACACACACACACACACACACACACACACATATATATATATATATATATATATATATATATATATATATATATATATATATATATATACACTGTGTGTGCAAAATGAAGACTTCAAGACAAGGTGTTGATGGCAACGAAAAGTGTATTTCATTTTATGTTACAATTGTTTCAATGTCCAGTTCGACAGTTTCAAGCTTTATATCGTTTGAAAATTTTCAAAAACCAGCATTTCTTCAGACTTATGAATAAACACACTTTTGGCAATGTAGCATTTTTTTAATAGAAAGAAAAAAGAGGGGGGATCCCCAACGGGAAAAACATGCGAGAAACATTTACCTTGGTTGTGGTTACGGAAAAGCCCCCCCCCCCACACACACATATATATATATATATATATATATATATATATATATATATATATATATATATATATATATATATGTGGGGGGGCATCTCTGAAAATTCAGCATCACCAGTTTGAGTAATGGTTATGTTGTATTCGATAATTAATCCAAGTTCTCGTTGCCAGTGTTGTGTGCAATATAAGTCCAAGTTAAATGTCAAAATTGTTCTGAGTTCTCGTCGCCAGTGTTGTGACCTTGATTGGCCGATATATATATATATATATATATATATATATATATATATATATATATATATATAGTCTTGGAAGTGTTTAACCTTTAAAACTATACAAAAAAATTATTTTTTATCAATCGTTAGAAAACTATTTAGTCAGTAAGTCATTCAATCACCTGCAATCACTGCATCAATTTGCTCTATCGAATTCACTATAGTACCAGTAATAATTTATTTTTTAAGGGATCATCAGTTTTTTACCATGAAACACTGTTTCAGGGATTAAAAAAAAACGTATATATATATATATATATATATATATATATATATATATATATATATATATATATATATATATACTAGCAAAAGTACCCGTCGTTGACTGGGTTCAAAAACAGCCTACATAAAATGGACTCTGATTTATGAAAGTATGATAGGTTATGAAAAGGAAGGGTTGTAAATTTGGGTTGAATTTGGGGGTATCAAAACCAAAGCAATTTAATTGAAGGCGGGAAAATGTCATTTGTTCTATGGAAAAATATTTGGGTCATATTACAAACATAGATAGCAGAAGACAAAACTGAGAGCGAGCTAGTGCGATAAAACATATGCTGACCCTGGTAAACGTACCGTTACTACAAAGATTTCTTGAGTTAGCAAATTATTATAATGCATTTATTCCAAACATGCACAATTTATGAGCTCCTTTAAATGTCGTTAAAAGAAGAAGAAACAAAGCACGGCAGAATTCCAGGGGGCATTTGAAACCATGAAAAATATAATCGCGTTAGAATTATTTTTGACTCACTATAATCCAGATCTCGAAATCATTGTAGCTGCTAGTGCTAGCTCGTTCGACATTCGAACCTGCATATTACACAAAATGGAAAACGAATCGTTAAAATATACCGCTCACGTATCTTGTACGTTACTAACTACAGAAAAAATTATTCACAAATGGGGGTCGAAGTATTGGATACTATTTTTGCAGGCACTGAATTTCATAGTTTTGTTGATGAAAGACATTTTATTTTATAAACTGACCATAAGCCACTGCTAATGGTTTATAGGTAAAATGGGGGGGGATCACCAACTCATACTGCAAACAGACTGCAGAGACGAGGGGCCATTCTCTTCAATTACAATTATAGAAGAGAGTTTCTCCTATTGCTAAAATTTAATCATGCTGACGGATTATCTAGACCTATCCCCAATTATCTAGACCTATCCCCAAATATGCCGAATCACTTGAAGGCACATTGATTGGATCTCTACAAACTGAGATTTAAGTAAAAATTATATTATTTAGCGCCATTAGAGAGCTTCTAATAAAATAAAGAAAACGTACAATTGCTTTAAAACATAAAAAGAGAAAGAAAATAAAAACAACGACAAAACTTATGAAAGGCAACCAAACGGCTATTCTTGCAGCATTGCAGAAAAGAATACAAAAATGTTGGTCACCTGGGTATTTGGAGAATGAAAAGTTTCATGAGAATTTTTGCGTATTGGAAAAGGTGGATAAATAATTGAAAATCCGGTGAAACTATGCGAAAGACACCGCCTATGAATTTTAAACTCTGGTCAAACATAGGCCGAGTGTGGTGTAGGATCCACATAGATTGTGTTGTCCCGCTGCATGGGTTTTATTACCTAATAGTGATGGACAGTTTCTCAAAATGCCCGGAAATATTAAAATGTAAAAAAATAAAAATAGAAGTAATCATTAGTTTTTATATGAAATGTTTTCCCGGCCGGGGGTCGTTGACTGTATTATATCAGACAACAAAATGCAATCCACGTTTAGTGAATTTAAACAATTTTATCAAACATTTGTAGTATAGCATAGCACGGTTGCGTCGTAACATGCAAGAAGCAATGATCAGGTAGAACTTTTCGCATGTTCAAAGCAACGCTTAAAAAAGGGGCATAGGATATATCTACTAAAAGGGGCATTCAAGAATTTTTGCAGGTATATAGGATGAACGCAAATAACAATATTCCATCTTCCACAAGGCTAACAGAAGCAATGTTTGCAGTGTAAAATTTAATAAATGATTGTCAACTCATACGAAACTAAGACGCGAACAAAAGTGTTAGACACTTCAAAGTTGGAGAAAAATTTTTTTTTTTCGGATGGCTGAAGACAAGAAATTTTATTGGAAAAGACGGATTGGAAACGTGATTTACATGTTAAAGGGGCCTAAGTTTACCTTCAGCAGAAACACATAAACCAGGCGAGGGAACTATATTCAGCTGTTGAGAACAATATTTCAGAGAACGAACTAATGGATGTCGTGTTCGATGTATTGGAGATATGACCCCCATCACATGTTCGATGCATTTGAAATACGAATCCCCAAAACATGTTCGATGCAATTAAGATACGAACCTTATAAACATGTTCGATGCAATTAAGATACGAACCTTACAAACATGTTCGATGCAATTAAGATACGAACCTTACAAACATGTTTGATGCATTTGAAATACGAATCCCCAAACATGTTCGATGCACTTGAGATACGAACTCTTCCAAACATGTTCGATGCATTTGAGATACGAACTCTTCCAAACATGTTCGATGCATTTGAGATACGAACTCTCCCAAACATGTTCGATGCATTTGAGATACGAATCCTCAAACATGTTCGATGCATTTGAGATACGAACCTTCCAAACATGTTCGATGCACTTTAGATATGAACCCCAAAACATGTTCGATGCATTTGAGATACGAACCTCCCAAACATGTTCGATGCATTTTAGATACGAACCCCAAAACATGTTCGATGCATTTGAGATACGAACTCTCCAAATATGTTCAATACATTTGAGATACGAACCCCCCAAACATGATTTGAACAACGAAGATCAAAAAGAGGACGAAAGATTGCGGACTTGATTATAACAAACTATAAAAAAAAAAAAACGCGTCTAAAAATAGGTGAGGGGCATAGTATAATGGCAATCTAATCTATTTCGTGACTCAATCGACTCTTCTAGACATTATAAAGGAACGTACAACTAATATCGGGTCTTTGCTAGATGTTTGATTAGAGGATAATCAGCCAATCCTAAGATTTAGGTTAAATGGTGATGAAAGAAGAATTAGAGCACTTTCGATGTAGGACATTTTACTGCTCTCATATTTTTTTTAATAATATCCATGCCCCCATATTTTTTCCATGGAACCATATACTATTCAACAAAGACCAATGATCATACTGATGTGCCACCAACAAGAAAATTTAAGTGCAAAGATATTACTGAAGATGCTTACTTTTTTCGTGGCACGAAGAGTTTTATTTTTTTTCTAAGCGTTGTAGCATATCCGTTTTTCACAATCAACACTAATACGAATCCGCTTTCTGGATGAAATAAGTTAATTACAAGCGAGATAATAATCAAAAATAATATTTGCAAATGATACGCAAATTTATGAGACTCTGTGAAATCAATACGATTATCGATTACCTAATATGGAAAGTAAATTATTGATTATCTAATATTAAAAAAAAATTGATGAAAACAAATATTGAAAAGAAGATAAAAACAGCGGAAAATAAATGATCGAATGTCTACGAAGAAATTCGAACTAAGATGTGATAAGCACTAAAAAACGATTCTTGCTATTCCTACGCCAGTAAATAAAGATTGCGCGAAATCGTTCGGAGGTACGAAGAGACATTATTGCTGAGCATACTAACAAAATGTAAAATTGATCAAATTGAAAGGAAAAAAATAAAATAAAATAAAGCACCGTGCGAACGACAAGGGCAGATAACTCTACCACACTCAATCTGCTCGTAATTTAATGCTGGCGCTATGTACATATGTACTCCACGTTGTATCTTTGTAGGTTCTGCTATAATCCTTTATGAACACACTTCCGGAGATTCATGTTTTAACAAATTTGGAGATTTCACAAAACATCTGTAGATTTGAAAGGGTTGCCACAAAATGAAAAATGAATAAAAGTTTTGGTACTTGTATATACTCTCCCTATATTTGAAAAAAAAAAAAAAAAAAAGAAAAATATGTATAATGTACGTAACCGTGACGGAAAAATATCGTACACCAAAATCACGTACATTGATTAAATAGTTTTATTTTCATGAAAAAAAAAAAAAAAATCAAGCGAATTTGAGTTTTTTTTTTCCAATGCTCCCCTCTCCCTTCGCATGTTAACCAATGGCTTTTCTGAAATCTCGCAAATTTGAATTATTTGGAGTTATCTCCCTTCTTCCTTCGGAATAGTTACAAGATGGCATCGCGAGTCTGTCCCTCGTAGCTTAACCGTAAAATATGATTTTCTTGTTTAAAAATAAAACTAGTAGATCAATTTACATGGTATTTGTGTGTATGATATTTTATTTCCGTCGACTATGTACATCACACACGTTTGTCTTTATTTTTTATTTTATTATTTTATATAAATAAGATATTCTAGTAAAAAATATAATAAATTTATAATTTAAAATATTGCAGCATTAAGAATTTATTATATAATGTTAAATTGAATTTAAAAAAAATCTTAATGCTGCAATATTTTAAGTTATAAATTTATTATATTTTTTACTAGAATATCTTGTACTTTTCTTTTCCAGTTTAAACAACTAGTCCTTTACTTTTCCATGTTTAAGCTTAACCATGTTACTTTTCATGCTCGCATTTTTCTATTGTAATCTATGGTTTTCCAGGCTTCCAGTAAATTCACTTGTTCAATTTCAGTCTTATTTTCCCCCCATAAACATAACATACACATATGTAATAACAATGTATGGCACTTGTCTGCTTTCAATAACCCCCCCCCCAAAAAAAAATTATCTCCCTTTCATTCTCTCTGCTTCACTTGTTACTTCTCTTTTCATGAGAGCGGTGAATTGGTAGCAACAGTAGTCACTGAAGCGACGTGGTTGCAATGGAAACCAGTCATAAAAAACGTCACTCACCTCCTTACGTTTTTTTTAAGATATTGAACACCATAAAATTAATTATAACCTTTGATTTACTGAACGAAAATTGAAAATTTTTTTCACAATATAGCTGAGAAGGTGATCTATAAACTGTAATAATTGTATGAAATTTGGTCGAAAAATGTGTGAGCGGTGAAGCTTTAAAACAGTTCTAAATAAATAAAACTGCCACTTAACCATATATTCAAACACGGTAATGTTTGAATATTATATATATATATATATATATATATATATATATATATATATATATATATATATATATATATATAATTATAATATATATATATAGGGGGAAGCACCGAACTTTTAATTCAATTTGTCAATAAATGTTAACTAAATTATAAATATAAGATTTAATCATCATTATTAGAAAATGCGCATACATAATATCATAAAACTAGTGAACTTGATTTAGTGGAACTCTCATTGATAGTTTGCGTAACGACGATACCAAACAAATACGAAGGTTTGGAACACATCTTTCATATTTATATTTATACGCACATAAATTTGAGATTTTTGTCGCACTGACATTGATATTAAAAGCTTATATTTTCTATTTAAAAATTATTAAAATAAACTTCTTAATATACCCAGTCATGGATATGATAGCAACTTCATAAAGGTAAACTTATTTGCATATTTCTCTGAAATACGGGCGTTAATTAATTAATTATTCACTTTTATGGTTTCTTATTGGATGATTAGTTTCATTTAACTATTACGATCAATTCTATTTATGCATATTTTCTACATTGTGCATGATTGCGTAGCATTTAGGATGAAAAAGTTCTAGTACATGTATTTCTCTCTCTCTCTCTCTCTCTCTCTCTCTCTCTTCTTTTCTTTTGATTTTCCTTATCAGTTCAGTTTCTCTCATTTTGCATGACCTGCCTACTGAAGGCGGTTTTAATTTCAATTTAATTTTTAATTTTAATTTATTAAGAATTTGAAGTTATTTTTGAGTGAAATTTGAAGCTCATGTTCTATAATTATAAAAATATTAAATATATCAATTTATACGTTTATTAATAAACAGATCCACCGAACCTATATATATATATATATATATATATATATATATATATATATATATATATATATATATATATATATATATATATATATATATATATATATTACCGGACACATTGTATAAACAAAGAAAATTGCTCCAGGAAAATGCCTACTTTCGACCATTACCTTGTAATGTGGATTACTCAAAATACAGTTTGGATCATTTTACCACACTGCTATCAAAGACATTCACTTCGGATTTTACCTTACTCTATGACATTTAAATACTTCAACAATTTTTAATTGTGATTTTCCATGTTTCACTGAGCAAATAAAGTGCAAACCATTATAACTATTTGCTAATATTTTCTCCTCTGAAGAGGTGGTAAACATCGAAATCCTGTAGGATAAGGAGTTATAATATTTCAAATGTATTCTTTGTCTTGCATAGCAAAATAAAAATCTTTTGATTTGAAATTCAAACATTTCACATCATAAATTTTTAAATTTATTGAATGACTAAAATTTTATATATATATATATATATATATATATATATATATATATATATATATATATATATATATATATATATATATATATTTGTCTTTACATAAGAAGTAGTTTGTTGCTACACAGTCATGAGCATGTTTCGGTCTACCAGTATTTACAAACTAGAGACCTCATCAGGCAACAACCCTTATTTCCGAAAACGGAATTCAAGCATATATGGTTATGAATTCCGTTTTCGGAAATAAGGGTTGTTGCCTGATGAGGTCTCTAGTTGGTAAATACTGGTAGACCGAAACATGCTCATGACTGTGTAGCAACAAACTACTGCTTATGTAAAGACAAATGTAAATTTCTCTACTTCTGTATTGAGCACTCTCATATCAACCTCGTTATATTTCACTGGTTAACCTATCTTTGAAAATAGCAACCTCAAATTATATATATATATATATATATATATATATATATATATATATATATATATATATATATATATATATATATATATACCAAGTCAAACGTATTCAGGAGATAAAATCCATGAATTAAAACGAGGTTATTAAGAGTGCTCGATAAAAAAGAGCAAAATATAATATTTTTATTTGTATAGACAAATATTACATAGTCGCTACGCTGAACATGTTAATGTTTCGGACAATTGGTTTATTAAAAAAACAAAAATTTCTCGTCACGCGATAGAAATAAAGTTTATCTGCTATTTAAAGCATCTAGTTCTTAAATGAAAGAAGCGAAATAGTCTTTTTCTTTATTATTTATAAAAATAAAGTATTAAATCGCTAACTTAAAGTGGGAGGGGTGATATTAAGTGACATGTTAAACTCAAAAATATTAAGCGATATGGGGTAAGGGAATGTCAGGGTTTAATAAGATAAAAGTGAAGAGTAGAAAGAAATAGAGAAGAAAAAGGAAGAGATAGCTAAAAGGATAAGAAAAAAAAGTGAGAAACGAAACAGAAAAAGAAAAAAGGAAAGAACAGAAAGACAGGAGGAAGGCCAAGGGGTCAATATAATTACATTACTATAAGAAATGGGGAGGGGTAAAAACAATATGTCAAGACAGCCAAGATATTCTGACAAGACAAATATATATATATATATATATATATATATATATATATATATATATATATATATATATATATATATGATACATATGATTTTGATGTAGTCTGTGCATGAGCAGTCCTGTCGGAAACCAGCCTGTTTGTCCTGAAGTATGTTATCTAAGGTGATCTTCAGCCTCTCGAGAATGATTCTGCTCAGTATTTTGCCTGGTATAGATAGGAGCATGATTCATCTTCAGCTATTGCAAGATGAGAGATCACCTTTTTTGGTAGCTTTACAAGGTGTCCTTGCTTGCAGTCCATTGGTACTCGTTCTTGTTTTCAGTTCTTGGTGAGAAGGGGGTGCAGCATCTCAGATGCATCAGTCTTGAGTACTTCATGTGGTATTCCATCAGGGCCTGCTGCCTTGCCTGACTTGAGGGATTTTATAGCCCTGTGATCTCTGCCTTGCTGGGAGGGTTGGTGTTGATATCCAGGAGCTGGGTTGGTGGTGGAGTGTCTGGTGGGTTGGGTGGGGTCTGGTTTGTGGAGCGTCTCCTTGAAATGCTCTGGCCATCTTGCTCTCTGCTCATCTTCTGTTGCGATGCCATTCCCATTCTTGTCTTTCACAGGGTGGCTTGGGTTGCTGTTCTTCCCGGAGAGTGTCCTGGTGATTTCATATAGTCTCTGAATGTTATGTTGGTCTGCTGTGGTTTCTGCCTTCACAGTGAGCTCCTCTATGAACCTTCTTTTGTCTCTACATGCAGTGCATTTCACTTCCTTGTTTGTTTCCCAATATCACACCTGTAGTTTTTGTTTCTTTACCAGGTCTTGCCTCTGGTTGATAGTAAATGCACACACACACACACACACATACACACACACACACACACACACACACACAGCAATATCACGTTGACACACCGTTTCTTGTCAGATCACCAACGTTAAGCAACAATGAGCCTGGCCAGTACCAGATGGGTGATCATTTGGGAAGGTTAAGCGCTGTATGTACAGCACCAAAACATAGAAATCTCCAGGTTGGTATCTGGGAGGGCATTTTTTTTTGTTTTTTTTACATGGTGGTCACCACTTATCAAGGCCTGGAAGCCACTCGGGGATAAGGGTTACTGCATGTACAGTAAGCAATGGGATAGTATCGTAATAATCATTAGTATTGGAGATTTGATAAAGTGTCTTACTTAAGGGGGCGGTTCATCAGGAATTTGTTTATGTTGGACTTGAAGACATCCAAGTTGTAGTCAGGTCGGAAACAGGAAAACGGAAGAGAATTCCACAGGCGTGCACATCTAAGAAAGAAGCTTTGTTCATGGAATCTACGTTTTGATTTAGGCACAGATAAAGAGTGGGGAAAATTATTGACAGTGGTTTCAGCTAGACGAATGTTTATCGTGAAAGGTTGGCGAGGGAGGACCAGAGATTGGAGCTCAGATGAGCACTTGCCATGGAAATAACGATAAAACAAAGACAGGCTCGCAACGCCTCTTCTGTGAGAGGAAGGTTGCAGGGAAGTTAAAAGGGCATCCCCTACTAAGCCACGAAATTTACTTTTTAATTCACTGAGAGAGATGCACCTCCAGTTTTTGTTAAGACATGCATTTAGGAGGAGATAAACTTTCATGTAAAGCTTGATGTCTACTGTATATTCTGTCTTGTGGCAGCCATTGCACTGACGAAGAGTTGCAGTTGTACTAAAAAGTGTGATTGGTTCTACACAAATCCTTCGCCACTATAAACAAAATATCTGTGTGGATTTCCGAACAACTTAGTTGTTGTGGCAGGAGCTCATACGTCGAAATCGATGGGAGAGCCATTATATATATATATATATATATATATATATATATATATATATATATATATATATATATTAACGGCCTGGGAAGGCCACAGGGGAGACAACCAAGCAAAGAAAGCCCTAAGCAAAATTCATTTCAAAGCAGCAAAATTGAAGCTAGACTGCCAGGACATTATATATATACAAACATAGGCAAATTTGGGCATATTTTATTGGTTTGAAAATATAGGTTCTTTTTACCAATTGTCATAAAATTGTAACCATAGACTAGGATTATAATTTCCAAAAAGCCTGCAAATTTGCATGTAGTTTCATCGCATGGAACCAAAGATATGAGCTTACATATATTTTAAACGTTTTTTTTTTTTTCAGCACCCTCGAGTGGTAATTTTAAAGGATTTTTTAAGTGTGGAAAGATACTGCACCTTTACCAATGTTTCAATCATAGTCATTTGTTTTCCTAGTTTTGCATATGAATTACAAAATATCTGATATTTCCTCAAAACCTCCGACCTTGATGGAGAGGAGACTAAAACTTGTTACTATGGTTTCAAATGATCTGAAATAATAGCCACGGGAGACTTGATTCCAAATATTTCTCATATGTTATATCTCCCCTCTTTGGTTTTCATGCATAAAGTAAATTTCACAGTGTATAAGAATTATTTGATACTGGAGATATTCATAATCGTACCCTATTTCCAAAAGAGAGGAGATATAACATATGAGAAATATTTGGAATCAAGTCTCCCCTTGCTGTTATTTTAGATCATTTGAAACATAGCAGCAAGTTTTAGTTTTCCCCTCCACCAAGGTCAGAGATTTGGGGGGAAATACGTATATATATATATATATATATATATATATATATATATATATATATATATATATATATATATATATATATATATATTAGCAGAAGTATCGATCGTTGACTGGTGGAGCCTTCAAAAAATGGACTCTGATTCGTATATAACTCTTAAATTTTTTTAAGCTGATATTTATTTTTGACATACATTTTATATCTTATATTCCCTTTCGTCTTATATAGATGTACAGGCAGAGGCACATAAACGTTGAGCTTTATTACATACTAGCAGGGGTGCCCGGCGTTGCTCGGGTGTTTGGAGGTGTATGCTGTGCAAAAAAAGCAAAAAAACAAAAAAATGGTTAATTTTTAAAAACTTTGACCCCTATTATGACCCCTTAAAATTTATTGTTTCGGGCTCAAATCACTTTATTAAGTTAGATCCATGTTCAAGGAACCTATATCTAAAATTTAAGTGTCTAGACCCAAAATTGTCGGAGGAGTTTGGTAGAGTTCTTAAAGGTCAAATCGTTGAAATTTGACCCCTTAACAGCCAAATTTCTGGCTGACACCCGTCACATCGATTTTCCCAAATCTCAGTACCCGGTATTTCAAATTTCGAGTCTATAGACTAAAAATTGACAGAGTTATTGCGTAGGGAAATGTACACAGACAGACAGACACACAGACACACAGACAGACAGACAGACACGTTCACTTTTATAGATATATAGATTACATTACATATTATTCCAAGCAATATTGAGTCTGTGCATCTATCTGTCTATCTGTCTATCTGTACATCTATAGGATGGACTCAATATTGCTTGGATCAATTTTGTTGGGGGAGGGAGGCAATTGCTTAAACGGATAGTGGGAATTTTTATTGACACAAACGTATGAACACTAATTAGGGTTTCCCATTATATGTCACCCCATGGGACCCCACCTCGGTTGGTGGGTTTTCATAGCAAGCTCGGTAGCTCTACGTCAAATGGTGTGAGTTTGCATAAGGTTCCCAGTTATAAGTAACACCACTGAGGCCCCACCCCTGTTGGTTAGAATGAACAGTTTAACCCTTGAAAACTTTCCCCGCCCCATGGTGGGTTAACCCACCATATTTGATAACTCTATGGGTGTACATCAAACGGTGTGAGCATGCACAGGATTTCCAGTTATAAGTGACTCCCCTGGGGCCCCCACTCCCATTGGTGGAAATGAGCGGTGTTACCCATCAAAACTTCCCCTTCCCTATTGTGAGTTATCCTGTCAAATTTGCTATGGTGTGAGCATACATAGGGTTCCCCCTTATAAGTGTCCCCCCCCCCCAGTGCCTTACTTTATCATACCCATTTCAGATTCTTGATACCTCTTCTGTCATTGTATGTGGTCAGTTTAGTATGATAGTAAAACATATATGAGCCTATTCATGTACAGACAGACAGAGAGACAGACTGAGCTTTATAAGTGACCTTGTGTGCAAAACAATCTCTACCAAACTCCTCTCTCAATTTTTGGTCTACAGACTTGAACTTTATATATAAACGATTTGAACCTTTGAAACAAATTTGGTTTGATTTTAAGCTGGTAAAAATAGGTGCTAAGGGGTCAAAATTTAAAAAAAATATGAACTTGGTAGGTGTAAGTCAACTGAACCTGTTATGTCTGTCCATGTGCAAATATACATCAAGAAAAACATAGATATTTTAATTTCGATTCTAGTTGATGGCACCCAGGTCATTTTTTTTTTTTTTTTGAAACTGCTACTATATATTGGGTACAATATAATAATCAATAGAGGATTGGCTGTATAATAATAATAAGTACGAAATCTGCATAAATTAAAATATTATATTTAAGTGGACTTCACGACCTGGCAATGCAGGTCAGTCTGCTGGTTGTTATGTAAATGTAGTATAACATCTACTCAAATGTTTGATTCGTTTCATGAACAAAGGGTTCTTAATTTATTTTTTCACTTGCGTTTTTTTAGACAATATATTTACAAAGAATTCATTGACTACAACTACGATGAATCTTACGAGAAATTGGGTGAAGTACCGATTTGTGTGTGTGTGTGTGTGTGTGTGTGTGTGTACGCGCGTGCGAGGCAATGATGGGCGTCATGTAATGTTAGTAGTTAGTAAGATTGCTGCTTGATACCAATGTTGTAATGTTATTAGTCAATATGATCCTTTGACGTACTAGGAATTTTTAAAAGTAATTTAAATTCTTTTAAAAAGTTGATCACTGAGTGAGCTTCAATGCGGAAGGATGTGGTCATAAGGTCTAAGGTGCGAGGCAATCATACCCATGTGGTGATGATCAAGCTAATGAATAACTGTTAAATCAAGATGCAGGATATCCATTTATGATATAAAAGACTTTTTCCTGTATTTGTTTGTATGTATATTTGTTTTTTTGGGTTTTTTTTGTTATTTTTTTAAATTTTTTCAAGGGAGATAATTACATGAAAACTTCTAGCATCAAATGGCGCTGATATTTTGGAGAATAGATATTAAACCTAAATCTTAGATATATATTTTATTGCAGTCAATTTTACAATTTGAAGAGTTTCCAAAAAATAAAAAATATGCAACAAAATTAGGCACAAGGCCCTCTAAGAAATGGGGAGGGGGTGCGGGGTCTTTTGTAACTATAGTAACAAAAGATAAAATGAAGTCTTTGGAGACTTACTCTTGACTGGCAACATTTACCACAATACCACATTCACTCTGTGGAATAATCCTTACTTGATTCCCTAGCGTTTTTGTAAAACTATACATTGTAAAAAAGATTGTAAAAGTAAGTTTTGTGTGTGTATTGTGTGTGCATTTTTTTTTTTTTAATAAAGTGTGTGTGTGTGTGTGTGTGTGTGTGTGTGTGTGTGTGTGTGTGTGTGTGTGTGTGTGTGTGTGTGTGTGTGTAAAGATAAAAAGTTCAATTTCATTTAATAAAAAAGTCTTAAATTTAGAGCAGCTATGTACAAAAGTTCGTGGTTGGGATTAGGTAAATCTAAGAAAAAGTTCATATACAGAAATAAAAGTGAAACAGCCTAGTCGGGTTAGGGTTAGTAAGGACCCCCCCCTCCTTAAATTTATGTCATAGATTCCCCACTGTTTTCCAGGGGACCGAAAACAAGCAGGAAAATCTCTAATTGGGATTGGGATAGTAGCTATGGGAGTTGGGGAGTAAAAACAATGTGGGGGGGGGGACCACAGAGTTGGGGATGACCGGGGATGGCAAAAATAAACAAGTGGTGCAAGGGGTTGTCTAACACCAAAAAACAAAAACAGGGGCTAGGGTCTCATTATACCACCAGTCAAGAGTCTCTTTAATTTTCTACTGCTAACCTAGCAGGATGGGTTCCGAAGGACCCAGCACCGCCTGTGCCATACTTAAGGAGGGAACATGTATTCAAACTTGGCTCCTCGACAGATGCACAAACTAGTGTTGTGCACCTACCTCTTATTAAATTCCACTCTAGGCAACCTCCTCCAATCGCATCTGATCTTTACTTTAAGCAAATGTTTAAAGTAAACGATCAGATCCCAATCCGGAACAGATGTCCCTTTGTAAACCAACTTCAGGCGCATGATCCAGATGACCATTTGCACTACTGCTAGAATCACCAGGAAAACCATTCTTTCCTCCCTGTGGAACGGCGGCTCCATGTTGTACACAAAATATCTTTTTTCAAGAGCAAATGGGCACTCGGTATTGATTCGAGCCATTACCTTCCTGACGTATTCTAATGAATCTGAAATCGACTGCAACAAAAAAAAGCATGGTTATCCGATTCGACCTTGCGTTCGTCGCAGCGACGACACCATATCAGAGTTTCTTCTTTGTACATGCTCAGTTCGTCAAAAAGGGGGAGTGCATTTTGGACCAGCCGCTAGGTAAAGGAAAATTCCGAATCAGTCAGAAAATCCCATCTCGGCGCCTAACTCTACTGAGAGCAGATCTCCTCCCTCGACCATCCCATCTGCCTCCCAAGAGAATCCTTCGCGGTGCCCTCCACTAACTCCTGATAAAGTCTCTTCCTAGGCTGTTCGAGCACACTGGTCTCTGGCAAAGCTCTAAGTGCAGTTTGGCATTTGGCAAAGAACTTGTGCTCCCCCTTTGGTCTACGACGACCTTCTACCAAAGAGTTGGGTTTGAGACTGGGAAATGAGTTCTCAACCGCAGGGATCCAAGGAGCGTTCTCCTCTAGCGAATGACCCAAGAAGGCCAATCTCTCAGCGCTTTTATGACACAAGAGACTGGGCAGTCCCAGGCCTCCCTTGCTCGGACTCTGAACACAGACTTTTCTGCAGACATAGTGCTTACCCTCGTCCCACAGAAGTGAGCTGAGACCTAAATCTTAGCCAAAAGACCAAACAGGCATAAAATTATTATTATTTTTATTTTTATTTATTTTTTTTGTAACTAGACATTTTTAAATGAATAAAAAAAAATATATAACGCATCAACGCATAGGTTGTTTTTAATAAATAATTTGACATTTATACTTTTTTGGACAATTTTTTTGTCTTATTTTTTGAAGAACTCCTTTGATGGGGAGACAATTCAAGAAGACCCGATCCGAAAATGTTACAAATAAAAAAAAATGCATTAAAGCAATACAAAAATACAAAATAAAACATTAATTATGTGAATATTTATTGAATTAAAATGAAATTTAGGAAATTCTGCAATGAATGAAAGTTGTCATTAAATGAAAATGTATGGCTTTTAAAAATTATAAATAGTTTTGTACGGTCATTATTGGAATGTGTGTGACTTTTTTATTTCATCATTAGAATCCTTGGAGATGAGTAATTTGTATATTTATTTATTTGCGGACTATTATGCTCATACTCATAGTTGAGGATGCAGTTAAGAGACTCAGCATTCCTATCCCATCACGGTTAACCACCTGACGAAGGTCAGAGGAATAGCTGAAACGTCGTGAAACAACAACTATAAAAATGAGGATAATAGCCTGCAAATAAATAAATAAATATACAAATTACTCATCTCAATAAAAAAATAATTTACCATTCGGTAGGGACCTGACGATGGAAGACCAAATAAGGAGGAAAAACTTAAGACCAAAAAATCTAACCTTGATCGCCCTTTGAGGCATGTGCCGCAGTGGATAGAGGTATTGAATCTCTACGATTCCAGGTGAGCATTGTCTGAAGATAGCAGTTTCAATCCTACCCAAATTAGCCAGAAGATTAGTTGGCCAAAATATGATGAGACAACAACAACTATGGAAAGCAGTAATTACTGAGAATACAGTTAAGAGATTCAGCATTCCTATCTTGTCATAATTAACCACGTGATGAAGGCCAGAGGAAAAGTTGAATGAAGATGAGTATAACAATTTGCAAATAAATAAATAAATAAATAAATATACCTTTTTTTTGTAACTGTCTGAAAACGAATTTTTTAAAAGTTTTATTTTAATTCAATAAATGTTCAGATAATTAATGTTACATTTTGTGTTATTAGAATTTTCTTAATTTATTTTAATCCAATAAATGTTCAGATAATGTTTAATTTTGTTTGATTAAAATTTTCTCAATTGTATTTTAATCCAATAAATGTTCAGATAATTAATGTGTTGTGTGATTAGAATTTTCTTCATTTTATTTCAATTCAATAAATGTTTAAATAATTGTTGTTTTATTTTGTATGATTGTATTACTTTAATATATTTATGTTGTTTTTAACTAAAAGTTACACAACACTTTCACATTTCCAGATCGGATCTTTTCGATTTGTTTCCCCCTCAAAGGAGTTATTCAAAAATGAAATATATAACCACGAAAACAGTAATGCACAAGAGTAAATAAGTTAACTTTTAATTTATTCATACTAATAATATTGTGAGATTTGCGTTCGTGTTAGACATTTATATATAAAAAAAAAGGAAATATGTTTTACTTTTAATTTATTCATACCAATAATACCTGAATAATAATAAACTGTCCAGGCCCACTCAAAGTCCACTCAAAATATAGGGGTCATTTTATGTGTGTTTGTTTGTATGTCCGTTAGTTATATTATTTTAAACGAATTTCTTGACCTCTTTTACTAAATAATAAATTCCCAACGAATAAAGCGGATGCCATGATCAGAAATACAAACAGAAACCTTCAGAACTTCAGTCTGATGTTCTACGAACTGATCTATATAAATTTTCTTAGAAACACAGCTTAAAACATTACCTTATCAAAATAATTATACATTTGAAGTGACGTCATAGGTTTATGATTTGCGTCATGTTTCAAAACATGACTTCAGACATAAACGATCATAGAAATAAATGGTTAAACATTCTCAGCTTTTGTTCTTGTTAGTTCTTCACATCAAATGGCTTTACGCGTCGTCTAGAGTAATTTTCATTAAAAAAAATAAAGTATGATTGCTACTTGATGCAAGTGTAGTAATGTGTTTTTTTTTGTTTTTTTTTTACATAGGCATCACTTATCAATTAAGGCCAAGAGGCTACTCGAGGATAAGGGTTAAAGAGTGTACAGTAGAAATTGGACAATATAGTAATCGTTAGTAATGGAAATTCGGTAAATTTGTTAACTTACATGGAACGGTTCATCAAGAACTTGTTTACATTAGACTTGAAGATAACCATATTGTAGTTAGCTGGAAAGCAGGAAAGCAGAAGACAATTCCATAGGCGTGCAGTTCTAAGAAAGAAGCTTTGCTTATGAAATCTACGTTTAAGTTTAGGCACAGATAAAGAGTGGGGAAAATTAGTGATAGTGTTTTCAGTTAGACGAATGTTTCTTGTGAAAGTTTGACGAGGGTGGGGGGGACCAGAGATTGGAGCTCAGCCGAGCACTTGCCATGAAAATAACGATAAAGCAGAGACCAACTCGTAACATCTCTTCTATGAGAAAGAGGTTGCAAAGAAGAGAAAAAGACATCTCCTACGAGGCTACGAAGTCTATTTGAACTCTATCAAGGCAGGATAAAACCTCTCTAGCAGCTCCTGCCCAAATGTGGTAACAGTACTCCATCCTTGGACGTACCTGGCTCTTATATAGATATAGAATTGCATCAGCAGTAAGATATCTACTGAATCGATAGAAGGATACCACCATTTTTCCAGCGGCCTTGGCAACGGAGTTAATGTATGTGTTCCATTTAAGATCAGGAGTTATTGCTCAATTTGATCTTTTGACGAAATATGGATTTTTAAAGAAGTTGATTGTTGAATGATTTTCAATGCGGAAGGATGAGATAATTTAAGGTTTTAGATGCGAAACAATCAGACTCATATGGTGATTAAGAATAACCGCTAAGTAAGGAAGTAGAAAATTGGTTAAGTTAAATTGATGCACAGTAGAACCCCAAGATACGGCATTAAAAATTAGTAACAAAATACAATACAGTATATAATACACATGTATATAATCAAATAACATGATATATAACACAGTAAGGCGGGGAAAATATCGTAACCAGAGGCTGGAAAAACATTGTATCCCACATCGTAACCTGAAAAAAACGTATCCTAGGGCCACTGTATCCTGGGGCTTTACTGTATTTTGTTGTGTCATTACTGTTATACCAGCCTTCCTTGAACAGAGGAATTTACACCGATTAGCACTATAAATAGCGCTAGTAATTCCAACACCAGTGAAAGAGATGCGACTGCACTTCAACAAGCTAGCCGAGTGCCCAGCAGATATACACGCTTTCCTATCTTTGTACATTATTGTTAATACACTTGTTCCTTACCGAACCTCGACTTGATTGTTCTTATTTTCACTGTTGTTCCACGCACAACAGATTGGCAACAAGGAATCAAAACGACCATCATTCTGCAGAGAATCACTAAAAGTGATTGAAATAAAGATTCGTAAAATCTTTACGGCAGAACACCTTCATCATTTCAACAGATATTTGGATACGCAAGGATTAACAGCAAATTAATTACTACAATAGTAATTTAGTGACGGGAAAAAACTTGCTACCAAAATCTACAGCGAAAAACACGAATGTTGTCAATTATTTAATAATTGAACACATCAAGTGTTTTAGAAAGGGGGGAAAAAGGGCTCATTTTTTCTTCACCAGAAGCCATTTTTCCTACGGTAAGAATTTTTTCTGTCAAGTTATATGTCCAAAACCAACTAGCAAATACCGTGTAAGCTTATCGTTATTTCGATAACATCTGGGATTTGAAAAAAACAACAACAACAAAAAAAAAAGAGACAAACCGTAAAAAATAATTATTCACGTACGTCATTTGTGCTTAGCAAACACGTCAAGAATCAAGTCATTTTTTTTTGCAAAAGGCAAAGAGGATAAAAAAACAAAAAAACAAAAAAACTAAAAGTTTCCCATACGAATTCGTCGGATATTTAAAGTGATGGGTTTTATTTTTGCTATGTAAAAACACGTGCAAATGTGTGTGTGTGTGTGTGTGTGTGTGTGTGTGTGTGTGTGTGTGTGTGTTTTTTGTTTTTTTTTCTCGCCTATTCGCATCCTTCTGATAAATATTGAGTTGGCAAAAATGTTCGTTTTTTTGCTTTTGTTTGTTTTTTGATGTCATCTTTCCGGACAACTAAGGATCGTTTTATATTCCATTTCTTCAGATCCTGTATTTAATGCGGTGAGGTTGTTAACAATAACATCAATGTGTAAATAAGCCTCTGAACAGGGGAGTTCTTAAATGGAAGATCAGGCAGAGCATTGCTAACATTTGATGCTTTTTTTTCTTTACCACAAAAAAAATAAATAAATAAAATAAACAAGAATAAAAAAGAAACAAAGAATAAAAAAGAAACAAAAATAAAAAAGAAACAAAAAGGCTACAGAAATCTGCCACTCGAGGATAAAGGTTAATGAATCTAAGATGATAGTGTAGTAATTGTTAATCGTGTAAGTTGGGTAGAATTTGATTATTTAAGGGACGGTTCAACAACAACTTGTTTACATTGGTCTTGGAGGCTACGATATTGTAGTCAGCTGGTAAGCAGGCCAACGGAACAGTGTTCCCCAGGTGGACAGTTATAGGAAATAAACTTTGTTCATGTAATCTACGTTTAGATTTAGCTACAGATAGAGAGTGAGGGAAATTGTTGATAGTGGTTGTAGCTAGTCAAGCGTTGTTTGTGAAAGTCTGGCAAAGGAGGGAACCATAGATTGGAGCTCAGACGAGCAGTTGCCATGAAAATAACGATATTGCATTAACATGAACAACAACAAAAAATACGAACAAACTTTTTAGTCACTTTCATACATATTGAATTATTTTTATCTATTATTTCGTATTAATCGTATATTTATTAAAATTCAAATTAAAATAAGGGGAAAATTGTTAGGATCGAAAAATTACCCTTAAATTCGTAGACATTTATGCTGATGACACTACTATATATGGTAGCACATCTAAGATCGTAAACGACCAAGTTCTCTCCGATTCTTGAGCATGTGGTACAATGGGGAAAGGAGTGGCTGGTTACTTTTAATGCATCTAAAACCAAACTTCTATCTTTACACCATCAACGTTCTGATCCACATCTGGCATCAATTGAAATGTATGGCTCTCGTCTTGGGAAGGCCTCATGTTTTGATAAGCTTCTGGGCTTGACCGTTACTCTTGATCGGAAATGGAACACATACATTAAATCTGTTGTCAAGGCCGCTGGAAAAACGGTAGGATCCTTCTATTGATCCAATAGATATTTTACTGCTGACGCAATTCTCTATCTATATAAGAGCCAGGTACGTCCAAGGGTGGAATACTGTTACCACATTTGGGCAGGAGCTGCTGGAAAGGACTTATTCTGCCTTGATAGAGTTCAAAATAGACTTCGTAGTCTCGTAGGAGATGTCCTTTTCTCTTCTCTGCAACCTCTATCTCACAGAAGAGATGTTACGAGTTTGTCTCTGCTTTATCGTTATTTTCATGGAAAGTGTTCGACTAAGCTTCAATCTATGGCCCCCCGCCTCGCCAAACTTTCACAAGAAACACTCGTCTAGCTGAAAACACTATCAATAATTTCCCCCACACTTTATCTGTGGCTGAACCTAAACGTAGATTCCATGAAAAAAGCTTTCTTAGAACTGCACGCCTGTGGAGCTGTCTTCCGTTCTCCTGCTTTCCAGCTGACTACAATCTGGTTGTCTTCAAGTCCAACGTCAACAAGTTCTTGATGAGCCGTTCCACTTAAGTTAACAAATTTACCTAATTTCTATTACTAACAATTGCTATATTGTTCAATTGACTACTGTACACTCTTAACCCTTATCCTGGGGTGGTCTCTTGGCCTTGATAAGTGGTGGTGATGCCTATGTAAAAAAATAAACAAAAAAAAATCATTATTAGTACTTAACACTGCATTTATTTTTGTTGGTTGCAGATCACACTCTTAAGAGGGATTTGAAAGCAATTAGGATTATCACGGTCATCACAATGACAGGATCCGACCCGGAAGATTGGGACATTAAAAATGACTTTTATCCTTTTGCAAACTTATTAGTTATATAAATGTTTGGAAATGCGGAATCTTAACGGATTGTTTTAAGGGGGTAACTCTATTTTACTAAAGTAGTTGGAAATAAAATCATTTTTTTTTTACTTACAATTAATCGGATGTTTTGTTTAAGAAAAACTACGATATATTTTTCTTGTTATTAATCTTATAAACTTTGTGGCATTGAATAAAGTAGTTGAAAAAAATATGTTTTCTTACAATTCTTAGTAAAATAGAATTACCTCCCAAGGAACAATCAGTTAACATTCCGCATTGCCAAATGTTTCGTTATTTAACCATTTTTTTCCTTGTTTTTTTCATTTACAAAATATTGTTCATATTAAATCAGCAGCACTTGTTAGTCGGTAACCCTAATATTCTTCAACGTTTTATTTATTTCCATTTTAATATGCAAGCAGGACCGTTTAATATGCTTCATTTCCTCCCTTCACTATAAACTAATTTTTATAGAGAGTTTATATTAATTGTCGCCATAGTTCTTGGCAAAAAAAAAAAAAAAAAAAAAAACGCAATGGCCGTTCAAGGTGTCACTAGCAAAACCAGAGAGTACGCTACAAAATAAAAACCATCCACGGCGCAACAATCAAACAGACAGGAAAATAAAACAAAAATAAAATAAATATACCGTGAGATTATAAGGAGTACCTTTCAAACGCGCACACATGTACACACGAAGAAATATTCAAAGTCGACTTACATAAATTAACAATAAAAAGCGTTAAACATTGATCTAAAAAGAAAATAACGATGAAAATAAAAAAGCAAAAAAGATGAGATATAAAAAAAATAGTCAATACAGATATTTAAATGTTTAAAGAAAGTTTTTAGCGATGTGCGATGCACTTTTATAAATTAATAAGGTGCTTGTTTAGTTTGATCAAAATATTACAAAATGAAAATATTGAAAAAAAAAATTATATTGTACGTTATGGAATAAAGTTATCATACAAAAAAATCACTTAATTTGATCAAGTAAAATCAAATTTTAATAAGATTGATCGTGTCGTGGCCATCTTGTTTATTTCGCGGATGAGGAGGGAGGCGCCTGGGGAGATAACTCCAATCACCGCTTAAAGTTTGTCAAAATTTAACGACCTTATTTTGAAACATGGGCAGAAAAAAATACTTAGATAAATATTTTAATTTTTTCACTTATTTTACAGAGTTTCTCTGTCCTTTTTTAATCCCTTTGTCATTTTTTTTTGTTTGTTTTTGTTAATCAATATTTCGTTTAAAGGCACCCCCTCCTCGTTCACGAAATAAGCAAGATGGCCGCGACATGATCAATCTCATTAAAATTTGATTTTTCTCTGTAAAAAAAAAAAGACTATTTTATCAAATTGTGACGTTTTTTTGTATGGGAACTTTATTCCATAACGAGTACGTTATATATTTGATGATGGAGTGTTGTTCTGTAAAGAGAAATACTTGGTGCATGAGCAATGGCCTTAAAAACGTGTCTAAGTAAGAGAATTTCCTGAGAGTCGAGCTAATTGAAGGTTTAGATAAGTCTCCCAGAAGAAAATTAACTATTATTTCAAATACCGAAAACATCAGGAGATGAAGTGAGAGACTGACTCTACTGCTACCAAAAAGCAAAGGGGAGATACATCATAATTGATCGAGCTTACTACTGGTGTGTTAAAAACAGCTGTTAACTGGTTAAGTCCAACCTCTCCCTCCCAAATTTCCCTTTGCTCACAGAAGCCATGCTCATAAATCTGAAAATCACCCCTTCTCATGTTCTTGATATCATAAAAAACCTAGACAACCTCCAAGGTGTGTGGACCTGATCCCATCCTTTCTATACTAATTAAGAAATATTTTGATGAGCTAGCCCATCTTCTCCAAACTCTTCAAATGCCTAGTTGAATCTTGCTTCTCTGATTTTTGGAAAATTGCCTTTGTTATAGCAGAATTCAAGAATTCTGTAAAAAGAACTAACCTGCTCAATTATTGCCCCATCAATCTTCTTTCTCTTTTCACTAGAATTTTTTAGTCTTCAATGAATCATACCCTAGCCCACCATACCGACTTGTTTCTATACTGACGACTCTAATCTTGGCACAACTCGTTACACACACTGTCACGTCATCAGTATAGGCAGTATACTTTATCTGTGCAAAGCCATCAGACAAAGTAATCCTGCGAAGGACCGGATTCACCCTAAGCTTGCACAAAAATGGCTCTAGCAAAGCACATATAACATGGGTGACAGCGGACAACCTTAACGGATAGATCTAGATAAATTGAAGGGCTTCGATCTCACCCCATTCACTTCCACCATAGCATCAAGGTTAGCATACAAGAGGCGAATCCAAGAGCAAAACTGTGGACCAAACCCAGCCAAGTAAAGAACAGCCTCTAGGTAATGGTGGTCAATCTTATTGAACGCTTTGAACTGATCTAAATTGATCAGCGCAGCTTCTGTGTCTACTTTTTCTATGATCAAGTGTATCATGCGCAAGTTATCTTAAATCGTCCGGCCCTTAACAAAACAGATCTGGTCGAGACTTATTAGACAGTGCAAAACAATTTGCAGACGGTTTGCTAAGATCTTGGCCAAAATCTTTAACTCTGTGTTTAACATCATTAAAGGCTGGAAATTACCTATCCCATCCCGACCATTTTTATCTTTGCGTAGCAATTTAATGATCCCCCTAGTAAAGTACTGAGATATGCACCCGTTTCAAAACCAGGAGTTGAAAAGTATAGTCAGCAAAGAAATAAACATGGGAGACAGCCTCAAATACACCTCATAGGGCAGACCATCGATCCCAGGGGTCCTCTCTAACCTGACCTGTTTCAGGGCCTCTATGACTTCTTCCTTTTTTTATGCCACCTTCACACCTAGCCGCTTTGGTCGCCTCAAAATGAGAAAAGTCGGCTAAATAGGTGTCAAACTGTTCAATAGTTAGACCAGGCTCCATGGTGAAAAGGCCTTGAAAATGAGCGCAAAAAATCTCCAGAATCCCATCGTTTGTTGCTACAGTTTGTCCATCTGGCAATGTGACACTGGCGATGTGTCGATCAGTAGACCATCGACGTTCTTCCGCACACAGTGATATGGCCATGTTTGTTACCTCGTTTGGCACTCTTTTTAACCTAGCCCTAATTACAAATCCCTGGTCCTCCCTGTTATCCAAGGAATCCAGTTCAGCCTTAACTATCTTAGCTATTACTATCACTCTTCTCCACCACCCTTCTAATCTATCTTCTAGTGTCACTCGCTGCCCTAGAACTAAGATTGAATCAGCGACTACAACCAGCAATGAAGGACCTAATGACTTTTTTTAAGTTTCCCAACACTTATTCCCAATTATAGCCCCTGTCAGTTCCCTCTGTATTGTTAGTAAAAGCTGTTCCCGGAAGTTCTTCACGTCAAACAATGACGTGTTGAACTTCCAGTAACAAGCCATCCTAGATTTAACACTACTTATGTTATTTTGCAGACATCTTTGCCTGTGAAAAAGGGTTGTTTCTTCTTCCTCGATTCACATTCAATTGAGGGTCTTCAAGGACGGTTTTTGTCAGACGAAGTGGCAAGAAGGAGGGGGAGACATGTCAGTTTTCATTGGAGAAGGGGGACGTGTATTTGGGGGTGTTGCAGGGAGTGTTGAAAGAGGAGGGTTCGGACGTTAACTGTTTTTTAGTCCCTAGGGTGGTCATCTTTTTTTCTCTTCTAGGTTGTGACAGGTGGAGGTAATGTCTTGAATGGGTGGAGCAGGCTTTTGTGGAAGAAGTTGTATGTTTTGGGTCCGGGAATAGGAAGTTGGGGAAAGACTTTGTTTCATTTGTTTTGCTATCAGTTTTTCGCTCCATGTCTAATTTTTTTTTTTGGAGTTCTTTAAATTTATTACCTCCAGGGTCATTTGAATACATAATATCGATTTTACTATTATTTTTTCCAGGGATTGAGCGTATAATTTCGGGGGGGATTTTTTCGGTTTAACCAGTGTCCATTCATCAGCTTTTTTTCAAATTGGTCCGGCATGATTTCCTTAAGAGAACTGGTAGTTGAGCTTTGAGGGAGGGGGATGGGGGTGCTGATGTCTTGTTTGGAATTAAATGCCCTACTTTTGGTATGAGATGCTCTGAAGTGCGTTTTATGGGGTTAGGTTGCGCTGGTATGATCCTTTTGAGGCAAGTGAAAGATAGGTGCTCCCCCCCTTCACTGCAAATACAGCATGCTGGGCGTCTTCCAGCTACTACAATTGGTAACTTCTCCTCTCCTGCTTCTATGTAGTGGGGGATTTTCACAAAAACCTTCTTGTTTCGTAATATCTCGAACGTCCATGTTCCATGGTAACGATCCAGATCCTCACCTGTTATTTCCCCAAATTTTAGTAGAAAGGCGCACAAGTATTCCCCAGGGATCACTGCTAGTACTTTGAAAATAGAGAAGATGATCCTCCTTCATCCCCTGTACTCCATATGTAGTATATATTCTTTTGTAATAATCTCCTTTTTAAACAAGCTTACACAATCTTCTTCAGTCTTGAATAAGGCATTCCAAGTATTGTAGCCTTTACATTTGGTGATCCTCTCTGGTCTGAGTCCTGTGGTTGCTATTAGTTTGGATACATGCTCCTAATTTGAGCATATTAACTTTTTAGTTTTTCTATCCACGATAAATAGAAGAATTGTCTTCTCTGTAATTTCTTCCAGCCTTCGCAGTTCCAATAGTACTCCTTTTTCAGTCACAAATTCTTGGCATAGTTTTGCTTTCGCGATAAAGTCCGTCACATTTATTTTGACTACTAGGGATTTAGTCCATCCTGGTGTATTCGTTGTATTGTCCATTTGACTTTTGGTTGACTGGCTTTCCATCGGCGTACCCATAGCTGATGTCATCGCCGGCGGAAGATAAAGAAAAAAAACAACAAAATCGGGCATCAAATTTTGTATGTCATACTTTCGTTTGATGATCACTTTTTTGTCTTTCACACCAAACAAGGCAAATTGTCACCGAAACGTAAAGGGATACTTTGCATTAGAAACACTCCAAGCAGTAAGGAGTTAAGCAGTAAGATGTCTATACAGATTAAACTGTCACGTGTTAGTACAGTCAGGAAAGGATGATAGATGATGGATGATGCATGGATGAGTCCTTTAATCCTCTGGGATCGTGGGGAGGGGGGGGGCGCTGCATTATTTCATGCAGCGTATCTTGGGCAAGAATAACGTAGCGGCACCATCTCTCTCCAGGCTTTGAGCACATACAGTACCTGGTATTACCAAATGGTCATCCATTTTAGTATTGACCAGGCTCAACGTTGCTTAACTTTGGTGATCTAACAGGAACTGGTGTTTCAACATGATTATGCCGTATAGCATAGGAAGCAGGAAACAGGGAGGGAATTCAAATTCTATCAATCTTATCCTTATCAGAGGACATCTTTGTGCTCCAGCCCAAAAATTTAATGTATAAAATATAAAATTATATGAAATAAAAAATGTGATACGTTGTTATCAGCTTGCGGCAAGAAGGCATAGTTTTACTTATTTATTGCTAGGCAACACAAAGTATTCCTGTTAGTCTATTATATATAATCGTCATAATCATTAACATTTCTTTTTTCTCACCAAGAGCATCTCCTGCACAGTGATTTGGTCACAGAATAAACAGACTCCTGTCCATATTAATTTCAACCGAGCTTTTGAAGGACTGCTTGCAGGCCCTTAGGAATTTAAATAGTAGTCACAAAAAGCTCCCTGCTCCCCCCCCATGAAGAAAGACACCCTTTCAGATGCCTCTGTTAACTGAACAACTGAACGAGGTTATCTTCACTTGGAAATATAACGTTCTAAGAAAATAGATTTGGCAACCAAACTTTATTACTTTATTTTCTTTCTTCACTGGCAACCTATACCCAAAGGTGTAGATTACTTAAATAAATATATATATATATATTATTGTTTATAGAAAGGATTTGTTTTTCTTTCACATGACAACCCTTTTTCATAACATATTATAAGAGTTTGTCTTACAGTCCAATCAAAGATAAGCTTCTCTAGATACAGTCGATGTTGTTGATGCAACACCAGCCAAAGTTAAATCATAGTTACACATTATGAGATTGGTCCGGAATAGGACTGACTGGAAAAAGGAAGTTAATATAGGCATTGGTGGTGGAAGTATGCACTCTCTGTTAAGTGCCATTCTATTTTTAAAGAAGAAAAAAAAAAGAACAATGCGAACAGTTGTAATTGAGAATTGGTATTGTAGTAAGAAATGGAGTTGGAGGAGGAGGAGGAGGAGGAGGAGAAGGAGGAGGAGGAGTTGGATAAGAAAGATTAAAAGTGCCAAATCACAATGCAATCCCCCCCAACACACACCCATCATTCTGCAAACAATTCTGTGAGTGTTGCAAAAATGAAGGGGGGAGAAGTGAAAATGAACCATTAAACTGCCATTCTAGAAAAAAGAAGGGCGTTGCCCGATAATTCGCATAAAATTGACCGATTATATTTTGGCACAAGTGCAGAAAGAAAAAAAAACAGTTGCAAGTGCAGAAATGAAGAATGGCTGAAAATGTGCTACACGGCACCATGTCTTGTTCTTCCTGGTTCTGCTTCCTTCTTCCTGAATACTTTGTTCTTCTTTTCGCCGCTTCTTACTTCATCTTTTCGGTATATACGTTTCTGTCCGCAGTACTAGCAGACTATGGTTTACCATCACAAGAGAGGAAGTTGGAGAAAGTCATCAATAAATGTAAAACTAATAAAGAACAACAAAAAACGCCTTTCAGATGATGTTCCATAATTTATGCATTCATTCTTTTTGCAGACTGTTATCCTCATCTTCATATTTATTGTTTCACCATGTTTCGCCCAACTCATCCTTTGGCATTCTTCAGGTAATTAGCCTCATGGTGCAGTGGATAGAGGCATTGAATTTCTACAGTTTCAGGTTAAGTTTAAGGTTTCAAGCTCGATAATCACACATTCTTTCAAAGCCTATTAGGAGAAGTGTTTTCCTTACTGGTGTACACTGTTGATTGCAATATGAAGTGTAAACGATATAACAAAATAGATTCATGGTAGAATACAAGCCAAAGTGACATCAAAATAAATAAAGTAAAAAGCACAAAAGTTATAACAAGTTTCATCGTACACATCATACACCAAAATAAAAATTTGACAGAAAAAATATAGTTATCATTTTTATAAACTGGTCGAGAACACAGCTAAGGGCAGATAACTAAAGTTCATTTTTTTTTTTTTTTTTTTTTTAATTAAGGACAAGACATCGTTTCTTTTAAACGGTAAAAGTATATTTTACCATTTTTGGAGTTAAAAAATGAAAAAATATAAGATGGTGAAATAATATTTTCATTGCTTCTGAACTTATCTAAAAAAAAATAAAAAATAAATGAACGGATAATAGTGAATACTTTTGTTTAAATTAATTTATGACTTAAATAATTTCATTTCTTTCGAAGTAATTGAAAACTTTAAATTTATCTTCTTCCATGATGTAATGATGATGATGATGATAATAATAATAATAATAATAATAATAATAATAATAATAATAATAATAATAATAATAATTTGGGGAGGCTTATTGCCACCCAAATTCCAGTGAAGATCAATAGTCACTACCAGCGAGAAATTAACAGTAAATGGCTGTTGCAATAACGCATATTCATCTGCAAAGGTTATTGAAAGAGGTGGAGAGTACTGGAATTCTGGGAAGACTTGTTGTCACTCAGACTCCAGATGACACCACAAGTTCTCAAAGAGTAATCTTGGATGATGGCCTGTGTGATTACTCCTAGTGAGTACATAATAATAATAAAAATGATAATAATAATAATAATAATAATAATAATAATAATAATAATAATAATAATAATAATAATAATAATCATCATGAAAACTCTTAGAAACTAAACTATATAGTAGAAATCTAATAAAAGGTTTAAACACATGGGCAGTGTTGCTAATAAGATATTCCGGATTGTTTATAGGTTGGACAAATGAACAACTGAGTCATCTTGATAAGAAAACTAGGAAGCTTATGACCATACACAATACACTTCACTCAAAGGATGATGCTGATTGGCTCTATGTGAAAAAGGAAAGATGGAGGAAGAGGGCTCGTTTGAATAGAAGACAGTCTGAATGGCGCAAAAATGAATTAGAAAAATACATAATGCAGAACACAGAAAGGATAATTATTGCAGCAAAAGACACTGAATAAATGAACAGGACAGAAAACAGAGAGGTAAGAGATAAGACGAGAAAAGAAACAATTACACAAACGATTAATAAGAATGATGAAAGATGAGATTAATGAAAACGCTTGGACATGGCTACGAAAAGGAAACCTAAATAGCGAAACTGACTCCCTGACAAAAGCCACCCAATATAAGGCAATTAGAACGAGCTATCTGCATTAAAGCAAAGCAAAAGTTATAACAAGTTTCATCGTGCCCTAGGCAAACCAAAATAAAAATTTGACCGAAAAAATATAGTTGCCATTTTTATAAACTGGTCGAGAACACAGCTAAGGGCAGATAACTAAAGTTCTTTTTTTTTTTTTTTTAATTAATGACAAGACATCGTTTCTTTTAAACGGTAAAAGTTTATTTTACCATTTTTGGAGTTAAAAAAAAATGAAAAAAAAAAAATATAAGATGGTGATATTTTCACTGCTTCTGAACTTATCTAAAAAAAAAAATTAAGTGAACGGATTATAGTGAATACTTTCGTTTTAATTAATTTATGACTTAAATAATTTCATTTCTTTGGAAGTAATTGACAACTTTAAATTTAGCTTCTTCCAAGATACAACAGCAAATTAAAACTATGTGAGCAAAGAGACAAAATGATGGACCACAATATAAGCGAATGTAGCAAACTAGCCCAAAATGAATACAAAAATAGACACGATTAATTACGAACATAATTGCATCTTGAAAACCCAAACAAATGGTACAAGCACAAACCAGCAGCAGTACTTGAAAACTGAAGTTACAAAATCCTGTAGGACGTGGACATACAAACAGATAAACCTATCCAAACAAGAAGTCTGGAAATCATAATAGTTAACAAGAAGGAAACGATCTATCAAATCATAGATTTAGTAATTCCATCAGCCCACAGGAGATGGAGAAGAGGAGCAAATATACGGAATTGGTCACAGAGCTCAAAGCAATATGGAAAATTGTAACTGAGCCAGGTGAGTCACGCACGGGCCTGCATCACTAGCAGGAATGATGTGCACTAACCCTAAGTCTCAGTTGCTACACCTTTTACTTCGTCTAGTGATGGAATCTTCAAAATATAACCAAATACTTACTGATCACTGGAAACCACCACTATGATGTTCAGAGTACACAAAAATGCTCACAACCCTAAGTCTGTGTGGCAATACCTTAAACTCATTAATTGGCTGTTCATAGTCAGACACTGTGGTTAAGTTTTTTCTTAGTAGGGGCTCTGATGTTGCTAGCAGGCTGCTTCCCTCAGCTGTAACTTGGAGTTAAGTTCGTGTTAGATGTGAAATCAACTTTGTTAATCTCAAACCACAGCAATCAATAATTAATGAAAACATCGAAGATCATTTTGTTATAAATGAAAATAATCATTGTATAAAATAATTTCAGATGTTTTTATTTTTAAATTTTTTACTCTTATGACTTTAACAGTAAAATCCACTGTGAAAAATTTCCCCCACTCTATATCTGTGCCTAAATCAAAACGCGGATTCCATGAACAAAGCTTCTTTCTTAGAACTGCACGCCTGTGGAACTCTGTTCCGTCTGCCTGCTTCCCACCGGACTACAACTTGGATGTCTTCAAGTCCAACGTTAACAAATTCCTAATGAACCACCCCCTTAAGTAAACACTTCATCAAATCTCCACACTAACGTAATGTACTTGCAATAACCCTTATCCCTGAGTGGCTTCCGGGCCTTGATAAGTGGTGATCACTGTGTAAAAAAAAAAAAAAAAGAACTCTATCTCTTTTTCTACCTTTGGTCTTTTTCAATAAAAAAAACTATTTTTCTTATAGATTTATAGGGTCTCTGATGACTTGTTTGGTCAATCAATATCATTCAACACAACATCTATAAGACGCACGATACAACCAATAAAATAAGATGAATGTCTTATACTTGTGGTATTGGAAATATGTACTAACGATATATATATATATATATATATATATATATATATATATATATATATATATATATATATATATATATATATATACGAGCTTGATAAAACCAAATAGGAAATAGAGCTTATAATACGAGCAAACAATTAATAAAACATGTTAAAAAAAACTCTTTGAAATGAGTTAAAAACATATTTAATCTGAAAAGGAAACACTAGATAAATGGATAGTCCTTAATCCACAGAGTTTCGAAGAAATACTTTCCTTCTCATCAGAGGGTAGGAATTAAGGACTATCCACTTATCTAGTGTTTCCTTTTCAGATTAAATATGTTTTTAACTCATTTCAAAGTGTTTTTTAACATGTTTTATTAATTGTTTGCTCGTATTATAAGCTCTATTTCCTATTTGGTTTTATCGAGCTTTTACATCTGGCTGAGATAACTTTATAAATATTAATTCTTTAATATTTATAATATACTTTAATTTTAACATCTTGAATCATTTTGGTAAATTTAATTGTAATTTTTATTTTATATATATATATATATATATATATATATATATATATATATATATATATATATATATATACTTTTCACAATTCCAATACAATTACCGATTCTGTATTAAATCCCCAATTCCGATACAATAACCGATGCCAATTTTGATTCTTTAGTAATCTCTAAATATTTTACTGTAAACTAGTTATTTTGTCCTGATTATTGTAAAAACACATCATAAATGTGCATACATTCTTTCATATGTAAAAACACATTGTGGGGTGATGTACAGATTTTAGTTTTATTGGAAATCTAAATCAATAAATATTGATTATTATATTATTACTACCAGCAGTGGAAGATTTTTTTTCAAGAAAATGAATAAAATCATCTATAACGATACCAATTCCAATACCCCCCCAAAGTTCTGATTTTTCCGATTAATTGTTCCCACACTTATATATATATATATATATATATATATTAGTGGTGGGATAATTCCAAAATTTTTACTGATTCCGATCCAATTACCGATTCCGTTCTAAATTTCCAATTCCGGTTCGATTCCCGATTCCAATTCTTTTAATATTTATAAATATTTAATTAGAGACTTGGGGGGGGGTCATGAATTTTTAAATTATTACATAAATAATAATTTCCGGGTAATTTCCGGGTATATTTTTTCTCAAATGTTTTCCTTGTAATGTATTGCAAATTGAAAGACATTAAAAAAGTTTATTTTGATTTTAAACAAAGCCAAATTATATCAGTTCGTCGACATGCTACTCGAAAGTTTTCATAAACAGTTGAAAATAGTCGACGATTGGTAGATAAAATGAGAAAACGATGTAAGAACAAAATATTAACAACGCACCCCTCTCCTTTGTTGCAAACGAATTTCTAAATAATAATGTTACTATTTAGAAAACCATTTTTTACATGAAGAGGGCGTTGGGCTTCATTAACTATTATGTGCCTTCCATCTATGAATGTTTAAATTTTATTTTAATTATATAAAATCGGTGGGCTATTAAATTTATTTGCTTTGCTGTAAAAAACAAAAAACAAAACAACAACAAAAACGAGATGCAAATAATAACAACTAGTCGGTCTGTGGAAATTCCACAGGAGAGTCATTCATTTTTTTTTTTTTACATGGAGGTCACCACTTATCAAAGCCCAGAAGCCACTCGGGGATAAGGTCATTGTGTGTACAGTAATCAATGGGATAGTGTCGTAGTAATAGTTAGTATCGGAGATTTGATAAAGTGTCATTATTTAAGGGGGCGGTTCATCAGGAATTTGTTTGTGCTGCACCGGAATGCAACGTTATGTAAATGGGACTGAGGTTTTTCTTTGTTTTATTTTTACATGGAGGTCACCACTTATCAAGGCCCAGAAGCCACTCGGGGATAAGGGTTATTGTGTGTACAGTAATCAATGGAATAGTATCGTAGTAATAGTTAGTATCGGAGATTTGATAAAGTGTCATTACTTAAAAGGATGGTTCATCAGGAATTTGTTTATGCTGGACTTGAAGACATCCAAGTTGAAGTCAGGAGGGAAACAGGCAAGCGGCAGAGAGTTCCACAGGCGTGCAGTTCTAAGAAAGAAGCTTTGTTCATGGAATCTATGTTTTGATTTAGGCACGGATAAAGAGTGGGGAAAATTATTGACCGTAGTTTCAGCTAGATGGATGTTTATCGTGAAAGATTGGCGAGGGGGGACCAGAGAATGGAGCTCAGCTGAGCACTTGCCATGGAAATAACGTAAAACAAAGACAGGCTCGCAACGTCTCTTCTGTGGGAGAGAGGTTGCAGGGAAGAGAAAAGAGCATCTCCCACCAAGCCACAAAGTCTATTTTGTACTCTGTCAAGGCAGGATAGGCTTTTTTAGCAGCTCCTGCCCAGATGTCCAGATGTGGCAGCAGTACTCCATCCTTGGACGTACTTGGCTTTTATATAGATAGAGAATTACATCAGTAGTGAGATATCTTCTGGAGCAGTAGAAGGATCCCACCATTTTCCCAGCGACCTTGACCACAGACTTGATGTATGTGTTCCATTTCAGATCAGGAGTAAAGGTCAAACCCAGAAGCTTATCAAAACATGGGGCCTCCCCTAGACGAGAGCCATCCATTTCAATTGATGCCAGATGGGGATCAGAGCGTTTATAATGTAATGATAGGAACTTGGTTTTAGATGCATTAAAAGTAACCAGCCACCTCTTCCCCCATTGTACCACGCGCTCAAGATCTGAGGAGAGAGAATCAGTGAGAACATTGTCATTTACGGCCTTTGATGTGTTGCCATAGATAGTCGTGTCATCAGCATAGATGTCAACGAATGATTTTAATACATGTTTTGGGAGATCATTGATGTAGATCAAGAAGAGAGTTGGGCCCAGGATAGACCCCTGAGAGACTCCAGCATTAATACTGTGGGCCTCTGATTTCTGCTCATCAACCACTACTCTTATGAGCCTATCAGAGAGAAATGATTTAATGATTGAGAAAACATTTCCAATTATACCGTAGCTGGAAATCTTGTGAAGTAAGCCTTTATGCCATACCTTGTCGAACGCCTTTGATATGTCAAGAGCAATTGCTCTAGAAATGAAGCCTTTGTCAAGAGATTTGCTAATCCTATGAGATATAACCGTTAGCACGTCTTCTGTAGATCTAGCAGAACGGAAACCATATTGCGTCTTATTTGAGTGAATCAGCCATTCCCTGTTATGGACATTGAAGTCTACGCAAATGTAAATGTTAGCCGAGGGATGAGCAGACAGGATGTGGTCAATTTTCTCAGATATACTCTTAAAGATAGTAACTCCACTGTTGTGGGGGTGATAGAAGGCAAATATAAATGCGGTGGTGTAAGCAAGTGCAACCCTGAAACACATATAAGGTAAATTAGGGTCTTCTTCTGGAGATATCCTTGCCATATGGGAAGCCATCTTTAATGTAGGTACATATTCCATGCCCATGCCGATCTTGGGGGTCAGATTCATATGTGATATATTGATGTTGGTATTCATGGCATCAATATAGCTGCTTTGATATTATTATAACTCTTGTTAAAACTGCAAAAGTATTTATCTAAGCTAGTTACGCCCGGCATAGCCAGGTCGTAAAGTATGCTTAATTATGATATTTTAATTCTTCCAGATTTTGTATATATTATTATAGAGTTAACGTTCTATCGATTTTTATATATTATAAAGTTGTGATTTCAAAAATAAAAAGAAATATATCCGTATGACTTTGGTGCATCAGCTCGAGTTCTTTCAGCTATACTAGAAACCGAAACTAAAATTTATGAAAATTCTTGATAAAATTATTTATTAAAAAAAAAAAGAGATCACTGGAGTTCCGTCAGCTATAATCGAAATCAAAACCAAAACTTATGAATAATTCTTGGTAAAATTATTTATAAGAAAATAAATGACTTGAGTGCCATCAGCTATAATCGAAATCGACACCAAAACCAAAACTTATGAAGAATTCTTGGTAAAATTATTTATTATAAGAAATGGGAATTCATAATTAAACAATAGTCACTCGGATGTAATCGTGACACACAAAATAAATAACACACACGCTATCATATTAATATATAGTATTGTTAAAAGTCATAAAAACCACACTCCTTTCCTACTACTAACCCTAAGTACGAGTGGCAATACAAAAAATATAGCAATTACATGTGATCTTAAGATTTTGCTGATCGCCTTAGAATTAGTGCTTAAAAAGTTATAATGTACCGAAATAGGATTAGTTTACATTATATTTATATGAACAACTGAACCCCCATTCTAAATTCTAAAATAACGTTTCAATGTGCTCACATATAATCGACTAAAAAGTAGAATCTCATGTCTAGGGTATTTTAAATGTAAAGGAAATTTTTTTTTTAAGTTAACAAACTTCTCAATATTTGCCTTTTCAAAGTTTTGCTAAACTTGTGAGATTTTCATCTATATTTTCACTTGTGCCAAAACCAAACAAAATATAAGGAAACATGAAATATTTCAAAGGATGAGGTGATCATACAAAACCAGCACCAGAAAAAAAAAATTCCAAGCATGTTAAATCTTTGATATTAAAGTTAGAAGTCTCTAATAAATGCCATATGGCCATTTATCAAATAGGGAAGAAAAGATTTTTTAAATCTATGATATTGAATAGGCAAGTGACCTCTAGAATATTTACTTTGCTTACAATAAAAACTAATAAAAACAAATTAAATTAGGTTTGGAGAGTCTGATGGTTTCCTTGTGTCTAAAAAGGTTCCAAACATCCCAATGTACAGCTGGCGCCAAGGAAATTTAACCCCTCCCCCCCTTCACCCAGAGCATTTAAAATTTGTTAATAATCATATGAACTCCCTCAGATGAGGGCAAAGACATTTTAGCGAATAGATGCTAAATGATTACAAAGGCAATAGGGAAGCAGGGGAGGGTAGAACGGTAGCTCTAAATATATCTAAGGCTTTTGACAGGGTATGGCATGAAGGTCTTCTCAGGAAAATCAGATCATACTGGACTAATACTCAACATAATTAAATCCTTCTTAGATAAGAGAAAAATCCAGGTTGTCCTCAACGGTCATACATCTAAATAATATGATATAAATGCTGGAGTGCCTCAGGGGTCTATCCTTGGACCTTTATTATTCCTAATATTCATAAATGACCTCCCTGACAAAACTGTCTCTGAGATGAGTATATATGCTGATGACACCACCCTCTATAACAGGCAGGAAAACAAATGAACACATATCTAAGGAAATGGCAGAAATACTAGAGGATGACTTCCGATCTGTAGTGGAATGGACACAAAAATGGATGGTCACATTCAATGCTGCCAAGACTAAACTTGTTTTCTTCAATAGTTACAAGAAATCTTCTCTACCACCAATAGCAATGGCCAAAGTCTCTATCTGAAAATACATCTTTTAAACTCCTCGGCCTAGCGTTCACAGGAAATATGAGTTGGAACAATTACATTGAGAGTATTGCCAGGACCGCTGCGAAGAAGGTAGGCTCTCTCTACCATGCTAGAAAGCTACTAACGCCCCAAAGTATCCTGTACCTCTGTAAGGCCACCATTCGCCCATGTATGGAGTATTGTCGTCATATTTGGGCTGGTGCATCTACTATTAGTCTATCGCTCCTAGACAAGGTCCAAAAGAGAGTCACCAACCTGATAGGTCCTGAACTGTCATCTAAGCTTCAGCCTCTGTCCCATCGACGAAATGTTGTATCCCTCTGCCTGTTCTACAAGTATTTTAATAGTGAATGCTCTGACGAACTGCAAGCCCTTGTACCCCCTCGATGTAAATACCCCCGACAAACTCGACAAGCAGCAAAATCCCACCCCTTCACAGTTGAGATCCCTAGATGTAAGAGAGCCTTCTACTCCAGTAGCTTCTTCCGCAGAACCGCTAGACTTTGGAATTCCATTCCAGGTCCCTGCTTCCCCAACTGTACTGGCATGCAGAAGTTCAAGTGTAATGTGAACCGACATCTTGCTGCCCAACTCCCTACATAGTAACCCAGTAGCTTATGTCCCTGATAGTAGCCCCCTAAACCAAAGTGGCAATGTGACTTGTTTGGGTTGGAAATGTAATAAAAAAAATATATATATAAATAACCAATAAATGAAATAAATTAAACTCTGCTAATCAATGTTAAATCTGTAAATGAGATTTATGACTCATTCTGTGACCCTTCTCAACTATAATTTAAAAAAAAACAATTTGAGCTTGTTTCATTTTTTTTTTTATTTAAAAATTTTAAAGAATCGGTTTGGAATCGGAAATTAGATTATAATTTTTCCGATTCCAAGAACGATTCCGATACCCCAAAAAGTTCCGATTTTTCAGATTCCCAATTCCGATTAATCGTCCCAACACTAATATATATATATATATATATATATATATATATATATATATATATATATACTAACATGGAGACCTGGTGTTGCCAGGGATTCAGTTAGGATCAACAAATGTTCTCACTTCCAATATTTTTATTGCCATCGAAATTGGTGAAATTACCCATTTTTCAATCAAATCCATTGATTGCTGGCTGTAATCAGAAACCCATCATCTTATAATTGATTTTATAAAATTATTTTTATATAACGGTTTAAATTAAAGTTTAAAATGCAAAAGTCAAGTATCATGGTTTAATTGTGTTCTAAACAGAAACATGCATTTTGAATGTGAATACTCTCTTATCAAAGACGATACTCTTGAATTGATACGCCAGGCCCTTCTACTTGGGAACATGAGCTGGAACAGATACATTGAGAGCAATGCCAAGGCTGCTGCAAAAGTGGCTCTCCCTACCGTGCTAGAAAACTACTTATGCCTTAAAGTATCCTGTATCTCTACAAGGCCACCATTCGCACATGTATGGAGTACTGTTGTCACATTTGGGCTGGTGCATCTGCTACTAATTTCTCACTCCTAGAAAAGGTTAAAAAAAGAGTCACCAACCTGATAGGTCCGAAACTGTCATCTAAGCTTCAACCTGGGGCTGCTGTATTGCCATTTGGTGAGTGGATTCTGGACATGCAGTAGTCTCTGGTGGGGCCTCTCGATGCCAGTGGGTAATTGTTACGGCCTTACCTTATCATGTGCTGCAAAAAAAAAAAAAAAAAAAATTCCTGTCTTTTCTCTCCTACTTTCCCTCTTTGTCCTGCTCTAACCAAGTATGCTAACCTGTTCCACAAATCGCAAAATCCTCAACATGAAATATCTCCAACAATAACACAAATAAACCTAGAACCCCATCCTCCAACATAGATCCCTACTACCATGTCTCCTTCTTCAGGGGTCTACATTCCAACCTTCCAGAGGTTGAAACCAAATTACAGGAGACGAAACCGGACATATTCTTCCTAAGCGAAACTGGAATAGGCTCGACCACCTCCCTAGATGAGTTCATAATTAAAGGATACTGTAACTTAACATCTAAATCTGACCCCCAAGATCGCCATGGGCATGGTATATGTGCCTACATTAAAGATAGCTTCCCATATGGCAAGGATATCTCCAGAAGAAGACCCTAATTTACTTTATATGTGCTTCCGGGTTGCACTTGCTTACACCACCGCATTTATATTTGCCCTCTATCGCCCACACAACAGCAGAGTTACTATCTTTAAGAGTATATCTGAGAAAATTGACCACATCCTGTCAGCTCATCCCTCGACTAACATTCACATTTGCGGTGACTTCAATGTCCATAACGTGGAATGGCTGACTCACTCAAATAAGACTGATGATGAGGGGAGGTTCTGTCATGATTTTGCCATTGCCTATGACCTCACTCAGATTGTTCACGAGCCCACCCGTGTTTTTTTTTTTTTTTTTTTTTTTACAAGATGGTCACTACTTATCAAGGCCCGGAAGCCACTCAGGGATAATGGTTATTGTAAGTACAGTATGTTAGTGTGGATATTTAAAGTGTCTACTTAAGGGGGCAGTTCATCAGGAATTTGTTTATGTTGGATTTGAAGACATCCAAGTTGTAGTCAGGAGGGAAGCAGGCAGACAGAACAGAGTTCCACAGGCGTGCAGTTGTGCCCGATACTACCGGTCAGTATACAAGCCTTCTAGACCTTTTTCTCCCAACTTCCCCTGAGCTATGTTCATGTTCCATTCTATCTCCTCTGTGATCCTCCAACCACTCCATTGCATCAGTTAAGATAAAAATGAAATGTAATAAGTCTACAGACCTTTTTCTCCCCTCTCCACCGTACTGTATACCGATACTCTATGTCTGTCTGGGATAGCTTCCTTATATTCATATCTGATCTACCTCTCCATTCCATGTTTAAAAAGGATGTATCCTCTATAGTATCAGACCTGACCAAATGATCAATTGTAGGCATAGACCGATTAATATCATCAAAAAAATTCCAACAAAAACCTAACAGCCAGCCATGGTTCTCCACTGAATGTGCTACTGCCATCGCGCACAGATCACTTTTTCCATATCTACCAACGTAATAGATGCACTGAGACTAAAGCTGCTTTCAGGACCGCCAGCAACCACTGTAAAAGAGTAATAAAAATGCAAGAGAGCTATATGCTCAATCCATTAAATCAAAAGTAGCTAAGCAGCGGCTTGGTTCCCACCAGTTCTGGCAAATAGCAAATAGGATTCTGAACAGAAGTGTGCGTTCTATCCCATACATTATCAATGGACCAGAGGTCATCTCGTCAGCATCTGACAAGGCCAAACTATTTGCCAAGAACTTCACAGCAAACTCTACCCTATGCGACGAAAGCCATCAACTCCCCATATTTCCTCCTATAACATACAACACACTAAGTAACATACAAATATCTGTGCATGAGGTCGCCAAGCTAATCAAGAACCTTGATTCCAGTAAAGCAACTGGCCCTGACGGTATTCCAATTATAAAAAAGCTTCAACCAGAACTTGCACCCGTACTTACAAAACTGTGTAAGCGTTGTCTTCAGGAGAAGCAACCTGGAAAACCTCATCAGTATGCCTTGTATTTAAGAATTCAGGCAATAAGTCATCTCCCCGTCAATACAGACCAATATGTCTCCTGTGTGTCATGAGTAAGTTGCTGGAATCCATATTAAATAGAGAAGTAGTCAACCACCTCAGCCGAAATAACCTTCTTAGTGACACACAATATGGTTTCCGTTCTGCTAGATCTGCTAACGGTTATATCTCATAGGATTAGCAAATCTCTTGACAAAGGCTTCATTTCTAGGGAAATTGCTCTTGACATATCAAAGGCCTTCGATAAGGTATGGCATAAAGGCCTACTTCACAAGATTTCCAGCTACGGTATAACTGGAAATGTTTTCTCAATCATTAAATCATTTCTCTCTGATAGGCTCATAAGAGTAGTGGTTGATGAGCAGAAATCAGAGGCCCACAGTATTAATGCTGGAGTCCCTCAGAGGTCCATCCTGGGCCCAACTCTCTTCCTGATCTATATTAATGATCTCTCAAAACACATACTTAAATCATTCGTTGACATCTATGCTGATGTCATGACAATCTATGGCAACACATCAAAGGCCATAATTGATAATGTTCTCTCTGATTCTCTCTCCTCTGATCTTGAGCGTAATGGGGTAAGAGGTGTCTGGTTACCTTTAATGCATCTAAAACCAACTATATTTACATCATAAACGCTCTGATCCTCAGCTGGCATCAATTGAAATGGATGGCTCTCGTCTAGGGGAGACCCCATGTTTTGATAACTTCTGGGTTTGACCTTTACTCCTGATCTGAAATGGAACACATACATCAAGTCTGTGGCCAAGGTCGCTGGGAAAATGGTGTGATCCTTCTACCGTTCCAGAAGATATCTCACTACTGATGTAATTCTCTATCTATATAAAAGCCAAGTACGTCCAAGGATGGAGTACTGCTGCTACATCTGGGCAGGAGCTGCTAAAAACAGCCTATCCTGCCTTGACAGAGTACAAAATAGACTTCGTGGCTTAGTGGGAGATGCCCTTTTCTCTTCCCTGCATCCTCTCTCCCACAGAAGAGACGTTGCGAGCCTATCTTTGTTTTACGTTATTTCCATGGCAAGTGTTCGTCTGAGCTCCAATCTCTGGTCCCCCCTCGCCAATCTTTCTCAAAAAACACCCGTCTAGCTGAAACTACGGTCAATAATTTTCCCCACTCTTTATCTGTGTCTAAATCAAAACATAGATTCCATGAACAAAGCTTCTTTCTTAGAACTGCACATCTGTGGAACTCTCTGCTGCTTGCCTGTTTCCCTCCTGACTTCAACTTGCATGTCTTCAAGTCCAACATAAACAAATTCCTGATGAACCGTCCTTTTAAATAATGACACTTTATCAAATCTCCGATACTAACTATTACTACGATACTATTCCACTGATTACTGTACACACAATAACCCTTATCCCCGAGTGGCTTCTGGGCCTTGATAAGTGGTGACCTCCATGTAAAAATAAAACAAAGAAAAACCTCTGTCCCATTTACATAACGTTGCATCCCTCCGCCTGTTCCACAAGTATTTTAGTGGTGAATTTTATTTTTGTTTTGGATGAGCCGTTCCATATAAGTTAACAAATTTACCGAATCGCCATTACTAACGGTTACTATATTGTCCAATTTCTACTGTACACTCTTTAGCCCGTATCCTCGAGTGGCCTCTTGGCCTTGATAAGTGGTGATCCCTAGGTAAAAAAAAAAATGCTACAACGAACTACAAACCCTTGTACCCCCTCAACATAAATACCCCCGACAAACCCGACAAGCAGCAAAATCCCACCCCTACACAGTAGAGATCCGTAGATGTAAGAAAGCCTTCTACTCCAATAGTTTCTTCTCCAAAACTGCTAGACTTTGGAACTCCCTTCCGAGTTCCTGCTTTCCCAACTGTACTGACATGCAGAAGTTCAAGTGTAATGTGAACGGATATCTCGCTGCTCAACTCCCTACATAGTATCCCTGCAACTTATCTCCCCGATAGTAGCCCCCTACATCAAAGTGGCACTGTGCTTTGTTTGGGGTGAAAATGGAATAAATAAATAAAATTAAAAAATTCACTTGTGATGTTAGGTTGTATCAGAGCATTTACTTTATTCAAAATCAGACCGTGCTTTCTTTAATCGGATTCTTTTGATTATCGCTAAAATCTATTCAAGAACACTCCCAGACACAAGTATATTTGTGTGAAATTTTTAAAAAATCGGCCAATCGTTTTGGAGTTAATAGTGAACAAACTCACATACACATGCACACACACACACACACAAGTTGCCGTTTATATATATATATATATAGTATGTTTATTTATGCAAACATTATTGGCTACATATGCGCACACATGTTTCTGTAGTGCCTCTATTCAAAGGAAGCACTTCATCAGGCTGGAGACTAGTAAATTGACTTTTCTTGACGCAGATGAAGTGGTTCCTTTGCATAGAGACGATGCAGAAACATGTATGCACATATGTAGCCAATAATGTTTGTATAAATCAACACGCTCTGTTCATCCATTGAGCACTCTTTGATAAACAGATAAGTTTAAGTTGATTTACATCTAAGAAACTAAAAGTATACAATCATTATATATTGCTTTGCATAAACATTTATATACCGCTACACATTTATGAGCATGTTTCAGTCAGCCAGTTACAAGTAAACAGTGACTTCTTCAAGAAATACTGCTTGTACAAAAATAGCGTCCATAATTATGGACGCTATTTTTGTATAAGCAATATCGTTTGAAGAAGTCTCTGATTACTTGTAACTGGCTGACTGGAAAATGCTAACCTGAAATTTATATATATATATATATATATATATATATATATATATATATATATATATATATATATATATACACACATATATATATATATATATACACACACACACACACACACACACACATATATATATAAATATATTGTATTTATTTGCTTCCCCACCAAAGCAAATCAGACACAAGGCCGTTTTTAATGTGGGATAAAAACCAGCTCCCCTAAAAGTAGGCCAAAAGGGGGCACTCTGGTAACCAAAAATAATAATTGTCCCACTATAGAGGGTTTCCCCTCCATTGACTGGTACAAATTATCTTAAGTGATGGGACGATTCCAATATTTTTCTCGATTCCGATACAATTACCAATTCTGTACTAAATTTCCAATTCTGATTCTTTATAAATCTGTAAATGTTTAACTATAAAAGTGTCATTTCGTCCCGATGACCATAAAAACACATCTTAAATGTGCATGTATTTTCTCCAACGTAAAAACATGCTTGTGAGGGAGTGATCTATGGATTTTTAATTTTACTGGAACTTTAAAATCAATAAATAATGATTATTTTATTATGACTATCAGTGGTGGAAGATGTTTCTTAAACAAAAATAAAAAAAAAAGATCATTTAAGGAATTGGTTTTGGCATCGGAAAATAGGCTCAAATTTTTTTGATTCCGATGCAGATTCTGATACACCAAAAAGCTTTGATTTTTCCGCTTCCCGCTTCCAATTAATCGTCCCAGCACTAATCTATATATCTACAAAAGTGAAAATGCCTGTTTGTGTGTGTGTGTGTGTGTGTGTGTGTGTGTGTGTGTGTGTGTGTGTGTACATTTCTCTACCAAAAAACTCTGTCAATTTTCGGTCTAGAGACTCGAGATTTAACATAAGGAGTATTGACATTTGGGAAAATCTTTTTAATCGGTTTTTGGCCAGAAATTTGGCTGCCAAGTGGTCAAAGTTCAACGAGTTGACCTTTGAAAACTCTACCAAACTCCTCTGCCAATTTTGGGTCTAAACATTTAAAATTTTAAATATAGGTTACTTGGACATGGATCAAACTTTTTAATTTGATTCGAGCCAAAAAAATAAATGTTAAGGGGTCAAAATTGAGTTCAAAGTTTTAAAAAAATTGACCTCTGCCGTCTCTAGCAAATTACTCAGCCAATTTCTTATCTAAACATTTGAAATTTTACATAAAGCGTATTCAGAGATAGGGCAAGCTTTTTAATCAGTTTGCGTTGAAAATTTGAGCTGCCAAGGACTCAAAGTTCAAAAGATTTGACCTTTGCGGTATCTAGCAAACCAACTTTGAGTCTAGACATTTGAACTTTTACATAAAGAGTATTCAGATATGCAGCAAGCTTTTTAATCAGTTTTGGGGCAAAAATTTGGCTGCCAAAAGATCAAACTTGAAAGAGTGGACTTTTGTAGATTCTACAAAATTTCTCTGCCAATTTCAGGTTTAAAGATTTGAAATTTTAGATGTAGGTAACTTGGACATCCATAGCCTTTGAGCCCCTGGAGGGGCATAGGCCATCTACAACTTTGTAGATGCTTTTGTAGTGAGGAGTTCTTTTTACAGGGTGAGGGTGCTGGCCCCACGCCCAACCTTCCCAGAAGGTACATACAGTGTCTAGCCTTCCCAAATGGTCACCCATCTGGTACTGGCCAGGATCAACGTTGCTTAGCTTTGGTGATCTGGTGAGAACCGGTATGTCAACGTAATTGTGTCGTACGTTAACTTGGACATGGGTAAAACTTTTTTATTTGGATTTGAGACTAAAATATTAAATGTTAAGGGGTCAAAATTGAGGTCAAAGTTAAAAATCTTACATAAAGGGTATTCACATGTAGGGCAAGTTATGAACAGTACATAGGGCCCAAGCAAAGCTGGGCTAAACTTCTAGTGTATATATATATATATATATATATATATATATATATATATATATATATATATATATATATATATATATATATATATATATATAAGTGGATAATTATATTTTAAAAATAATATATATATATATATATATATATATATATATATATATATATATATATATATATATATATATATATATATATATATATATAAAAAGATTATGTTATTAAAACGCTTTGAAGTTAAAATCAATTCAGTATTGAGTAGTAATAGAGGGAAAAGGAGGGGGATATACGTTTTAATACTGTTTTCGTCATAAGGGATACAAAAAAAAAAAAAAAAACATGGCGCCGTGAACTAAATGCACTTCCGGTTCCTTTTTGTTAAATTGTTTCGATTATCCTAGCACATTTTCACATTTCACACGTGTTTTTTTTTTTTTTTTTTTTTTTCTTCAGATTACATGCTTAATAACAGTAACTCGAAATGGTTCCTCATTTCATTCTGTTTACATTTCGAACTCTTCATGAGTTGGTAATTTCTTAGATAACAAGATAAAAACGAAACTGTGTTGCGGTTTTATTTATTTAAGAAATTAATTAGATTAAATATATATTTCTTATTTGATTACTTCCTCATTGCAGCAAGAGATGCACAAGGCCGAAAGGTGGGGGGAAAAACGGTTCACTGGGAGATGCACTGCCAGTGCATTGCACTGGTTGAGTGCACTTAGCCCTGAACGGACCTGTCAGCCAGTCAGCCACTACCCACTCGAATAAACCAACCTCACTTTCAAAGGGATAAAGCCTGGAAGAGTATATCTTTTGGGGCTGATACGGACCTTACATCATTCCTACAAATAAGAGTCAGATTTACCCCCCCCATCTCTCTCTGTCTCTCTCTCTCTCTCTCTCTCTCATAGTATAGCATGAATGTAAGAAACTTTTTTTTTTAATTTTCTTATCAGTTTGTTCAAGCTGGGAATGGGGCAGGGGCATCCTATGCGATGTCAAACATACCCGCTATCTCATATATTCCAACTGAAAGATCTTTTTTTTTTTTTAAGATTCTAACCGTTCCTTGAAGTGCACATGCATTTTCTCCCGGCAGATTGTTTTCATTTTGCGGCAAGAGAAGAGTTAATCAACCCTCCTCATATTAAGAATGGCTTTTTAAATTTGCCAAGGATTTTAAAATGCACAAGTGTCCCTATTTTTACAGAATTGAACATAAAGTAGCAAATCGGCAATTTCACTTGGTAAACATTAAAGCTCAAATATTCAGATTATATTTTCCCGCTAATTGGTCAGCTTGATGTAATTTTTTTTTTTTTTTTTTTTTTTAATTTCAGCAATGGTTCGGAATAGATGCTACTTTGTTTTTACGTCATGAACAGTAAACTCCCCCCCCTCTCTGTTTTTTATTATTTTTTTTAAACATGCACATTGCACATCACATCATCACGAAGTAGAAATTTATTTCGAAAAACAGTTGGCAATATTGAATTTTCTTTCTCACACACGCTAGTTCAAATACGTGGCCGTAAGTGGTGGTCCACTGGTCCATCATCAGTAGTAGACTGTTTCTCTAATACCAAAAAAAAAAAAAAAAAAAAAAAAGACACAACGTTTTAAGTTTATTTCAAACGTTTTCGAATTGGTCTCAACTAACTCCCAATAAAACAACATTTTCTTGAAAATAATTTACGACGTTAGAAGTAACCTTTACCGCAAATATTGCAACTTGTCAATTATGGCACGTGCAATTGAAATCAGCGTTGTAAACATTGACAATATTGGGAGTATTCAAACCACTATACTAACCTTGGTTATCATATTTACGTTTTGACCGACGTAACAACCTTTTTTTATTTTATTTTTTATCAGATACATCTTTCCAAACTCGGGAATCTTATAGTCGAATTTGATCATAGCTGACGGAATGACACCGATCTTACTTCAGTTGAATATTCCGTTACAAGTTTCTGAGTTTGATATAGAAATTGCGGCACTTGGGCAGAATACGGTTTGTGCTAAAATCATAACGTTATTATTTAAAAACTCAATCTAAAAATGGGGTGGGTTGGACGTTTTGTAATTATTTTGTACTTTCACCTAACAATAAAACTTATAAACAAAAGATACTATAAAAATTGAGTTTAACTTGAAAATCCTATCTAAAAAAAAATTTTTTTTAATAGTAAGGTCCGTATTTATGAGTGCTCACTGCTCAGATTGCTGTTCGAAAAAATGCAACTGAAGAAGATCGGTGGTTCTGTCGGCCGAAGCGTTGTGAATATGAAAATCAAAATGAAAAGAGTAGTTCAAATTATCAATCATCATCGAAAAAAAACAAAAAAAATGAGAAACATTGACAATATTACATAACATTACTTAACAGTTGAAATTCCGAACTTCAGTATGAAAATAAACAAATCGACATGGGTTAGGGAACACAAAAAATGCGACGTAAAAAAAATCAATGTTTTTGATATTGAGAAAAATAAATTAAATTTTCTTTCTTTTTTTATACAGCAGATATATTTTTGAAGAAGCCATCATTAAAATATAAACGCAGCCAAATGATAGCGTTTATGATGGAGTCTCTACCACTTTTAAAAATGTCGCTATTTTCTTAGCTGTTAAAATTTAATTAACATTACAAAAATATTTAACTAAGCATTTTAAAGCTGATTTTGTTTTTATTTTCGTTTTCTTTGTTGTAAAATAGAGTCTTTTATTAATAAGACGAAATGGTCGAATGACCTAAAATACATTGTACTATTAGGAAAAAAAACGATATCCTCTTTTCATGTCTTGGAAAACGCGTCTCGGAAAACTTCCAGTCGAATCGCAGTTATCTGCCCTTGGCTTGCACCCTCTTCCTCGGCAACCGACTCATTATGTTGACGCTTGTTGGTAAAAAAAATTCCGCAAATAAAACTAATTCTGGTCTGTCTGTGTGTCGTATTATTTCGTGCGAGAAGTGTGCGAATGTGTTTTGCCATCCCGGCCAGGTGCGCGCTTCACGGGTAGACAAGTCCGCGCACCTGTGCGTTTTTTTTACTTTGCACTTGGTTGTTGTGTGGTGACGGATCCGAGCCGGGGCGCTCTCTCTCACACTCGCTCTCTCTCTCTCCGGCCTTCCCCGCTCTCAGGTCTGTATTTCTATCAGGGCCGCCGCCGCCGTCGACACCTCCTCCACCCGCTCTTACCACTTTTTACTGTCTTCATCCACAGTCACATCTCTCGCTTCTTGCTAGTGTCTATAATGATAATAATAATAATAATATAACTACAATCCCTGTGCTACGGTACACCAGGCTCATTTCTCTAAAAAAAAAAAAAATGCATATTTCTTCATCAATTTCTTTTAATTATAAGTAATTAACCCTTCTTTAAAATTAAAACATATTTGTGCTTTTGCTTTATTTCAATTCCCTACTAACTAAACAGAAAAAAAAAAAACTTGCTTAAAAAAAGAGACTTTCTTGAAACTTAAAAAAAAAAAAAAAAAAAAAAACATCTCCAAACTAGGAAAAAAAATTTTGAAAGTTTTTTTTAGCGTCTCTTTCTCCGTATCATTTTGCAAGCGGCCTTTTTTTCCCCGCAAAAAATATCATCTTGTAGACTTGGAATGTATTCTGTTTCAAGTAAAAATGGTCAAACCATTATTTTCTCTATTATCTTTTGCTTCTGTGATTGATGATAGAGATATATTTGCCCCCCCCTCCACAATCTCCATAATTACTGAAGTGACCTGGTGTACTGATATTATATGACATTTCATCGATTTTAACTTCATTTATATATTTTTTACGAAAAACATATTCTTGTAATTTAATTTCCAATCTACAATCTATATTATTATTATTATTATTATTATTATTATTATTGAAATTTATGTTCATTTCAAATATGCGGTGTGTGACATTATCGTATATAAGTTTTCTTTTTTCTTTACATAAAGACTAAAAAACAGCATTTATTATTTAAAATATCTTTCATGTCTGTTTGCTGGCCTTGCAGTGTTCCACGCTTGTTTTCATTAGCAGATAAAATAACGATTACCGAATTTTAAATTAACATCAATATTTTTAATTGGAATGTGTTTTAGAAATACAAAAGAAAGAAAAAAAAATTAAATAATGATTCTCCACACACACACACACACACACACACACACACACTAAGAAGAGAAAAGAGAATCCCCTTCCATTTATTTATTTAAGATTTTATTTCAAGAATTTGAGTTTATGTCGTTTTTCGTTTTCTGGCGTTTGCTTCTTTCAATTTCAAATTTTTTGGAACTGAAAAGGGCGGGGGTGGGGATATTCCCCCCCCCCCTTCAACATCTCGCAATTTTATTGAAGAAGAAAAAAAAGAAATGACAAAGTTTATTTAACATCTTTTTTAATGGAAGGAAAAAAAACAAGACTATTTTAGTTTTAAAATATTTTGTAAATCTTGATAAAAAAAAGAAGTTTAAATTTTATTATTATTTTAATATTGTATTATATATATATATATATATATATATATATATATATATATATATATATATATATATATATATATAGTTACTTTTTTTCCAAAGAAAAAATATCTTGTTTTGCGAACTTACAGTCCCCCACTGCACTTTTTAAAAAATCGGTATCTTAAACGGACTAAATAAGAATATGGTGTCTAAGACTGTAGACACATATAAATTCTTCCAAAAAATAAACAAAAATATAGGTCGTCATTCTTGAAAATTATATTTCATCTAATTTAATATTGATTCGTTTCTGCAGGAAATATGTATCAGTTATTGTATAATATAGAATCATATGTTTTTTTGTGACATGAAATTTTCATATATTGGTGGGCAGTGATATGTGGTTGGGGAGAGAGACGGACATAGAAGTTTTGACCCTCATGGTCATTCATAGATCTAAGAAGCTCTTCTCTCTCATTAAATAGCAACAAAATTTGCAATTTTACCTTTCAATTTTAAAATCATAATATAACTCAGTTTTCATGGTTTCCTTTTTTTTTTCGCGTTAAAAACGATAAAGATTAAAATTAAATGTACACGTTGTCCTAAGAATGTAAATATTTTTTTTTTAATTTAAAAAATTCTTTAGATAAATAAAATGGAAAAGCGAATCTATTATTTCTTGAATTCTGTAGAATTGGTTTAAAATAGAAAAAGACACAGGGTTTTATTATTTTCATATCATTTTTGAAAACGAAACAACAACCTGCTTTGTCTAGACGAGTCACCATCGTCTCACAGTTCCGGAATTTCTTTAAAAAACGTCGGTTCGTTTGAAATAATTTGACTACGTTTTAAATATTTCATCTCCTCTCTTTGCTTTTAATTCATTTCCTTTATTACGTAGGGTCCCTTCCTCTATCATTCATTATTTTTAATTTTGAAAAACTTTTTGCTTTTTCTTAAAAATATGCTGATAATTTTAATGCAATTAAAAAGTAAAAAATACAATTTAGTGCTTGTCGGAATAATGTCCACATTTTTAAACAAGGGAAGGTAATGTCGGCTGTAGGGATTAAAAACAGGAGGAAAAATAACAGAATTCTCGTTTCTAAAAATTCAATTAAATACTTTTGGAGAGTGCACATGATAAACCATAAGTAAACTAAAGACCATGTCCCTCTCCCTCCACACACAATTCACAACTTTTTTTAAGTCATCAATATTATTACTGCCTTTTGTGCGTGTGTGTATATATATATATATATATATATATATATATATATATATATATATATATATATATATATATGTATAATGTTTGTGTCAATATAAATATATATATATATATGTTTGTGTATATATAATTATATACATATATATATGTGTGTGTGTGTCATAAAATATAGATGTATTAAATTTATATTGTTCGTATCAATATATGCTTGCATATATATGTTATGTATTTATATAATGTTTCTGTTTTATATATACATATATATACATATATATATATACTGCTTATATGTTCAATGGTATATATATATATATATATATATATAATGTTTCTATGTTATATATATATATATGTTTATATATATAATGCTTCTATGATATATATAATGTTTCTGTTATATATATAAAATGCTTTTATGTTATATATATATATATATATATATATATATATATATATATATATATATATATATATATATATATAATGTTTTGTTTCTGTTAGAGATATGTGTTGTGTGTGTGTCCAAGTTGGAACAGCTTCGGTCTAAGTACTCCATATTTACTCAGGCGGAGACTTACAACAATAATATATATATATATATATATATATATATATATATATATATATATATATATATATATATATATAAGTTTCAATCATGATTAATATCATATATATATATATATATATATATGATATTAATATATATATATATATATATATATATATATATATATATATATATATATATATATATATATATATATGTGTGTGTGTGTGATTTTGGTTATTGCTTTTGTGTATTTGAGAAATTTACATGATAAAATAATTGTAATTTTTCTTTCTAATATATGAATTTACATTTTATTATTTTAAATTAAAAAAGAATGTGCATATATAAACTTTATGATGCGCCCGCCCGTCAAAATTAACAACTTTTTTTGAAAAATTTTCAATCAATTATTAATGTACGTCAAATAATTTTTCGAATTATAATGAACGCCAGAATATGCGTCATGTTCTTTTGTTAAACCAAAAGATGTGAGTATACTTATTAAATTAAAAACGCCCCGAATGGTTAAAAAATACAAAACGACTCAAACGACATGTGTCCCCCTCCAAAAAACTTACAACTTTTTTTAATCATCAATATTATTATCATGGTGGCGCACCCCCTCCGCTCTCTCCAATCGCTTAAAAAAAAGATCGATACTGAAAGCATCATCGCTGGCATCTGACAAGGTGATGTCTAAAAAGCCTCCATTATTGCTATCACCTCTCACCCCTCTTCCCCCTTTCTTTCTTCATCAATGACCCCCCCCCCCTCTCTTCTCCTCCGACATAATCATCGGTTCTGCCAGCCATACAGGAACAAAACTACTGCCAACACCACAGTAAATATGAGTATGAGGAACCTGCATGTTTGAACGTAACGATACTTTAATTAGACTATATCGAAATCAAGAAATTAATTTGTGTGTATGTGGACAAGCTCGGTTTGTACAACGACTAAGTTCTACTCAGGTATTGAGTACTGTTGAAGTAAATACTGCAATATATATATATATATATATATATATATATATATATATATATATATATATATCCACAGACACGTGTTTCAAATCTCTATGACTTGTGGTCAGTTTAGAAAAACTTTAGGCCGTATACAAGATATTTGTATTTTATATATTTTTCAATATATTTATGAAAACACACACACACGCACACACACACACACACACACACACACACACACACACACACACACACACACACACACACACACATACACACACACACACGTCCATCCATCCGTCATAGCCTTGAACCCCTGGAGGGGCAGAGGCCATCCATAACTTTTGTAGATGATTTTGTAGCGAGGAGTTCTTTTTTTAGGGTGAGGGTGCTGACCCCACGTCCAACATTCCGAGAAGGTACATACAGCACCTAACCTTTCCAAATGGTTACCCATCTGTTACTGACTAGGCTCAACGTTGCTTAACTTCGGTGATCTGGTGAGAACTGGTGTATCAATGTGATTGTGTCGTACTTACACACACACACACACACACACACACATACACACACAAACATATAACTTGAATGCCTACTATAAGGCACTATCCTCTGTACAGAGGCTTGCCAGAACAACCTGGTATAAGAATACTTTTCCCTAGAAGTAAACCCTGACTAAATATTCAAAACCACATATTATTCGCTGCCCAAATAAGATCTCACTATGGCTAACTCACATTATTTCTTACAAGGAATGGTGCACCTTCTCCAAGTGATGTTACCTCAAGTAATAGCATGAAGCTGGATACTCCACCAGACTAGATAAATTCTTGTACTGGAATCCAGTAAGACCAAGAGACCAAAACGAAAAATATACTACAACGTATGAAAATGGTTAATTGGGGAGAGGAAAATTATGTTCTCAATTTCTTTACTAACTCCGTGTTTGAGAGATAAAGAACTTTAATGGAACATTCGGATATCTATGTATCTCATAGAGAGTTCAATTGTTAGCTCCAGATAGTGGGCCCTTTGATTTCTGAGAACTTTAACTGAAGTAAAATAAAACAAAAAGGAATATATATATATATATATATATATATATATATATATATATATATATATATATATATATATATATATATAGTCTTGGAAGTTTCTTTAAAACCTTGAAAACTATAAAACAAAAAATAAATTGTCTTTTATTGGAACATTATTTTGTCAGTAAATCAATTAATCTTCCATATCACTTGAATTACTAAAATGAACAAAAAATAGTACCAATAGTCTTAAAGGGATCATCAGTTATTTACCCTGAAACATTGTTTTGGGAATTTAAAAATAAAACAGTATATTAAATCATAGCTCCCCAACAATGTTGATCAAGCACTACCTCTGTTAAAACACTAACCAATTCTATGTAATTTTAAAAAAATATTTCTTACCTGTATCCTCCGTCCCTTTCACAACAAATTTATGTGCCTATTTACAAACTACTGTTTTTATATAGTGTTTGCTTGAATCCATTCTAATACTTATCACTCTCTTTCTTTGTTATTAGTTTTATTTTTATATATTTACATTCTTATTTACACGTATCATCTCTATAATTATTAGTTAATAAAATATATAAGATATATATATATATATATATATATATATGTATGTATAAAATTAAAAATAATATAAATATATATATTTTTACGCATCATTCTACATGTATTGTTCAGATATATACATTTTTAGATATATTATACAGGTTATGAATATATATATATGGCAATTAAGCTTTTAGAACTCCTCTTATCTCTTTCTCTCTCTCTTTCTCTCTCTCTCTCTCTCTCTCTCTCTCTCTCTCTCATGCACACACACACAAACTCTGTCTGTCTGTCTGTCTCTCTCTCTCACACACACACACTGTCTGTCTGTCTGTCTCTCTCTCTCTCTCTCTCTTTCTCTAATACTTTGAGGATATACAAATGAAACCGGCTTGAGCACATTTAGATTAGAAATGAAAAAAAGACAGAAAAAAAAAATTTTAATTTAAAAATATGGGGTGAAACAATGGAACTATTAAAGAGGATGAAAATGAAAATTGTGGAGTATTTTTAGGGGAAAGAAACATGAAATAAGAAATAAAACAAAGAAACATAATAAGAGTTGGTGAAGAAAAAAGGAAAATTTAAGTAGAAATAAGATAGAAAAAAAATCAAAACATATAGTCAGACCAATTCCTTGGAATGTTAATCCGAATGGGATTTGACTATATCCTCCAATGCAAGGAATCTTGGGTTCAATAGAACCTCAAAAGTCGGCAAATAATCGCTTATAATACCGATTTTTATCCTCTTCTGATGAGAAGTATTTAGCTTTGAAATTCCATGGAATAAGAGGTTCACTTCTACTTTCCTTTCATTTCCTGCTCTTATTGAGCTGATGATGAGTTCTATGCAAAGAGTAGTTCCAAAAGTAAAGTCTCCATTTTTTTTTAATTGAAAATGTTGAAGATCTACAAAGGTGGGAGTGCTACCATTAAAACGAGCGACCTTTTGTGCTTCAGAGTTTATTTTTCTACATAATCACCACCATTCTCAGTGCCCTTTTGTCAGGAATTCAACAACACATCTCTGCTTCTGATGCACGCCCATGACAGGGGTTGATTTCTTACAGTCTCACATAGTCAGTATCTGCAACAGAGAGATGAAACTCTCAGGTCCTGACTGCCTAAGTCCTGTCCTCATAACCATGCAATTTGCAATTCCCTATGATCCATTTGTGCGGAATAAAAAATAGGAGTCATCACTTTTGGAACATCAAAAAATAATTCAAAATAATTTAACTTAATTGAAACAAAACGGTACAATAGAATCATCCAAAGTATAATACAAAATAAAATATTCCAAATCGTTATAGAAACGATCGAACACCAAATTTTGTTGTATTTGAATTTTTGCGAATTTTATTTGAGTTTTTCCTTCTTCTCAATGCATGTCTTAACGAAGACTGGAGGTGTATTTCTCCCAGTGAATATAACGCATCCCAGATGCCAACCTGGAAATTTCTACGCCTCGGCACAGTACATACAGCGCCTAGTCTTCCTGGTAACTCATCTGGTACTGGCTAGGCTCATCATTGCTTAACTTCGCTGATCTGACAAGAACCGGTCTGTCAACGTGATTGTGACAGCCATTGATACCAATGAAGATTAGCATTTGTACCAAAAGAGTGGTTGGTTCTGCACAAAGCCTTTACCACTATAAATAAATCATCTGTGTGAATTTCTGAACAACTTAGTTGTGGTGGAGCCCATACATTGAAATCATGGTCCATGATATATATATATATATATATATATATATATATATATATATATATATATATATATATATATATTAGTGATGGTATGATTCTAATTTTTTTACTCGATTCCGATACAGTTATCGATTCTGTACTTAATTTCCGATTCCAATAGAAGTTCCAATTTGGCTACATATGTGCATACATGTTTCTGCAGTGCCTCTTTTCGGAGAGACTACATCATTAGGTAAAATATGTTTTTCAAGACTTATTCTTTTTATATAAAATATTTTTATCTGCTTTTACAAAAGAGAAGAGGAACTACAATGAATTAATGTAAAGTGGGATTTGAAGTAGTGGAAGTGATGGAGAGTGAAAAGAGTTGAATAAAAGATGAGGAATAAAAGTTACATCGAACTTTATTATATCATCAGGTCAATAAGGACAGAAGAGGATAAAAACAAAGAGAGAATCCTCTTCAGTTTTTTTTTAATATATACATTTTTCATTTCTAATCTAAATGTTCTTAAGCCAGCTTTTATTTATATTTTATATAATGCTGACCTTTCTCCTCTTCTGATGAGAAGCATTTAGCTTCGAAATGCCATGGCCTAAAGAGATTTTTCTCTCTTCCTTCTATCCTCTTCGTTCCTTATTGATCTGGTGATATAATAAGATTCTGCATAAGTTTTATTCCTCACCTTTTATTTAAAATATCAATTGCTCCTCTTAATCGTGTTGACCTTTTTCTATTATTACTATTATTATTATTATTATTATTGGCTCACAAGGAGCTTTCATACAGATCATCAAAGATCTTATTGAATACAGCCTGTGGTGTTTCCTGGAAGCTGAGTGACAACAAGTCTCCACAGATTTTTCAGTACTCTCCACCTCTTCTGATAACATTTGCAAAAAAAACATCTGCTGCTTGCCATTGATTTCTCGTTGGGAGTGGTCATTGGTCTTTATTGGCATTTGAGTGGTAATAAGCCTCCCCAAGGTTCCAGTTCTCTTTACACTTATGCAGTGGATGTCTGGTCAGTGCTCAATCCTCGGTCTTTCCTTCCTCCTTGACTACTTGGCTATTTGGTTTCACTCTTTTCTGTAGGGAGGAGGGACTATGATGTTGTAATGGGGGAGGCGGGATGAGTTAGAGAACTCATAGTTATGTAGCTTCAATTTTCTTGGTTCCATGTAGGGCTACATGTTTTGTCTCTGTAGCAGTTTGTCTGGTCTGCACTTGTGGTTCGTGTGTGTTAGTCTCCACATTCAAGGGTTTTTCCTTAATATTTCAGTTGTTTTCATTATTGTTGTTCGCTGTATTTTTCCAGTCATACTCTGATTCGAATTTCTCCCATTCTTTTTTTCTCCTACTATTATAGGTATTATTTTGATTTTTTTCATCTTCCATATCCCTTTCAGATTATTATTATTATTATTATTATTATTATTATTATTATTATTATTATTATTATTATAAGTATTAATATTTTTTATTATTCTGATATTGAAGTAAAAAGACTTATTTTGCTATCTAATTTACATGTGTGTTTATGGTGTGTATAGAAACATATATAAATTAGATGACGATACTTTAAATTCTCATAGAGACATTAAGAAAAATAAGAGAGTGGTTGAATCAACATAGAGTAAGCGACATTAAGAAAAATACAAGGTGTCTTAAATAAGTTTCCAGACATTTTTTTGTACAGATATTTAAAAAAAATTTTTAGACTCTTGAAAATTCAGTATGTTATTGCTATACATCTTATGAGATGATTAACCAAGTTTTATGATTTCAGATTCAAATGAACAGCTACAACAGGAACTGGAATGCACCCTACTAAAGCCTGATTGTCACAGCTGGTGAATTTTAAAAATGCAATCTGAACATGAGGGCACTTTAGAAGAACGATATGCAATAAAATTCTGTTTTAAATTTTGAAAAAATGACACAGAAACATATGGAATGCTTCAGACTGCTTTTGGACCATCTTGCATGAATTAAACATCAGTTTTTGATTGACATAAGAGATTCCAGGAAGGCAGGGAGTCTGTGAAGGATGATGAAAGATATGGGAGGAGTAAGAAAGTCAAAACACCAAAGTTTCATGGATAAGGACCGTCGTGTGTCTATAGAGACAATTAGTGCACAGTTTGATGTAAATGTGAGAACTGTACAAAAATGATTCATGAGGAACTGAATATGCCGAAGATTTGTGCAAAGTTTGTCTCAAGGGTGTTCAAAGAAAATCAGAAAGAAAGACGTTGTCATGACAGCAGGGAGATGGTCGAGCTGATTAATTCAGATCACTAGACAGACAGTCAACAAGTAATACTATATTGAGGTTTTAAGAGAGTTCAGGAAGAGATTCCATTGGAAGAGGCCAGTATTCTTCAAATCAAGTCAGTGGTATTTCCTTTGGGACAATGCACTAGTCCACAACTTCATCTTTGTCACAGACTATTTTACCAGGATGGGCATCAAGACAGTTCCTCACCCTCCCTATACTTCAGACCTTGGTCCCTGTGACTTTGGTTATTTCTTAAACTCAAGGAAAACTTTAGAGGCTGTCGTTATGAGAAAATTGAGGAGATGAAAGAAGCTGTGATAAGAGTCATTAACACACTCACACAAAAGGACTTCCATGCGGCCTTCCAGAAGTTGTTAGAATGGTACAACAAGTGCATTACAGCCAGAGGAGATTACTTTGATAGGGACTAGAGTTTCATGTGCGTACTATCAATAAAAGTGCTCATATGAAAAAAGTCTGGAAACTTGTTGAAGACACCTTGTATATCAATAACTGGTTTGTTTAATTAATTAAGATTAATTAAAACAATTAAAACATAATTATTTTCAAGCATAACTCAATCCCAAATTTAAAGTATATTTTAGCATGTATTTTGTGTATATATATATATATACATATATATATATAAGAAACAAGCTTTAAGGAAACAGACGTTGACCAACTCACATTTGGATATAAAAAAGAATTATGTATATTTTCTTGTTATTTTTACAAACATTAATGTGCAGAACTAGCTCCCATACTTACAAAGCTATTTAAGCGTTGTCTTAAGGAGGGTTGCTTCCCAACACCCTGGAAAACCTCATCAGTATGTCCCGTCTTTAAAAATTCAGGTGATCGCTCATCTCCCTCTCAATACAGACCAATGTGTCATGAGTAAGTTGCTGGAATCTGTGCTAAATAGAGAAGTAGTCAACCACCTCAGCAAATATAACCTCCTGACATGCAATATGGCTTCTGTTCTAATAGATCTACAGCAGATGTGTTAACAGTTATCACTCATAGGATTAGTGAATCTCTCGATGAAGGCTTCCTTTCTAGGGCAATTGCTCTTGACATATCAAAAGTCTTTGATAGAGTATGGCATAAAGGTCTACTCCACAAAATCTCCAGCTATAGTATAGCTGGAAATGTTTTCTTGATTATTAAATCATTTCTCTCTGATAGGTTCATAAGAGTAGTGGTTGATGGGCAGAAATCAGAAACTCACAGTATTAATGCTGAGGCTCCTCAGGGATCCATCCTGGGCCCAACTCTCTTCTTGATCTACATTAATGATCTTCCAAATCACATCCTAAGATTATTTGTGGACATTTATGCTGACGACACTACCATCCATGGCAACACTTCAAAGGCCGTAAACAACCAGGTTCTTTTTGATTCTCTCTCCTCTGATCTTGATTACATGGTGCAATGGGGAAAATGGTAACTGGTTAATTTTAATGCATCTAAAACTAAGCTTCTATCTTTCCATCATCCCCGTCTGGTATCATTCGAAATGAATGGTTCTTGTCTTGGGAAAGCTCCATGTTTTAATAAACTTCTAGGTCTGACTTTTACTCCTGATCTGAGATGGAACATGTACATCAAATCCGTTGCCAGGGCTGCTGGGAAAATAGTGGAATCGTTCTACCACTCCAGTAGATATCTCACTGCTGATGCAATTCTCTACCTATATAAGAATCAAGTACGTCCAAGGATGGAGTACCGTTGTCACATCTGGGCAGAAGCTGCCAAAGGAAGTTTACCCTGCCTTGACAGCGTGCAAAATAGACTTCATGGCCTAATGGGGAATGCTCTTTTCTCTTCCCTGCAACCTCTTTCTCACAGAAAAGACGTTGCAAGCCTGTCTCAGCTTTATCGTTATTTTCATGGCAAGTGCTCATCTGAGCTCAATCTATTGTACCCATGTCCTGACCTTCACGAAAAACACTCATCTAGCTGAAACCACTATCAATAATTTCCCCCACTCTTTATCTGTGCCTAAACCTAAACGTAGATTCCACGAACAAAGCTTCTTTCTTAGAACTGCACGTCTGTGGAACTCTGTTCTGTTTTTCTGCTTTCCAACTGACTACAATATGATTGTCTTCAAGTGCAATGTAAACAAATTCTTGATGAGCCATCCCCCTAAGTAATCCAATTTACCAAATTTCCACTACTAAAGATAACTACAACATGTTCCCCTTAACCACTGTAAACTCATTAACCCTTATCCTCGAGTGGCCGCCGGACCTTGATAAGTGGTGACTCCTTTATTAAAAAAAAGAAGGAATTTTTGATCAGTGTAAAGTGATATTATGTGGTCATATTTTTCTTTTATTACCAAATCCTTTTCTATGCTAACAGAAAAGAAACTTTCCAACTATTTTCTGAAGAGCATACTTTTGTCTCTGGTGAGTTGTTTGGTGGGCTTTCGCTATTTAAGATATAAGATGTATTTCATAAAAAAATATGTATAAATACATATTTTTTTATGAAGTACATAAGCCTACCAAACAACTCAGAGATAAAAATATGTTCTTCGGAAAATAATTGGAAAGTTGGAAAGTGAGAAATAAATACATCTTATGGTTTTGCAATGTTGACTAATCACACACACACACACACGCACACACGCGCACACACACACACACACACACACACACACACACACACGCACGCACGCACACACACACATGCACATACTCCCCCCTCCCCCCACACACATACACCTGCACACATATACTAATGTTAACAAGTTCCTAATGAACCGCCCCCTTAAGTAAACACTTCATCAAATCTCCTCACTAACGTAATGTACTTGCAATAACCCTTATCCCTGAGTGGCTTCCGGGCCTTGATAAGTGGTGATCTCTGAGTAAAAAAAAAAAAAAAAAATACACATGCATGCACACACACATATACATGCATGCACACACACATATACATGCATGCACACACACATATACATGCACGCGCACTTGCACGCACGCACACATGCACACACACAAATATAAAGTTAGTTCGTGTTCTCCATGATAAAAGTGTTGTTTAAATCTTAAAATGTAATATTCATGCTATACATATATAACGTAAAGATTTTGTAAAATCAACAAGTATTCATTTGTTTAAAATTGATATTTCGACATTCTATTCCCGAAGTTTTTATTTGTCTTTTCCGTGCCATGATGTCAAAAAGAAAAGAATTTAGTAGTAAAAATATCCATTTGTTTTGATTCAACAGTGATATTTTTTTAATGTCCAGAAGAGAATGTGTTGGCGGGCATAGTATGAAATAGTTAGGTTGTGTTCTCCCTCTTAAATTTCTGTGAAACCCCAGACACACACACACACACATACAAATTATTTATTTAGAAACTACAGTGTATCACAAAAGTGAGTCCACTCCTCACATTTCTTCAAATATTTAAGTATATCTCTCATGGGGCAACACTGAAAAAAATGTTTTTTTGACACAATGAAAAGTCGTCTGTCTGCAGCATATATTTATTTTCCTCTCAAAATAATTAAAAATATAGCCACGAAAAGCAAATCCCTGGCAACAAAAGTGAGTACGCCCCTTACAAAAAGTTGCCAATATTAACATACAACATGTCAACTCTCAATATTTTGTGTGCCCATGATCATTATCAAGCTTCACATGCTCTTCCACTCTTTAATTACGACATTGCAGAGCTGGCAGATATTTGAGAATTTGCGCACCTCCACCTTCTGCTTGAGGATGCCCCAAAGATGTTTTATTGGGTTCAAGTCTGAAGACATGCTTGGCCAGTTCATCAGCTCCAGACCATGACATTCCTACCAACATGCTTGACTGTAGGCATGACACACTTATCTTTGTACTTCTCACCTGGTCGCCGCCACACATGCTTAAGGCCATCAGAACCAAATAAATTAAATTTTGTCTCATCAGAAGGACGTGGTTCCAGTAATCTATGGTTTTTACTGACATGTCTTCAGCAAACTGTTTGCGGGCTTTCTTGTGTATTGCCTTCAGAAGAGGTTTCCTCCTGGGGTGGCAGCCATGCCCACCAATTTGAAGAGTACAAGGAAAAATGTGCCATGCCTACAGTCAAGCATGGTGGTGTGAATGTTATGGTCTGGGGCTGCATGAGTGCTGCAGATATTGAAGAGTTACATTTCATTGAGGGAAACATGAACTCCAACATGTACTGTCAAATACTGCAGCAGAACATGATCCCTTCCCTCCAGAAACTGGGTTGCAGAGCAGTGTTCCAGCATGATAATGACCCAAAACACTCATCCAAGACAACCACTGCTTTACTGAAGAGGCTGAGGGTAAAGGTGATGGACTGGCCAAGCATGTCTCCAGACTTGAACCCAATAGAACATCTTCAGGGAATCCTCAAACAGAAGGTGGAGGTGCACAAATTCTCAAATACCTGCCAGCTCCACGACGTCGTAATTAAAGAGTGGAAGTGCATTCCATGTGAAGCTCTGGTAAACTCTATGCTCAAGAGAGTAAAGGCAGCTTTGAATAATGATGGTGGTCACACAAAATATTGAGAGTTGACATGTTGTATGTAAATATTGACAGCTTTTCGTAAGGGGTGTACTCACTTTTGTTGCCAGGGATTTAGCTTTTAATGGCTATATTCTGAGTTATTTTAAGGGGAAAATAAATTAACTCTGTTATATATGCTGCAGACAGACGACTTTTCATTGAGTCAAAAAAATCATTTTTTCAGTGTTGTCCCATGAAGAGATATACTTAAATATTTGAAGAAATGTGAGGGGTGTACTGACTTTTGTGATATATGTTACATATTTCAGAGACAAACCATGGTTTCATTGATGCCATCTAAAAGGCCATTAAATTCAATTAAATCATCAGTAGCTCACAAAATGAAAATAAATCAAATTTGTTTTCATTTTAACAGTGGCTGATGATTTGAACTGAATTTAACCACCGTTTAAACCGTGAATATCTAACATACAGGCGTAGCTGGTAACAATACACACAGCTTCTCTATATCTGATTCCCTAATACAGACAGTCACATTCCCGATTTACCGCTCAGATCGTGATGATGAGTAAGCTTCAATTCTAGACGGATTTCTAACCACAGTACCCATATGTGACAAATGCCTATAGTCCACTAGGGAACACCGATCACTTTGTTATATTGGTTGATATTACCTTAAGTTCTCGATCGCAAGCTGAGGATCCGTTGCTCAAAATAACAAAACTCTAATTGAGAAATCATTAGAGAACACATCAGAAATGCTCTATGGACCAATTACAATCTTCAAAAGAAGAAGGAACGAAAGAGCGTGTTGGTTACATGAACCATGAAAGTTGTCCAAAATGGTGTTTTTATAAGTTTTTTTAAGGTGAACATCTGATGAGTACGTGACTAAATATGCAGCAATAACATAATTTTGCAGATTTACTAGTTGCAATATGAAACAATATCGTCATGGATACCTTTTGAAAAGTAATAAATGACCAACTGAGAAAACTTGATATTTGGCATTTGGAGAATTATTATATTACATTATATTTGCTCTGGAACCCAATAAAAAGGCATTCACTGGGCTTCAACTTTTTTCAAAATTTATATAAAAAAAATTTTTTTTTTATTATCAAAAACTTCATTTATAAGAAAGATTTTTTAATCCATTACGATTGGTATACAAACTGAGTATGTTTCAAGTAAAGGATTAACTTATATATATATATATATATATATATATATATATATATATATATATATATATATATATATATATATATATGAGGATAGTTCCTAAAGTACATCCTCCTATTGTTTTTAACTCAAAAAGTTGAAAAGCTACAAAGATGGGGTTGGTACCATTAAAACGAATGACCTTTTTGTGCTCCAGAATTTATTTTTTTTTTACATATTCACTTTTACATTTTCGATGCACTTTTGTCAGGAATTCAAAGATGCATCTCTGCATCTGCCCTGCATCTATGACAAAGGTTGCTTTCATCAGCAATATTTGCGACCGAAACATGAAATTTTTAGATCATGGAAGCGCAAGTTCAGTCATCGTAACAATGCAATTTGCAATTCCCTCTGTTCCATTCGGACGGAATAAAAAATAGGAGGCATTACTTTTTGAAAAGCCTCTCAATTTTTTGTATTTTTAATAAATATTAACAATTATTTTTATACCTACAGACATTAGTGCTTCATGTTTACGCAATCAACAGTGTAAGCAGTGATAATTACTGTTGGTCAGGAGATTCAACTCCAGTCACAAAGTTACTCTTGACTTTGTAGGCTAGCATTTTACCTCAAGACTACCCACAATTAACACAAAAATTTGGGAAAATTAAGTGCCTCTAAATACCAAATCAGCAGAAATAAATAGTAAACATTGAAAGAGTATCCAATGACCGGAAGTCAGAATATTGCATTTGTGCTGAAGTCGACCTAGAGTATTTATATGAAAGTCATTTTTAAAATCCTGTTTTAAATAAAGAGCATAAAATGGCGTTACAGTTGTTTACATTTGTTTTTAAACTGTGTTTATTTTAAGTCATATAAAGAAACATATTCTTTTTTTTTATTGTTTGAACAAAATTTACGTAGGTATCCAGAAAAAAAAAAATGCAAATCAGCAACAATGTGAAATAGAAAAGTTACAAATTCCACGAAAAACGAAAGCACAAATCACAAGAATATATTCATTGTCAAATACCTTGGTAAAATTTTTACATTAATTCCACATCACAATGCACAGCATCTTAATTCAAGAGAGAGGGTAAAGATATATATATATATATATATATATATATATATATATATATATATATATATATATATATATATATATATATATATATATATATACAACTTTCCTGATTCTGCTTATTATTTTTCTATTAAAAAATTAATGGATATGCGATATTGATGAATTTCACCTTTCTGGACTGATATTTGAATTGCAACCATTTATTATTGACAAAATGCATACAAATCTCATCTTTCATGTTGCTATTAAACCATTGTTCTTGTTCATTCTGGTCATGAAAAAAAGTAAAACCACTAACCTTACTTTGATCATCATAACTGTCATGACAACCTGTTACACAGCATTCTTTTGACCATTATGAGAAAGATTTTGAAATCCTGAAATTGAAAATTATTAAGTAAACGGGTTTGTTTTACAATACGCATGGGTATGAAAAAGTGGTAAAACAAACAAATATATAACAAATAAATGTTACCAAAGGCAAGATAAGTTACTTTTCTACCTATCTGGAAATTTTTTTAGTGGTGTTACTCACTTTAAAAATGCTGTTAGGAACCCACCCAATAAGTATCACAGTAACATTTAGTGAGTGAGTTTCTAACAGTATTTTGTTTTATTTTTTATTTTTAAGTCATTGTGAAGACTTCAAATATTTTGGTATCAAATCACAGCCATTTTTCTTGTTCTTGCGTAATGCTAGACACTGTTTGTTTTTTGAACAGAGTAAACTTTTTGAAGTGAGTAAAAACACTAAAACCGTTTTCTAGATAGGTAGAAGAGTAATTTACCTTGCCTTTGATAACCTTTATTTGTTTCTATTTATTTGCCTCCCCACGAGGGCAGAGTTAGACACACGGTCGGTTTTTAATTATTTATCTATATCAATAAAACAGAAGATGTATGTATGTGTGTCTGTCTGTGTGAAAATATTCAACCGATAAACTCTTAAACTACTGGTCACATAACACTGAAATTAACAGGAAATAGTAATCATACACCAAGGATGGTTTCTAACGAGTAAAATCTTTGTTTGGATGGATGAATAACGCGTACAGAAATATGGCAAGTTGAAATGCAAAATATTCATTTCAACTTGACAACATATTTCTATTAATTTTGCGCATGCGCAAATTCATTCATAGTTTGAAGTTTTTTAATTTTAAATTTTTCTTATCTATCTGTCGATAGCTAAAATAGTAGAGAACACAACTGGAGCACTAAATGTTTTGGTTTTGATTCTAGCTGATGACACCCAAGTCATTTCTTTTTAACTTTTGAAATCAGTACTATATATATATATATATATATATATACTAGCAATGGGTGCCCGGCGTTGCCCGGATGTTTGGAGGTGTATGCTAAGCAAAAAAAAAAGAAAACGGTCAATTTTTTAAACTTTGACCCCTATTATGACCCCTTAATATTTATTGTTTTGGGCTCAAATCAAGTTATTAAGTTAGATCCATCTCCAAGGAACCAATATCTAAAATGTCAAGTGTTTAGACCCAAAATTGTCGGAGGAGTTTGGTAGAGTTCTCAAAGGTCAAATCGTTAAACTTTGACCCCTTAACAGCGAAATTTGTGGCCGAAACCCGATCACATCGATTTTCCCAAATCTCAGTACCCTGTATATCAACTTTCGAGTCTGTAGACTAAAAATTGACAGAGTTATTGCGTAGGGAAATGTACACAGACACACACACAGACACACACACACACAGACACGTTCACTTTTATAGATATACTAGCATTTCAGCCCGGCATTGCCCGGGTGTTTGGATGTGTATGTTGAGCAAAAAAAAAAAAAGAAATGGTAGTAGGAAGGCAGGCTCAAACCCATACCGCAAAGGAGGAAAAGAACAAGGTAAAATCTGACGTTTATGCTGTTACGACCACCACCAAACCGGAAGCAACATTTTTTAAAATTAAGGCTAGATAATCTAGAGGAGAGGATAACTTTCAAAAATATCGTCGAAAAAAGTGACCCTCCCCCCTGTAGAAAAGTGCCTAGTTAAAGGGGAAGATATTAATGTTTTTAGCCAATTTTTCAATATTTGTCGTATGAAAGGTCGAACTTTAAAACGATACTGATCTTGGTAAAATTCGTCGCTTCTATTGAAAGTTTAAGGCAGACATGCAAACAGACATACATACATACATTTATATATTGGTAACTAAAAATTTTCGAACCAAACTGATAAGAAAGCTTGTCCTATCTCTGAATACCCTTTATGTAAAATTTCAACAATTTAGACAAGAAATTGTCTGAGTAATTTCGAAGAGACCGCAGAGGTCAATTTTTTTTTAACTTTGACCCCTATTATGACCCCTTAAAATTTATTGTTTTGGGCTCAAATCAAGTTATTAAGTTAGATCCATGTCCAAAGAACCTATATCTAAAATTTCAAGTGCGTAGACCCAAAATTGTCGGAGGAGTTTGGTAGAGTTTTCAAATGTCAAATCGTTGAACTTTGACTCCTTAATCGCCAAATTTCTGGCCAAAATCCGATCACATCGATTTTCCCAAATCTCAATACCCTGTATATCAAATTTCGATTCTGTAGACTAAAAATTGACAGAGTTATTGCGTAAGGAAATGTACGCAGACACACAGATACACAGACACGTTCACTTTTATATATATATATATATATATATATATATATATATATATATATATATATATATATATATATATATTCAATAGAGAATTAGCTCTGTAATAATTAATACAAAATCTGCATAAATTAAAATATGTTTAAGTATTTTTTATGACTGTGCAAAGCTGGGCGCCTCCCTTCTCCTCCTCCCTCTCCGCTAGTGTATATATACATACATAACTTAATTAATAGACATTGATCTTTAAAATAAGTTTTTTTTCTTACTATAGAGTCACTACTTATCAAAGCGTAGAGGCCACTCAAAGATAAGGATTAATGGATGTCAGGTGATGATTGGTGATGGTGGAAAATGGATAAGTTAATTTATTTTAGAGGACTGCTCATGAAGAATTTTTTTGCATTGAATTTGAAAACAACCATGTTGTAGTGAGCTGGAAAGCAGCTTCAGAAGATTGTGTTTCACAAACGAGCAGTTTTGGGAAAAAAGCTTGGCTCATAGAATTTTCATTTGGTTTTAGCCACGTATAGAGAGTAAAGAAATTGTTGACAGTGGTTGTAGCTAGACGAGTGTTGCACATTAGCTTGCAAAAAATAATTGGGCACCTCTCCCTCCTATCAGTATTTCCCAGTAGGGGCACCTCAAGCAATTAGCAGTAATCTAACCCTTCACAAAAGAGTGAGAAGGAAAAACGTGTTAGAATGGACCTCCTAGAATTGCACAGGACCACAGACACTAACTCTGCCAATGGGAACAAATAATCTCAAGAATGACCTTGACTTTGGTTGCTTTGGAGCCGAACAAAACCCCCAGAAAAGCAAGTGGCAAATATCTGTGTGGGTGTATTTTGAAGAACTATATTCATACACCGAGTCATACTGTTGGTTGATGGGCCAAATAGCAATTAACTTTGTTTACATAAATAGAAAATAGTGCATTAAAACATGTGACCTACTGTACCATACCAAGGTGGCACTATAGGCGTGTTGAATCAGAAGGAAGTTTCATGGGAGTATAAATTCACAAGCGGCCTCCAGTCGCATCTATATCCCTGTTAAGGGAAATGACGATGCTAGCTTTTTGCAGCTCTTGCAGAAAGGTGTTAATGTTCTCCTACATACAGTGCTTGGTATTCCCAAATGGTCACCCATTTGGTACTGATCAGGCTCAAAGTTGCTTAACTTCTGTGATTTAAGGAGAACTGGTGTGTCAACATGATTATGTTGGATATAAAACATGTGACCTCTGAAAAACATCAGTTTTAACTAGCAGAACCTGTGGAAATTTCATAGGGGACTCATTCATATGCAATATATTGATGTTGGCATTCTGTAGATGTTCAGTGTAAATGGAGATGCTCTGATATTATTGTAGCTTTTTTGTTAAAACTGCAAAAGTATTTATCTAAGCTAGCACGAACGCCCGGTAAAGCCTGGTTGTAAAGTATGCTTAAATATGATATTTTAATTCTTGCAGATTTCCTATATAGAGTTATAGAGTTAATGTTCTATCAATTTTTATCTATATATATAAAAGCAAAAATGTGTGTTTGTATGTATGTATGTGTGTTTGTATGTCTCATAAAAACTTTCGACATGGGTCACGGATTTTCACAAGATCAGTATCATTTTAAACTTCCATCCTTCGCCGGACAAATATCGAAAAATTGGCCAAAAACATTAATTTCTTCACCCTAAAATCATCAGTTTTCTACAAGGAGGGGTCAGCAAGAACCGTCCTCTAATGACAAGTTCACTTCTACGCATATGTCATACGACGTCGGAACATGATTTACTTTAAATATTTGAAAAACCAGCGCAATTTCGTCGATGTCGTCTTAGCTCAGTTGCTTAGAGCGCGGCCTCATTATCTAAAAGTTTTGGGTTCGAATCGTGGTGTGAGATGTCTTCTTTTTTTTTCGATTTTTTAAATTTTAATATTGAAACAGGGTTATTTAAGCCATTTTTCACGTGTTTTTTTTGGGGGGGAGGTTATTTTTCAGATTTTTTAACGAAGTTTTAACGTTCGTTTTTCTGTTTCGCATTTTCTTTTTTTGTTTTTCCCATTTTTACATTTAACATCGTTCGTTTGCCTTACGTTAGTTTTTTTGTATGTTTTTTAAAATATTTACTTCGCTTATTCTTATGTTTTGATTAACACCCCCACCCCCGCCCGAGCATACACACCTCGAAACACCCGGGCAACGCCGGGTATCCCCCGCTAGTATATTATAAAGTTGAGATTTCAAAAATAAAAAAAATATATCCATATGACTTGGGTGCATTAGCTTGAATCAAAACCGAAATAAAAACTTATGAAAAAAATATATGTATATATATATATATATATATAACTTGAGTTCCTTCAGCCATAATCGAAACTGAAACCAAAACTTATGAAGTATTCTTGATAAAATCAGTTATAAAAAAAATAGATTACTGGCTTGCCATTAGTTATAATTTAAATCAAAACCAAAACTTATGAAGAATTCTTGATAAAATTATTTATAAAAACATAGATGATTAAATGCCATCAGCGATAATCGAAACTGAAACCAAAACTTATGAAGAATTCTTGGTAAAATTATTTATGACAAGAAATGGAAGTACATAACAATTAAACGACCCGGATGTAAGCATGACACAGAAAATAACACACACGCTATCATGTTAATATATAGATTAGGAAATAAGAATTTCGAAACATATGTTTCGTAACATATGTTTCGTAACATGTTTCGTAACATATGTTTCGTAACATATGTTTCAAAGTTTACAGATTTTCAAATGAAATCATAATGGATTCTACTTTATACTGATCAAAATTTTATTATTATTTGTCAAATGTGAAGAAATTCATTATTTTTACAGTTCTGCCTACTACAACTTTTTTTTTTTTTTTTGCTCAACACACACCTCCAAACACCCAGGCTAGTCTACTATGTAAAATGTATGTATGTGCGTTTGTATGTCCAGATAAAAGTCCAAAACTACTAAAAAAAGACCCATCAAGTTAGTATTTTCTTGATTGGTGTTGCCCTGGATGAATAATATCTAAAATTTAGAAAAATTTATTCATTCAATGGGGGTCAACTGGGCCAAGTTTTGTCAGTGATGGTGTTTTTTTTTTAGTATTATTTTTGACTAAATTGAAAAGAAAATGAAAAATCTCTTATATAAAAGATAGTTCTTCATGTGTATGTCTATATGTATATGTATAGAAAGGAATGGGCTGAGCAGCCGGAGGAGTAAAACAGAAGGAAGGGGAAAGAGAGAAAGATAGGGAGATGGATAAAGTGAGGTAAAGAGGCAGAAGTTTTAATAGAAATATGCTGCACTTTTGCCCTGGTAGTTCTATAATAAAGGTCAATGTGTATTTGTATGCATTTATATGAATAAATATTATATATTCATCCCATTACACAAAAGTTAACTGAAAAGACCTGCCTTTTTTCTAGCCTCCAAGGTCAAAGAAAGTATGGATGGAATTCCGAACACAAGCAGTCTGAGGAAATAATCAATTAGAGTAGAAAATCTTCTGGCATTTACGGACCACTAAAGTGAAGGGGTGGGATTTTTCTGCTAGCCGCTTAGCTAAGGGTATTTATGTTGAAGGCGGGGGGGGGGTACAAGTGTACTAAGTTCATTAAGTTGCCTGAGAATGTCAGTCTGAAAAACTTGAATGTTGCACTTTAGGAAAGAGTGCTATCAGTCATGAGAAAAATTTCTTATATTTTTTAAAGGCAGAGTGTTTTTCATTTGATAGCATTAAATGTAAACATCCAGTTTTGGCTCGATTCTATTTCAGAACACAGGTGATTTATCATGGTTTCAGCCATTGCCTTGCTTATGTCGGCATTTGATTTGCCCTCCTGTTGGGAATAAGGTATGATGTCTTCAACAAATTACACGTTTCTCAAACGTGATTGTATCAGGGAGGTTGTTTATGAAGATCAGAAATAATATTGATCTCTGCTGCACATCCGCATTGATGTGATGTTGTTTTACCGTACAGTCATCGAGAACGACCTAGATCTTTCTTTTGGCTAAGAAACATCAAATTACCATATATTTTGGTGTATAAGACGACCTTTAAAGTCGAAAAAGATACCGGGTGTTGCAATATTTAGCCTAAGCTAAACAAACATGGTTTTGTGATTTAGCAGTCGTCCCATACAACTGATACATGATAAATTTATGAAAATTGGCTACAATTTTGTACCTCCGCTTATCTGACGGTTGTCTTATATATCGAAATATACGGTATATACATATTTAAACAAACGTTGTTAAAAACAATAGAGAGCTTCCATTTGATTAAACCTTTTTCATGTTTTCAATTCTTCTGATGATCTGTTTAGTGTTTGAATCAAGAGAATGGATATAAGTTCCATATGTCGTTCAAAGTTTCTGTCTTTTGAAAAAGATATCTTCAAGAAGGCTATGTGAGTATTAGTGCTAGGAGGGCAGGGGTTTTTATATATAGTAGCAGTAGTGAATGTGTACGAGCTGTGAGTAGCCAGTGTAGGAGAGAGGGGTGCCCAGTTCTATATATATTTCTACAATATATAAATATCACTTTGTGTGTGTGTGTGTGTGTGTGTGTGTGTGTGTGTGTGTGTGTTCCTTCTTCATAAGCTCCAAAACAGCAAATTTCACACAAAGCTAATTTATATGTCTGACAGTGTTCTTAAATATGTTTTGTACAGAAATTCATCCAATAAATATCGAAAATCGAAAAAATCCAATCTTAAAAATAGTCTTTCTTCTCTTATAGATAAAAAGAATTTTTATAGGGGAATATTTTACGTTACACCGGTGTAATCTTGACTGGTGTAACGTAAAATATTCTCCTGTAAAAATTCTCATGTTTTATCTATAAAAGAAGAAAGACTATTTTTAAGATCATCAAGCCCAAATATCAGCTGACATGATATTGGAAACACAGGCGGAATTTGATTTTATTACGTTTTTATTTTTTTGGGAATTAGTCTGCGGGACAAATTATTCCTCATAATATTCAATAGAGGATTGATTCTATAATAATACATATACAATCTGCATAAATTAAAATATCATGTTTAAGCGTATTGTACAACCGGGCAATGCTGGGCGTCTAACTAATATATATATGATACGGTACAATCACGTTGACGCATCGGTTCTTGCCAGATCACTGAAGTTAAGCAACGTTGAGCCTAGCCAGTACCAGATGGGTGACCATTTGGGAAGGTTAGGTGCTGTATGTACCACACTGAGTCGTAGAAATTTCCAGGTTGGTATCTAGAGACACATTAATTCACTGGGAGAGATGCACTTCCAGTCTTCATTAAGACATGCCTTTAAGAGAAAGAAACTCTGATGTAAAAACATGCAGTCTACTGTATACTCTATCCTATGGCAGTTATCTGCACTGACGGAGGTTAGCAGTAATACCAAAAAGTGTGGTTGGTTCTACACATAGCCTTCACCACTATAAACAAATCATCTGTATTGATTTCCGAGCAACTTCGTTGTTGTGGCGGAACCTCATACGCCAAAATCAACGGGAGAGTCCATTTTTATATATATATATATATATATATATATATATATATATATATATATATATATATATATATATATACTAGCAGGGAGTCCCGATGTTGCCCGGGATTAAATAATGATCAACAAATATTTCACACTCCTATATTTTTATTGTCATCGAAATCTGTGAAATCATCCGGGAGGAAGCTTCACATGCCTCCATGCAGTAACTTTGTCTAAAATATATGTTATTCTACATTGCACTCTAGAGAACCTATTGTTGCTTTTATAAAATTATTTTACATAAACTTCTTTCCAGTTAACAAAAGAAAACATTAAGAAATTCATGTGTGAGGTTTAAACCTACAGACAACGTCATGCAAAAACAAGAAAGCAAAAAACAACACATAAATTTTCAAGTCTTCTTTGCAGTTAATGAAAAAAAAATGAAGAAATTTACATGCGGAGTTTGAACCTACAGACCACATCAAAAAAAGAAAACACGCTATCAACTTACCCACAGTAGAATTTTCATGGCCTGTTGTTCTATCATTGTTGCTAAGCGACAGCATAGAAAAAATAGCTTTACCGATGATAGATAAATTAAAATAGCAGTTTCGATTATCGGTAATTATCGGGGGTATTCTGAGACAAAACTTAACTAAGATCACTCCTAGACTTACATACTAAATTCTGTAAATTTTAAAGAAAATCTGTTCAGCTGTTTCGGAGTCTATAAGGAACGAACTCAAACACACACACATACACACACACACACATACACAGATAAAGTTGCGTTTATATAATTGTATATATATATATATATATATATATATATATATATATTTGGGCATCATTCTTTTCATTTGATGCATTTTTCATTAAACAGCAGTGACAATTCTTGCTTGTTTCTTTTTGGATCCATATTTTCGAGTTGGCGGACCATCTAATATTCTGCTCGAGGTGAACAATAACTTGACATTTGAATTTTGACAATTGGGAATTGTTTAGACAAAGGTGAAAACTTTATATTATTATATGAATCATTCGGACTACTGTTTTCATCTTAGATGTCATTTCCTCAACGTTTCGACTAATGTAACCTCTGATCTTCTTCAGGTTTATCTTGTCAAACTCAAGAATCTTTATGTCAAACTAAGAAATCTGTATAGAATTTCAAACGTAACTCTTTATTTAATCCACGGGTGTAGCTTTCTATCATTCTGTCAGGGTAGAAGTGATAAGTCATAATTGTATTCTTAGTATCGCCCTCACTGATGATTGAACCTTCAACCTTCAGAAGACTGTCACTTAGAACTGATTATTACTTAGTACTTATATCCATTACACCTAAGTTTCTGTACAGATTCCGAGTTCAACAAAACGGTAAAGTCCGTCTCCAGCCCAAATGGCTCCATCGAACCTCCGACATTAACACTAATAGGATGGCAATACTAAACCTACTTTTGTGCTCCACCAACACTATCAAGAACAGCCTCAAAGAGTGACCTGCTGGCAAATCTGAAAAGAATGTTTACATATGTGATGCGATCTACAACTCCCCAGTGAACATCTTTGGCAGAAAGAGAGGAAAAACCTGAACCAATTTAGTCAGATTTACTAAATTACTGCCAGCAGCCTTTATCAAGTTCAAAATGAAGCCTTCTATGAAAATAGTCACTGCACAAGAAGATCATGAACGATGCTCAAGAAATTGCTTAACACCGTACCAACGATTACTAGCTAAACCTCTATTGACTGCAGCAATAGTCATGGCATGTGACAATAGTTTGAAGAAAGCTTTTAGCCCAAGCATAAACAAAATTGTATTCTGGAGATCAACTGTCGGTGACATATTATTAGATTGAAGTAGGCAGATGAAGGTGGGTTGAACACTATCAGGAACTTTACTTGTTAGAAAACGTTGTTATGCAGCCTCTGAGAGTATTATCAGCCTAGTTATTAAAAAAGAATGCCCACCCCCTCTGTTACAGAATCAAACAAGGCCCAAAACACACTGACTTGCAGCAAAGCTTCAGGAAAAGATGACATCCAAAAATTATGAAAATGGGAAAGAAAACAACTCTGGGAAGAAAAAAAAAAAAATAGTACCCAAAAAGATGTGTGAGTCGTGCATCATCACTTTGTACAAGAACTATGGTGACTGTAACAACTATAACAACTACCGTGGAATATCCTTCCTTGTTAGGAAGATCTTTGTCCATGTCATCCTCAACAGACTGCAACTGCTTGCAGAGCGTGTATATTCCGAAGCGTGATGTTGTGTTAGAGCAACAGGATGACTGGTACAGGGTCTTCTACTTAAGACAGCTTCAGGACAAACAGAGACAACTGCTGTACATTGCCTTCATTTCACTCCTCAAGCAACCCTGTACATGTATAAGAGCCAGATACGTTTTAAGATGGATGACTATTGCTACATATGAGGAGGAGCTGCTCAGAGTACCATTTCTTGCCTGGTCAGAGTACAAAACTGGAAATTTAGTGAGCGATGCCCTTTTCTCTTCTCTGCTACCTCTTTCTCATAGAAGACATGTTGGGGGGATCTATCTCAGCTCTATCATTATTTTCATAACAGGTGCTCAACTGAGCTTCACTCTATCGTTCCTCCCCCTGTAAGGCATTCACAGCAAACACTCGACTAGCTATAACAACTATCAGCAATTATCTGTGCATAAAACTAAGCAAAAATTCCATGAACAGAGTTTCTTTCCTAGAACAGCTCGTCTGTAGAACAAAACACTGCAGAGCTCCTTTCTAGCTGACTATAACATGGTCGTTTTCAAGTTGATGAGCCACCCTCTAAAGTAAATTAACTTATCCAATTTTATCCATCACTGGCCATTGTGGTAGCCATTAACTCTTATCCTTTGGTGGCGTCCGTAGAAAAGGACCTTTTACTTTTCATGAGGACATACAGAGTGCAATACAGTACGATGGCTCTTCCTTGGATCCTTTCCCAATCAAGAGCAGGATGAATCAGGGGTACGTACTCAGCCCAACACTCTCTCTCCCCCCCCCTCTCTCTCTCTCTCTTGATCAGAGTGCAGAAATGAATAAGTTCCACATTGTCTGCTAAGCTTCAGCCCCTGTCACATCGATGCAGTGTTGTGTCTTTACGCTTGTTTTACTAGTACTTTCATAGAATGTGCTTCGATGAACTTACACCCCACCCCATCCGCTTATCAATATATAAAGACTCTCTGCTTCATCCAATAAGCAGCATCTGTCGATACTGGAAGATTTTCCACTCTAATATCTTCTTTCCTCAAACCGTTTCTTTTTTGGGATTCCAGTCCTGCTCTTTGTTACATCGGTTGTACAAACATGCAGAAATTTAAATGTTATATAAATAAACATCTCTTGCTGCCCACCTCCCCACCCCTGTTGAATCTATATAAATCCTACTCCTATCACAGTAGCCCCTTACACTTTAGTAGTAGTACCTCTTGTCTTGGGATGAATAAAAGTATTAAAAAAAAGACACATGACAAATTTTCAGTTTGAGATAATATTGCGTAGATAGCTTTCCCTCTTTGTTCTTTACATAGTGTTGTATTTGTTTTCATATCTCGACTTCCTTTTTTTCTTTTTTTTTTTTTTAATTATACTTTCACCCCAAACAAGGCACGTTGCCACTTTGATGTAGGGGTTACTATCAGGGACCTAAGTTGCAGAGGTACTATGTAGGGAGTTGAACAGCAAGATGTCTGTCTACATTACCCTTGAACTTCTGCATGTCAGTACAGTTGGGGAAGCACGAACCCGGAAGAGAATCCCAAAGTCTAGCAGTTCTGGGGAAGAAGCTATTGGATTAAAAGGCTTTCTTACATCTAGGGATCTCAACTGTATAGGGATGGGACTTCGCTGCTTGTCGGGTTTGTCGAGGGTATTTTCGTTGAGGGTGTGTAGTTTGTCAGAGCATCCATTATTAAAATACTTGTAAAACAGGCAAAGGGATGCAAAATTACGTCGATGGGACAGGGGTTGAAGTTTAGATGACAGTTCGAGACCTATTGGGTTGGCTACTCTCTTTTGAACCCTGTCCAGGAGCGAGAGACTAGTAGCAGATGCACCAGCCCAAATGTGACAGCAATACTCCATACATGGGCGAATGGTGGCTTTGTAGAAGTACAAGATACTTTCAGGCATAAGTAACTTTCTAGCACAATAGAGAGAGCCTACCTTCTTTGCAGCAGCCTTGGCAATAATCTCGATGTATCTATTCCAATTCATGTTCCCTGTGAATGTTAAGGCAAGGAGCTTAAATGAAGTGCTCTCAGTTAAAGTATCGCTAGCCATAGCTATTGGTGGCTAGAAAGGTTTCATGTAATTATTAAAGGAAACGAGCTTTGTCTTGGCAGCAGTGAATGTTACCATCCATTTTTGACCCCATTTCAGTACAGACTGAAGGTCTTCCTCTAGGGTTTCAGCCATTACCTTTGATATGTGCTCATTAGTTTTCCCCACGTGCCTACTATAGAGCATAGTGTCGTAGGCAAATATACCCATCTCAGAGACAATCTTATCAGGTAAGTCATTTATGAATAACAGAATCGATCCTTGAAGCACACCTGCATTTATATCAAATTGTTTGGACGTACACTCATCGAGGACAACCTGGATCCTTCACTCATTTAAGAAGGATCTAATTATGCTAAGCATTCGTCCAGTAATACCTTAGGATTTAAGTTTTATCAGAAGACCATCATGCCATACCCTGTCAAAAGCCTTAGATATCTCAAGGGCTACTGCCCTCCCCTCTCCTGCCTTATCCAGTGCTTAATATAAACGTTCAGAGATTACAGTTAAAATATCTGTAGTAGAACGGGCTTGCCTAAATCCATATTGATGGTCTGACAGAAGTTTAGCAGCTGTAAGGTGGTGGACAAGAGCTTCATTAATTAAGGACTCAAATATTTTGGCAAAAAGAGGGAGGAGGCTAATTGGGCGATAATTTAATGGGTCAGTTCTTTCGCCAGAGTTTTTGTAAACTGGTACCACAGAAGCAGTTTTCCAGCAGCCAGGAAAGCAAGATTCGTTAAGGCATTTGTTAAAGAGTTTAGAGAGAACAGGAGCGACCTCAGCAAAGCATTTTTTTAATAGCACAGCCGGGATGAGGTCAGTTCCACATGTTTTTGAGGTGTCTAGGTTTTTTATAATATCATGTACTTGGGAAGGCGTGATCTTCAGATCATCTAGCATGGTTTCTGTCTGTAGAGGAAAATTAGGGAGGGAATGGCTTGCTGGATCCAAGGTAAAGTTTGAGACAAACTGACGGGCAATCATGTTAGCTTTCTCAGTTGCTGTGCAAACAATCTCATGATTGTTTGATAGTGGGGGTATTGTCGATTGCCTATTATTTACTACACTATTGTAGATTTTCCAGAAATCACGAGTTCCTAATTTTTGCACTTCAATGCATTTTCTAGTGGTTTCAGCATATTTACTCTTAGCTGTTGCTACTTCTTTCTTGCAATTATTTCTAGCTTCTATATACTTTTGTCTGTTTAAACAGGACTTATGCCGGATAAATCTATGGTATGCATGTTGCCTCTGAGCAATGGCAGCTGCGCATGTAGAAGTAAACCATTGGGGAGAATGGGGTTTACTGTAGAACTTCCGTGTAGGATATGTGTTTCAATTGCTGCTTTGAACCATTCAGTAGTCTCATTTGCGCACTGTTCTGCTGGAAGAGAAAAGATGTTTCCCCATGGGGCGTCTCTGATGTGATCTCTAATTGCATCCCAGTCAACCTTATTGTAGTACTGTGGAATTAGGCAAAGTACTATTGTAGTACTGTGGAAGTAGGGAAAGTCCTAAATATCAGTCTCGGTCTCTTATGATTTACTGTACCTAGGGTTTATAAATATGATTTAATACCAAAATTCAAAGGCAGTATAACTAAAAGTAAACACAATTGTAACGTCACTTCCGATTTTGTAATCATGCCTTTTGTTTTCTTTTAAAGTTGAAGAGTTCCCTTTCTTCTAATGAGTTAAGGGCAGAATAAATTCAAAAGTTGACTTAATAATTACATGAATGATTCTGCACTACGAAACATGTGCTGTCAAAAATTGAACATTTTAACATGCTTAAAAAAATAAACAGTAACATGCACAACATTTGGAAATTTGGAATATAGACTTTTGTCTATTATATATATATATATAATTATTCCCACAGCCAGACAACGTCGGTTTGCTTGATCTGTGTTAGTTAATAGATATTCTTGTATGTTGTGCATTTGCACAGTTGGTAGAGCGCTCGCTTCACATGCAAGAGGCTTGGGTTTCGAATCCCGAGTTCAAATGTGTCTAACTGATGAGCTGAAATGAGAGCATTGCTCGAGTCTTGGACTTCCGGTTTGTTGGCTGTCATGGTTCTTGTGAGCTGCGACGTTGTCTGGCTGTGGAAATAATTATATATTCTCTCACATTCTGAAGGTTGTATATATATTTTGACGATGGATCTTATTTTATTTTAACTGCTTCGGATTATTCATCTTAACAACGTCGGATTGGAATATTACCAAACTTGATCATTGCTAATTGAGATTGATTGAAATTCCGAATATATATATATATATATATATATATATATATATATATATATATATATATATATATATATATATTTTCAAACGAACTTTCTTCATTTCTTGATCTTTCCAAAAGACTTCATTTCATTCTGGAATTACCTATTTCGGTTTGTTTTTCATTTTTATTCATTTTTATAAACATTACACAAATATTTTTTTGTATTTTATGACCACCCTCATATAATGCAGTTTCATACAATGCTAAAACCAGCAAATTTTTAGCTTTGCTATAAGTATAAATTTGCTAACTTATTCTTTTCCTCTGAAGAGAAGAATTTTGCATTCTTTGAGACTTTGTGGAAAAAGGATTTATTAATCATCTTTGTTTAGGTATTCTATTGAAAACATAAATTTTATATGTAAATTTTTGTTTACAGTTTTTATTTATGCTTCTTATATATATATATATATATATATATATATATATGCAGAATCTTTTTCAATAAATAACATTTATTTATTCATAACAGAATCTTCATCAGGAAAATCCAGGATTTTTTCTTTTTTTTTTTTGGTCCCCCGACAAAAGAAGGGTGGACCTGTAAATTCACCCTCGTCCGTTCGTCTGTCCGCACTTTTCTCACTAACTACACCATAGAATTTTTTTTAATTTTGCACAAACATTAAACATGATATGAGTAAAAAATAACGGAATGGATTTTCCGGGAAAACTACGGTTTCCCCCAGAGAGGTGCCTTTCAGGTTATAATAGCTAAAATTGACACTTTTGTGCTTATTAAAAAAAAAATGATGCCTTGGATTTTTATAAAACTTTCTAAAAAGTCGTAATTAACTGATTTCTATATAATTTTGTTTATCTATACTTTGTGAAAACTCTTGGGTGTGCCCCAAGGGCTCTTTTAGGGCTAATAAAACCACTCCATTTTTGGGACTATTTTATCATATTTGTCCAAAATTTTCTGTGTATGTCTATTTATCAGTTTTGTATGGTGCTAAATTCAGATTTAAATATACTAAGGCCTTGGGGACTTTGGGGCTAAATGGGGTGGGGTGGGGCAAATGATGGACTTAGTCATTTCTTTTTTTTATGCATGGTGCAGAACTCAAATTTACATATGTTGAGGCCTAAAACTGTACCATTTGTTCATTTTCACCAGGATTTGCGTACCCTGGGGACTTTTGGGGCTTAATGGGGGTGGGGGTGATGCTGAACTCAGTCATTTTTTTATGCCTCGTTCACTGTGCACTTACGGGGGACCATGTAATGCTTGGTATGTCTTCAGATGTTGGTGAAGTATAAAGTTTAGATGTCTGATACAGAAGCGCATATGTGTTAAATAATAGAGAATACACTTACTATGAATACTGGATTTTCTATTATTTAAGGTTCAAGGTATTCAAGAGTGATAACTAATGAATTTAATAAGGTTACCGGTTTGTTCTGTGGAAAGTAACTATTTATTAAGTCGCATGATGAAGACTTCTGGTTTTATTGACCATTTGTTTGAAATATCAGCATGTCCAGTCTCGCAACGATGTAAATTTGTTTACATTAATAAAATTACGTTATTTAATGTATATATATATAAACAGTATATATATACATATGCTTGACTGGCGTTAATCGTGACACCCTGCACTGATGATTCCCGAAAGGTTGAAACACTAGTGTCTGTAGGTATTTAATAATTATTATATTAAATAATAATGCCAGCCCCTTTAACAAACTTGTTTCTTATTGTTGAGCACTTTCAGTTGAAATAAAGTTGGTCAACTTAGCTAATATGCGCAGATCGTCATTTAATGATAAGATCACTCTGACTGACGCTAAAAGCATTTAATAAGAATAAATGTTTAACTTCAACTTGTATCTCTCACAGTTTGCAGTAGCCTAGTGGTTCGGGTCCTTGCTAATGAAGTCAGACATAACTTTTATTGCCAGGGTTCAAGTCTCTTGACTGGCGTTAATCGTGACACCCTGCACTGATGATTCCCGAAAGGATGAAACACTAGTGCCTGTAGGTATTTAATAATTATTATAGCAAATAATATATATATATATATATATATATATTTATATATATATATATTAATAAATAGTGATATATAGGGATAAGTACTAAGATTGTAATTCTAAAAGCAAAAAAAAATAGACTTGTCCACAATCTGTGGTACAGTGGATAAAGTACTTTGTAACATTCAGTTGGAGGTCGAAGGTTCAATCCCCAATGTTGCCAACATTCAAAATACAATTGCAAATCACTTAGGACTTCTACCTAGACATGGCTGATGGAATGAGAGCATGCTACACCTGTGATTAAAGAAAGGGTTCCGTTCGAAATTCTGTGTTGATTCCTGAGTTTGACAAAAAAGTTCCTAAGTCGGACAAAATACACCTGAAGAAAGCCAGGAGTTACATTGGCCGAATCGTTGTGAAAATGGCAATCAAGATGTGAACAGTAGTCCAATAATCCAAATAATCCAAATAGTTTAAATAATTAATCAAGTTCAAAAATTCAGAAACAAGTGCTACGTATATCGCATAGCAAAACTGAGACTATGGGCACCACTTTTCAGAAGTTTGTCTTGTGAGATCTTTGTGATTTATTTACTAACTTTTTATGTTAAGTTTTGTGTTGACATAATGTTTATGTTGAGTTATGTGTTGACATGATTATATTCAGTTGTGTGTTAACATGATGTTTATATTGAGTTGTGTGTTGACATAATGTTTATGCTGAGTTGGAGATATAGATGTGCCTTTATGGTTTAATCTACAAAGAGGTTCAATTGTTATGAGGATTGTTTTCTGTAGGTGTTTTCTAGTGAGGATTATTATTCCTTCTTTGGCTCTAATTGTATTTTTTATAATTTCTTTATATTTAATTGTATTTTTTATAATTTCTTTATATTTATTTTTCTGGTTGTGGTGCTGGGTCCTCCTTGGATTATCTAGAAAGACGCTTTATTGTTAGAATTTGATTTTATAATCTTTTGTACCTCTTGATATCGGATACTTTTTGCATGTTTGATTTGAAAGATTTTCTTGTCCTTTCTGGAAACTTTGAAATGTCGTGATGGCCATCTCCACAATTTGGACACTTGAAAGGATAACTGATGGGACGATTTCAATATTTTTTCCTGATTCCGATACAATTTCTGATTCCGTATTAAATTCCTGATTCCAATACAATTCCCGATTCCGATTAATCGTCCCAACACTAATACTCCACAATTTGGACACTTGAAAGGATAACTGATGGGACGATTTCAATATTTTTTTCCTGATTCCGGTACAATTTCTGATTCCGTATTAAATTCCTGATTCCAATACAATTCCCGATTCCGATTAATCGTCCCAACACTAATACTCCACAATTTGGACACTTGAAAGGATAACTGATGGGACGATTTCAATATTTTTTTTCCTGATTCCGGTACAATTTCTGATTCCGTATTAAATTCCTGATTCCAATACAATTCTCGATTCCAATTAATCGTCCCAACACTAATACTCCACAATTTGGACACTTGAAAGGATAACTGATGGGACGATTTCAATATTTTTTCCTGATTCCGATACAATTCCTGATTCCGTATTAAATTCCCAATTCCAATACAATTCCTGATTCCGATTAATCGTCCCAACACTAATAGGTACATTCCTTTTACACTGTCCCAAATATTTTATGTCCTCTGTGCATGTCTTCATGATGTCCATATCTTGGACATTTGTAAAATCAGAAATGATTTGAAAAAAAAAACTGTTCCACTCTCACCATGATGTACTAAACGCTGATTTTATTTGGTATTCTCAGTAAATGATAAGTGAGAATATATGCTACCACATCTCGTTCTCTAAACTAATAGGCACCACAGTCTACCAAGCTTCAGCCCCTGTCTCATCACTGTAATGTTGCATCTACAAGCTTATTTTACAAGTACTTCCGCAGAACATGCTCCGATGAACTTATTTCACTTGTACCCTCTCAACGAGAAAACTCGGACACATCTGACTTGCAGCAAGATCTCACATCTTCTTTGTTAAGGTTCTTAGATTCTCAAAGATTTTCTGCTCTAATATTTTCTTTTCTCCTACAGCTCGTCTTTGGATTTTCTTCCCCGTTCCATGTTTCCTAGATTGTACCAACATGTAGAAATTTAAGTGTAATGTGAACAAACAACTTGTTGTATAACTCTCCATTGAGGATGTCCCACCATAAGTCTGATCCCTAATAACAGTAACACTTTATGTCTCAATGGCAAAAATGTGTAAAAAAAAAAAAAAGATTTATTTATTTATTTGCGGACTGTTATCTTCACCCCATAGTTGTTGTTTCACCAGGTTTCAACCAACTATTCCTCTGGCCTTCATGGTGAAACAACAACAACTGTGAAAATGAGGATAACAGTTCACAAATAAATGAATAAATATACAAATTATTCATCTCAAAGGATTCCAATAAATAATAATAAAAAAAATAATATCTAAAAAGGATTTGCCTCAAGTTTCTTTCTACATTTTTTTCAGTATTTGCTTCAATTGTATTATGTCTTGTTCCTTTAGTACATACATAGAGATCTGGGCTTCTCAATGTTATTGTAATATAACCGAGTTTAACTGACTCAATTCTCTTCTGCCTTGCTTGTTTATATCGACCTGTTCTCTCACAGGTGTTTCAACCCCAACAGCTGTGAGATCAACTACTTGTCCTATTCACATCCAGCGACATCAGTTTTGACAGATTTACCCCATCACTCGGTGCCTTTAGCCTCAGTCTGCCCTGCCCTGCATGTGTGTGCACAATCTCAACACGCAGCATTATGGCATAAGCTGGTCTACCCATTTCAGGAATAAATGGACTCACCCAGACACAATAAATACAGTTACATCTAAACTATGAAGACGGTGAACAAACATGACATTGCCAACCCTGAAAACTTCTCAAATGCAAAAAGACTTCTAATTAGGAGGAGTTGAAAGGCGTGTGGATTATGATGAGGCAAACACGCCCTGTAGAATAACACCTTCACTTGCATTCTTTAATGATAAACAGTTAATTGAATAAAAAAAACTGTATGCTAGGAGGATCCAAGTTAAGATGCACCCATCATTTTATAGAGCAATTAAATTAACGCTCCCCTTAGCTATCAGGAATGTGTCCCTAGACAGTCTCATTACTAGGGCTCTGACAACAGCATATTCTTTTCATTGTTTTGACTCTCAAGTATATATCCAACACAGTTAGACTCAGTTAATCCACTGAGAACCACACATCACTCTAAATAAAAACATGTAAGATATTAACAGATATTTACTCGAGAATCAAAACAATAAAAAGAATATTCTGTTTTCACAGCCCTACTCATTACCACTGAAATGGGATAGAATTATTTAGGGGCAGCCGCTAGTGTCTTAAAATCGGTCATGTTCATGATACCCAACTTTATAATGGCACTCAAATGAGCTATTTTGAATGCCCAATATTGAGAGACCCCTCTCATAAATTCCGAGTTGCACGTGACCCTTAATGCCTTGGCATATCTGTTCTATACAAGAGATGAACTTTATTACAAGTGATTATCACATGTGCTGTCTGGAGACTTTCAGCTCTATTTAGCATATTTTGTATTTATTTAACATATTTTGTATTTATTTAGCATATTTTGTATTTATTTAGCATATTTTGATGCTCACTAAACCACACTTTGAATGCATCATGTGACCCAGTATTTGCAGATCCAGAGGGAAGGCTGTGCATGCTGGATCTTACCATAATAATGTGTCATTTCGAGTTATTGGGGTTTGTAAGCCCAATGACTAAATTGAGAGGGTTACCTTTTTTCAGTGGATTGAGCCCTTCATGAATATGTCTTGCCAGATTATTTTATTGAAACTGGAACACAGTCCTGGCTCCCAATTTAGACTGCAGGGTAAATTCTTCTATGGATTCTAGCACGATCGGAGCTGTAAAACTATTTGGAGACTTTATTGAAAAGTTTGATCTTGTTGATAAATTCTGGAATGAAAAATCCTCTGATATAGTATGGACTTGGACTCCAATTCACTGCAACTCTTGAGTTACATCGATTAGTTTTTAATAAGGAGAGTTGACGTAAGATTTTTAGATTGTCCAAGTTTTCATAGGATTGTCCAGGTGCACATAAACTTAAATAGCCATAAACCTAGAATGGCTGGGTACTGGAAGTTCAACACCTCATTATTTGAGTTGTCAGACTTCCCAGAACAGCTTTTACTTACCATATAGCTGGAACTGACGGGGCTATAATTGGGTGTAGGTGGTGGGATTCCCTTAAGAAAGTTATTAGGTCCTTCATTGCCAATTATAATCAACAACTCAACCTTAATTCTAGGACAACGAAAGTGACACTACAAACTAGATTAGATTGGGTGGTGGAGGAGATTACACGTCCAGAGGTAAATTCACTTCCTTTGATATGTCAACATTATGCAAGCAGTATTCGCAGTTTAAGAATGATTCAGTGCATCTGTTCCTAGTTTAGCATCACTTAAATTTTTGTATAAAGATTTGGTGCCATGCAGTCATATCCAAACTATAATCTCATGAAACTAACAGACACTTGACCATTTCTTTGAAGAACTCATAAATGAATAAAGATTCGAGATTGCTCAGCAGATTGTGCAGATGACTTTATACTTTAAATATTTATTTTGTTTATGCTAAGCTTGATATGATCAGTCAATTATTTAGATTGAGCCACTCTGACACTGTCTAGCACAAATCAAAGCCAAAGTATTGCAAGTCATATGAAGTACAAACTGTTCAATCAACATTCTTCGACATTACGGATCACCAGCCATACCCAACAGTTTGCCCACAATTAGGAGGGGGGGGGTGTCTAACCACGACCTTCATAATATGTCATTAATATTATTATTACAGAGGTTTATGGTCTAATCTATTTGTAGTCAGCCTCAGCTCACTTTCTTCTTGGATGTTGTTTAATGGAATTTATATTTTGGTGTGATTCACTTACTCATTCACTATCACGGTTTATCATCTATGTCCCTTTCGTAACACGTTCGACACTGTCTCACGGTTTTCATGCTATTTATGTTAATACGGCAAAATCACATTTATACACTGGTTCTTGCCAGATCACTGAAGTTAAGCAATATCGAGCCTGGCCAGTACCAGATGGGTGACCATTTGGGAAGGCAAGGTAAAAATACGAGGTTGGGAAACTGGTGTGTTCTATCCATCTCTCGAAAGTAGATGGGTCTCTCGTACAGCAATGTTTCGTGCTGATGGAACCAGCGTCACGTCCACTGTCAGCCCGTACTCTTTCACGAGCTCCTTTAGAGTGCTTAGACGCTTCCTAATAAGCATCTCACTTGCTGCTTTGGTGCGCACTCGTGCCTTTCCAGTTAGCGTGTCCAAGACCCAATGGTATACGCAGACAGAATCTATCTTTATGTGTAGCACTTTGCTCTGCCACTGTAGAGCCAAACTGATACCTTTCAATATGGCATCCAGCTCGGCTAAGTTGATATGTTGAGAGTCACCTTCAGGTCGCAGCCAACATGCATCCTCCAACAGTTTCGCGCATCTCCAAGGCTGCACCAATTGCTAGGGAGCTAGCATCGACCCATACATTCAGCTCTTTGCCATCCACACACCAATTTCCCCGAACTGGATCGTTCCGCTGCACAGATTCCAAGGTTTCGAACATCATACGATGCAGTACGGCGTCCCTTGCTTCATCATCCCAGCCCTTCGTTACCGAACTTACTCTCCTTCTAAGTATTCCACAAGCCACACGAAACCAACCGCACACTGGAAAGTGCCTGACAAGTCGACCACACAGGGAAAACATTGTTCGTCGCGTAACAATGCTGGGAGCCTCTGGAATTGCATTTCTTCGCTTCCACCGTAGTTCACTGTGTTCCATCCAGACCGCCAATCCCAGCACTCGTGCACCGTCCTTCAACCGCTCCGGGTTCTTGCACTCCAACCCGAACTGCGCTTACATGGGTCGTGGGCACCATGTCCTCATTGACAAAAATGTCATCGATGTAAGCAGATGCTGCGCAGCTTACAACTTCTTCCTGAGACAATCCTCCGCTAACAATTGCTCTCATGATCAGGGGCGCCACATTCAAACCGAATCCCAGACGGGTCAGGCAATATTTCTTCCCATCGATTTCCACATTCTGGTATGGCCACAGTGTCTCATGGACCCGGATTTGTAGGTATGCTCTCCTGAGGTTCAGTAGAGACACGTTAGCACCTTTTTGTCTCCATTCGCGCAGCTTAGCCGCACAAACATCTGCGTTGGCCGTAAACGCGTCTACGTAATGATTTACCTCCCGGTATTCCATTACCGGGCGTACTTTGGCTTTGTTCTGCTGCATCACAGCCATCAGGGGAATTAGGCCTTTGGGAGGTCCCAATTTATCCTCTGGGTACGGCATGAGCCAACCATTATCTATCCAGGTGCGGAGCTCCTGCGTGTATTCTTCACGGATTTCTGCCGGCACTGGGTATTCTGACACTCGATTGTGTAGTCTTTTAGGGGGGTGGTCCTCAGACCACTTCCACGATGCGGTCCACGTTCGGTTTGGATGATCAAAGTTGGCGGTTAAATCTGGTTCATTAATAGAAATGGCTGCGCATTTAATATTTTTCCTGTCGTCCAGCCGCACTGATCCTGTAGGGTGACAACGACACCGCCCAGAGCTTTTATGGCGTCGATCCCTAGAAGTAAGTCACACCCCAGCGGTTTGCCACGCACCACCAACACATCGATTTTGGCACACACACCTTCGTCAGTGGACACAGAGGCCGCTCCAACACCGCAGCACGCATGGGACATTCCACCAATCGTTTTGACATCTACGTTCGTTTTTCTCCAAGACCGACACCGGTCTGCATGTAAAATAGTCCTAGAGCATCCTGTATCAATAAGCGCCAAACATTGCGTCCTGTCAACGTGGATTCTTATCACCGGGAGCGTCGTGTTCGCATCTTGGTGGGGAAGGAGACTGGCACTTATGCATCCTCCCCGTGCTCGTTTCCCGAGCAATTCCGAGCCCAGTGTCCACTCTCACCACAACGGTAACACCGTGTTCCACGTTTTCGACAGTCCTTTGTAAAGTGGCCTTTCATATTGCACTTGAAACAGGTCACACTAACAGGAATATTCTGGGCCCTGTGGTTGTTAGGTGAGCGTGTGGCCGCAACCACGTCCTGATTGTGTTCCCCAGTCGTCGTCAAAATTCTTGCTCTCGACATTAGTTCCCCCATGGTCAGGACTTTGATGTTCGGCACCTATTGAAGAGCAATTGAGATAGCGTCAGGGAACCCAGTGACGAAAATCAATTTTGTGAGTCTCTCTAAGCCATCTCCTGTGAATCTGACCAATCCAACCAACTGCCTGATTTTGTTGGCGTAAACATCCACACATTCGCCAGCCCATCTAACCATAGTTATTTTTCTGTATGCTGCAAACGCGTCGTCGGTAAATGCCTCCTTTAATCGGGCCTCAATCTGGTCTATTTCTCTTTGATCGTCCTCCTCCATTTCCATGTAGAGGGCCAGTGCATCACCTTCCAGATATAAAGGTAGCAGACTCGCTACATCATCCACCTGCTGAAGTTGTGCGACAAGTCTCACTTTTTTCAGCCACGCTACAACGTCTTCCTCTCCAGAAAACGGCTTGATAATATCGCTGCTTATCCACACCTTCGCCATAGTCGTGCCGAAATAGCTTGAAACAAAAATGTAGTAGGCAAAACAAACAAAACAAAAATACAACTAAAAACAGACGGAATAAAAACTTGCTTCTCGCAGACACATGGGTCATAACAAGCACAATCTACTCGCCAGAATCACCTACACACAATCTGCAGAACGCTCCCTCTCCTTTCCAGTGTCCTGCCTTTATAGCGTCCGGGAACGACATATTTGCATAATCGCACGAGAGCAGACGTGATTCAACGATAATTACATTGGGTAAACGCTAATAAAAGCCCATGGACACCATCTTGGAACTCTCTCTTTCGCTCAGCCCAAAACAGATGTATCCGAGGTAAGCTCTCTATTTCTCATTTGGTTACTGCTAATTCTGCTACACCCTGGTAGGCAACCCGTCTAGTGATGGTGTCACAATAAAAAATACCCTTCATAGCCCTAGCGAAGCATCAAATATACAGCTATGGACAAGATTGGAGTTACACTACAAACTCGTGTAATGAGTTCAATCTCAGCTGCGGCCGCATGTTACATTTTTTTTTTATGCTACGTTTCCAGTGATGACGATTGTGGAGATTGATTCTGGTCATTTTCTGTTTATGGTTTTGCCTGTTTATATTTACTGTTTATGGTTTTGCTTGATGGTTTGTTTCTATATCTTCTTCAGGCGCCCGCCTTTCTTTTTACTGTCCAGTCTTTGGTATCTGCACCTTGCTTCTTACAACATACCCAAACCAGCACAGATGTTTTTTCCTTATTAGGACATCAATTTTTGAGATTTCTCAAATAGAATACTTGATCCACTGCTTTGCATCTGGTGTGGCTTTATTGTTCCATATCCATCTAATCATTGCTCTGTCATTTCTCTGGAGTCAGGATTGAAAGGAAAAATGAAAAAAATACTGCTCTGTACAAGGATCGAACTCATGATCTTTATTCCAATGATGTTTTGTGTTTGCCCTTTTCCCATCACTTTTTGTCCCATTTGCCCTTCATGTTACCTGTTACATCATATGTGGTAGTGTTCAGATATACACACATACACATACACACATGATACATAGATATACACACACATACACATGCTTCATTGTTACATTATTTGTTATCATTTGTGAACACTATTCTTTTCTTTTTCTTTTCAGTTTTTCCGACAAAGAAACAAAAAAAAACTTCCCTTCAAAAAGATGAAGCGTAAGAGAGAGAAATTGTAAATTCAGGAACGGCACATGCTGGCACCGTCTAACCAATTCCATGGCCAGCAACCTTGCAAAACTTAAGCAAGAACAATGTGAAAAGTGAAAAAAAAAGGAAAAAAAAAAAAAGCAACAACAAAAATAACTTTGAGATTATCTACCCAAATGTCTTTCTTCCACAATTTCCATTAAAGGTTTGATGAGACCAAGATTTTTCTTTTTTAAAACTACAAATTTTCAAGTTGATTACATAGCAGGCTAGGACAACCAAACACAATGGGACCACAAATCAGTAAACAAATCGTACTCCATTACTGAAGAGTTCTATATGGAAATAATTCACCAATACATTTTTTGAGAAATAACACTCATTTATTTCTTTTCTACCCATTTATGTATATTTACATATTAACTTCTGCTATACATAATTCTACAACTGAATATATTACAACGTATATTGTTTTTTACAATCCAAGTCTATTACAGTAAAAAATATTATCCCATAGTAGAAAAAGAATGCACTTAAAATCGAGTGTTTAGAAACGATTCTCAAGATAGAAAAATTTCCAAATGTGACAGAGATTTTCAAATGCCTGATTATATATGGTCTAATCTTTTAAATTAATTCGAAAATGACACATCAATTTACAATTGTTTTGGAAATATTTTAATTCAAACCAAGCATTTAAATAATACAAAATTCCAATTTGTTTTTCATTTCTTGCAACAATAAAAACACAAAAAAATAAACAGTTTATGAACAAAAAAAACTTCTGTTCAGAAAAGCATTTAATAAATATATATACACGTTTATATGGACAAAAAATTTTTTAATTAATTGTCCCATTACAGTAAAAAATATACATAAACATACATATATTCATACACACACACACACACACACACACACACACATATATATATATATATATATATATATATATTGTCCTATCAGGATGGCTAGAATTCTAAAATTACTTTAGAAAAATCGAATCAAATTTTCTTTTTCGTTTTATGTACAATCTCACAGGCAGGGTTGCTCATCTTTAAATTCAATCAGGGAAACATTAGAAAAACGTTGGCTCAAATCAGAAAACATAATTTGAATGATATTTATTGTTATTGATTGTGATTTTGATAAAAATAAAATAAAGGAAGTGTTTTATTTACAAGATAATTTAAGACCGCAGTTCCGCATGAAATCCTTGAATCAGGAAAACAAAAATAAAAACATTGAATTGTGTACACTCAAACAGATTAAAAACTAACTAAATTAAAAAGCAGGCTTGCCCAAAAGCAATATATTAACTAAATGTGAGAAAATATTCTCATGATTGATTCTATTATTAACTAATTGAACCAGTTTCTTTAATGTTCAGGCTAGGCACCTTCTTGACTGGGACAATTTCTTTCTTTTTTTTTTTTTTTTACATTTTCCTTACATTAAAAATACAACCTTGTATCTTACTTGGCATTCATCTCAAGGCAAGTAAATAGGAACTGATCTATTATTAAATGTGTGAACAGTTTTCAGTACATACAAAAACTGCTTTATTAACAACTTTTATTGTGACCGGATTATTATTACATTGGAAAACTGTGTTCTTAATCTTACTATTAGTACGTAGGGAAACTGCTTTATTCCCTGAACTTTTGTTACATAAGAAAACCGCTTTATTGAACTATTTTTACAGAGAGGGACTGAAATTTTGTTGCATTGGAAAACTGCTTTATTGACTGAACTTTTAATACATAAGAAAGCTGCTTTATTTAACTATTATTACGGATAGGGACTAGACTATTGTTATATATAAAAACTACTTTCTTTACTGAACTATTATTAAATGGAGAAAACTGCCTTCTTGACATTTAACTATTATTACATAAAGAAACTGTTTTCTAAGCTGAACTCTTTACATAGGGAAACTGCTTTCTTAGCTAAACACATTATCCATGATAAACTTATTCTCATATTTCCCTGTGAAAACAGATATCCCTAAAAATACTGTTTTCTGTGTAGGAAACGATGTCTCTCGGAAATTAAGACAGATATAAATAAACAGTAAAACTACTAATTGATCAAACATAAATTGATATATAAGTATATGTATAAATATATATATAAGTATAATATTTCTCTATATAATGAATGATATTGCCTTAGGAACCAAAGTTCTCTAAGTTTTGGTTCTATGGCATGAAAAAAAATTAATATATCATTCGCAAATCAATAAATACAATTACCCAGTAACTGCTGCTTCAACAAATCTTTGTACAAATAATATTAACATTTACAAAATAAAGTTATAACAGTGAAATAAATAAATCCAAAAACCTTCCTCATATAAATATGGTTCAAATTTAGAGATCAATTTGTAATTATTTCTATATGTAAAAAATCCTTTTATACTAGGGAAAAGAAAATAATGCTCCAATGACATTTTCCAGATTTAAGGGAAAATACTTTATATAAATAATCTCAGTAGTAACAAATTAAGTAATTTGATAACTATAAAACCCAAGAAACTTCTTTATATAATTATGTTCACTACTAAAAGGATCAAGCAAAAATAATTACCCAGTAAGTTCTAGATTGAAAACGCTCTTTAAATTCAATATTTACGAATTAAATAAATCAAGAGATTTTAAATTCAATATTTAAAACCAAGTAAAAATAATTACCTACTTATTTCTAGATTTTAAAAAATCCCTTCACTAAATCAATTCAATATTTAAAATCAAATAATAATTACCAACTTATTTCTAGCTTTAAACAATCCATTTACTAAATCAATATTTATAATCAAATAAAAATAATTACCCACTTATTTATAAATGTTTTTAAATCTCATTATTAAATTAATCTAATATTTAAAGTCAAATAAAACTAATTGCCCAATATATAAAATGTCTTTCAATATTTACAAATCAAGCAAAAAATAATTACCCTCTTACTTTTTAGAAATAAAGGAGTTGTTATATTAAACGCATGCATTGTTAACAATTAAAAAGTAATTAATCTGTATCTATTAAACAAAAAGAAGGAACATTTACAAATATATGCAAATACATACAAACCGAGGAAAATAATTATCAAAAATGTCTAAAATCCATAAAGAAACATATCAAATTAACCTAATTTTTAATAAAGAATGAGTCCATATAGCTTGTAAATTTAAAAGCAACTCTTCAAATATATTTACCCATTGCTTACAAATTAAATAAAATTAATTACCAAGTAACTTTTACATCTCCAAAAGTAAATATAATTACCCAATAATTTGTAGAATCAACTTCCTTACATAGTTTATAAAGTAAGTACAAATAATTCCCCTATAAAAATAATAAAATAAAAATATTTTCAGTATATCTAAAACTCAGTAACTTATAGATCAAAGAAACTATTTTTTGAAAAAAAAAAAAAAAAAATTGCTCAAAGCCTAAATATTAAGTGCAGATAATTATTTGATAGCTTTGCTATCTATTGCTGCACTTAATGTAAAGAAAGCCAAGGTTTTCAAAGTAGATTAATATATAATTGCTCTACAATTAAATTCAATTGAAATACAAATCAGATGACAAATAATTTTCCTGTAAGAAACTCCTTCTAAATACAATGAACCTTTTCATTGTTTAAATTATATTTTTGAGCATTTTTTCGCATGTTTTTGACAATGTCATTACATATCTAATGCTTATCTATTAGATAAAGTTAGTTTGACATTTTTCAAACAAATCAAAAAAAAGGTACTGAAACAAAGATGTAAATTGAATTACAAACGAAAATTAAGAAATATCTCACATACTAATGTCCTAAACATTTGCACATATAATTATTGCTTCAAATGCAACACTGGGTATTGTCAATATTATTATTATGTACTTACATATTTCATCATATAAAACAATAGTTTTCTTTTTATAAATAATAATTAGGAATAATAATATTTTAATATATTGTATGCTACTACTATAATTATCAAACCATATAAATAAATATAAATTAATATATATACTACATAAGATTAAAGTATTAGTTTTAAACTATTATCAAAATTAAGTTGTATGTCGCTATTTTTTTTTTTCAAATAAAGTTTGTATAGAAAAATTTTTATGAAAAATTTGTTATATTTTATCATTCTGTTTGAGCTCAATTGGTCATTTTGTAAAACTGAAACAAGTTTTTGATGTTCAAAATCGTCAAAGACACTGAAAATTTCTATGTACTTAGCCTTTTTATATCAAACTAACAAGCTATATAAATCTTCTTATTCATTTATCTTAGTTTGTTCAGAATTTATTAGATAGTTTGTGAATTGTTCTGTTATATCAAAGTTAGTTCATATTTTACTATCTACTTTGTTCTTGTTTTCTATGTAAGTCGGTTAATGTCTTACTAGCTGTCTAAGTTTTATGTTTTTCTTTTCTATGTCGGTTCATTATCACATTAGCTAAGTCTTATATCGATCTTCTTTTCTTTTCTAAGTTGTTTCTTATCTTACGATATTAATTGTATATATTATTCTATTTATCTGTCTAAGTTTTATAATCTCATTTTCTATCTATGTAATTTGGTCCATATCTTACTTGCAAAGTCTCATATCGTTTTTCTTTTCTATCTATTTCTATATCTTAGTCAGTTTATATTGAACTGGCTATCTGGGTATCCTTTTTTCACTTTCCATCTATCTATCTATCTATCTATCTATCTATCTATCTATCTATCTATCTGTCTGTATTCAGCTTATATTTACCTAACTACACATCATATATACTTTTATTTTTAAAGCTAATGCTTTTAATTTGAAATATGTTTTTATTTGATTTCAAAATCTATATAAAAATATTAGTTTGAACTTTTTATATGCATAATTATTGTTATATGTTTTTCTCAACTAGTAGATATATTTTTTATAATCAATATTAATTTTTTCACACAAATAAAATAACCATATATATATATATGTGTGTGTGTGTGTGTGTGCATAAAGTTATAGACAACATAAAATAAAAATAGATCTATATGAATTTATCTGTTCAATAAGGAAAAAAAATATCAACTGGAAGAGGGGCTATAAATGCTCTTTATATCTAGGAATTTCGAAGCCTAATGCTTCTATTCAACAAAGAACGGGACTAGATTACAGATATTTGTTTATGCTCTACCACCGCATGTTGAGCTTCTTATCTCTTGATAAATCTCTATATAAAAAATCTTTTAATATTTTTTAATCCCCTCTGATATATATATATATATATATATATATATATATATATATATATATATATATATATATATATATATATATATATAGAGAGAGAGAGAGAGAGAGAGAGAGAGAGAGAGAGAGAGAGAGAGAGATTTTAAATTCTTGTTCCTTATCGAATGTTAATGTTTAACGATATTCTCAGTATGAAATCACTTGTTTCTTCATAATCTATCTATCTATCTATCTATCTATCTATCTATCTATATATATATATATATATATATATATATATATATATATATATATATATATATATATATATATATATAATCTGGATATTTTTAATGACTGAACTAAAACCTAACAAGAACGTCAACACATGGACTTAAACTAATATGTAAAAGGAAAAGCGATTGTGATAATAATCTCATCAGAGATTAATCTTTAAAATTCCTGCAGATTAACTTTACATTTGCAATTATTATCTTACCTTAACGATTACTTATAAATCTGAGCCGTAAATTTAAATCCTAAACAATTTCAGGGTTATAATAAAAACTAAAATTCGCTCATAAGTCCAACTCAGCGAAATAAAAACACGGCAGAATAATATTGCATAGAAAGATTTACATCCTGTAGTAAAATAGTCTTATACATATATCTATAAAAATAGTCTTATACATATATCTATAAAAAAATTTCATTCAAAGAAGGTAATCTTAGTTTTGAGAGTTTCTAACTAAGGGAAATAATCTCTAACAAGGCAGGTATAATACGTATGACATTAACTTATTACACTTCTGGGTTCTTTTCAAGAATGAATATGCAGTAACTATAAAAGAACTATGTAAAATCTTGCTAGTGGTAATTTTCATTCATATGTCACAAAATTTAGACATTCTTAAATTTCAGAATTCATCCAATGTTTTTTAAATGCTATATAAAGCTTTAATTATTTTCATATAAAAATCAAATTTCCAAAAATAAAATTTAGTAAAAGTGATGCTAAAATTCAAATGATACTTGTTTATGCAGCAACATAATACTTACTCCTACAACATATATGAAAGGAAAATTGCAGATATGTTTATTAAAAATTTGATGAATACATTTTGCTTCATTTTTTAATTTTGTATTCATTTAAATAACATACATTGAAATTGCTAATGATAAAAACTTCTTACTTTATTGATAAGTAAACTAACTCCAAAAGTTCTAGGATCAAAGTGTAATATTTGTGGGTTTTTTTTTTCGGTTGGCAAGGGAGAGGTTTTCTGTACTAAAGGCAATTTGTTAAACTTTTGTACCAATCCAGGGTGCCCATTTTTAGGAAGATAGATGTTCCCTTCATTAAAAAAATAGAAAATAGACTTTGTATCTAACTGTGTCTTTGTGGACAGACAAATAAATAGTCTCCAAAAATAACAACAATAAAAAAAAAACGCTTTACGAAATGTAAAGAAGTTGTTGGAGGTCTATTATACAAGGTGATTAATTTATATAATCTTGTCACTGTTTCCACAACGGATATTTATTGTTAACCACCATTTCTAAGAAACTTGGGTTAGGATCAAAGTGTAATATCTGTTCTGATACTATACTTCACCTTTTCTGATCTTGATCAGTGGAGTAGAAATCCTTCTAGATTGAGGCAATTTTTCATTTTTGTTCCTATCCAGAGTGCTGGATTTTCCCCACATTAAAAACCGACCTTATGTCTAACTCTGTCCTCGTGGGGAGGCAAGTAAATGGGAATTTTATGAAACAAGAAAATAGCTTGCTTAACACATACACAAACGTGTCAAAAAAAAAAAATTAAAGAAATAACAGACATTTTAAAAGTAACAATAAGATACAAAAAATGAATGGAATTTCAATTTTAGTTGAAACAAGTGAAAAACAAAAGAGAAATATAACAGCTGCTTGAAATATTCAAATTTTGAATGCTAATTTGTACTTAAATTAAATTCTTAAAAATACCAAAATAATTATAAGTATAAGTTCACTGTAAAAAGACTTCATCATTTTTAATTTGTTTTACAATTTTTACACCTTTTTTATTTAAAAAAAAAAACAGCTTTCTAATATACCATATTTATGCAATCGATGTTGTAAGATTAACTAATTTGCATATTGCTTTACAAAGAGAACCTTCATTAATTAACTATTCATCTTTATTGTTTTCTTATTCATTGATTGTTTTTGTTTTACTATTAGCCACCATTCTATTTGCAAATATTTTCTATATTGTGGCTTAAAGATTAAGGGGAAAAGATTTTTTTTAATGTTTTAAGGTGAAAAAGAGCCTTTTTCTGTCTTCGAACATAATTTTGCAAACGTACCTGATTGATTTAAAAATAATTATATTTTGGTATAAGATAAAAAGCGACAAATTTAAAAAAAATAAAAATAAATGCAAAACTTTAATAAAAGTATAAGTACTACTGGGCAATGCCGAGTCAGGACAGCTAATATGTAATAAAAGGCACAAGTGTCCGATATATTTAAGGAACTTTTATTCCGTTTACAATAACCGACAAGCATCAAATATAGATAACTATTTATAGTTATTTATGAACTAGAGAGTTCTAAAACAAGGGAGATAATATGTAATATTACCTAAATTTTCTGCTTTTTTTTTGGAATAGATTTATGTAAAAATCAAATTCAATTGAAGAACAAATCTTCATTAAGAAATGTTCATTATGTACACATATCTTTGTTGTAAATTTTTATAAAACAATTAGAATGCATTAAACTAACCAAATAAGTTTTCACAAAGCAGTAAATAAATGTATGGTTTTTATAATAAATAAAAAAATATGTAAAATTAACAAAAAAATGAATATCAGGCAATAGCTAAAGTATACTCTAAATCACAGTACAATACATTTGATTATTAACAATATCTCTAACTTTTAATTATTTTATATGAAAAAAATAATTTTTAGCTTTTTCTCTACACCACAAAAAAAATTAACTGTATTTTTGTATTCCTTATAAGCTGGAAAAATTTACAAAAAAGTAATATATACATAATACTTTTTTTGTTTATTGAACAAGACAAAAAATAAAAAAATAATTTAGTTTATGGGGCGAATTTTTTCTGGGACTTTTCAAAAATCATTTTAACTGCACTTGAAAATTTTTTATTTTAATTTTTCACACTTAGATTATAGTTTAATTTTGAATACAGTAAACCGGTAAGAAAACATTTTTTTTTAATTTTCTTAGCTTCTTCTTTAAAAATATTTTCTATGACACTACGATTTCATTAAATTCTGTCATGATGACACTATGATTTCAGTAAATTCTGATTAAATAGATGTATTTAGAATTCTAGATTTTAAATATTAAAACATTGAATTCACAAATTATATACAAATCAAATTTTCAAAATATGTGCAATACAATACAATAAAATACAATACAATACAATAAGTATTACTTTATTTTTTTCTTAGTTATTCAACAAAAATATTGTTTACATCAAAATCTGAACACATTAAATTCAGTTAAAATTTATTCATATCAAAATCTAAACAATTATAACTATATTTTTGTATGTTTTTATTTATTTATTTATTTTTAAAACTTTTATTTCAATTGCTTTCAAAACTTAAACCTCCCACCCTCAAACACAAAGGAGATCACATATATATAATACAAAAACAGTTTCCTCACATGAAAGAAACAATTTATTTCAACAGAATTTTGTACTTAACATTATTTACAACTAAAAATATTATACAATTATACATCTTAGCCACTATCCATAATAATTTCTTCTTTTTTTTCAGTAAAGATCTTTTTCTTAATTTAAATATTTGGAAAGTCTATAATTATAATTTGGTTGGAAATTAAAATACATATTAATGCCATCCATACATGAAAGGTTACATCGTTATTAATCCTTTATTTGGTTCTATCAGATGAATAATAATTTTGTTGGAGCAAGTAAATAAGCAAATATAAGAGATGCAGCTGAATATGTATTCTATTTTAAAATAAAGTCATAACTCTCCATAACTATAGTCAACATTTAAATAAATTTCATAGAATCTGATTGAAAAAGGGATAATATTAACGAAACTTTCTAAAAATTTACTTTAGTGTTCTATGATTAACAGCTGAATTATGACTTCCTAATTTTATGATCAGTATTAATGCAAAAATTATTTGTCTTCGTCAATCATATTTTTTGTTTTTCATTTTTTTCAATTGGCTGGGTTAATTTTGAAAATTCTCGAATTGTCCAAATAAATTATTATTTTTTTTAAATATGAGTGCTGGGATCTGTGATAACTTTTGAAATCAAAAATAATTTGGACTCATACAAAATATTCAAGTAAATAAAGATATTTGTTTTTATTTCCAACATTGTTTTAAAAAGAGAAACAAGGTATTACATTGTGCATTTCTTATTTAAATCCAAAAAAGAAAAAAAAACATAATTTTCAGCCTGCTTATTACTACAACTCTATAATCTAATATTTATTCAGCCGAATAACCCAGGACCAAGGAATGAATAATAATAATAATAATAATAATGTGTACACTGTAGAAAAATATAAAATAACTTTCAATAACATGTAACTTAATAAACCAAACCCCTATCATGCGATTATAAATATGCCATAAAACCTTCATAAAAAGTTCAATCAAGTTCAACAAATTCTACGTTCAAAATCAATGATTTCTAAACATTTAAGTAAAGTTTTTTTATAAACATCGATTCGTAAACCTTTTATTCCAATATATATCAGCCTGATTATATAAGAGCTTATAAATGAGAATCAATACTTCATAAACATTCAATTTTTATAAGTGTAAAAAGAATGCTTCACAAACATCAACTGGAAATATTTTATAAAAGTTTTTAAACATTGGAAGCATTCAACCAATACTTTTTTAAGACTGAAGAATTTGTTATGCTTTTGTATTATATCTGTGGTTTGATAAAACATACTGGCCATCTTGTTTAAAGTTTTGTGGAAAAGCAGACAGTACAGTAATCTATCAACACTTTACTGCAATTTTATTATTTAATTTGTGACAAGGTCCCCTTCCCTTCGGAATTGGGCTACATAATTCTAAAGTTTAAGCTTTCTCATATACATCTGCATCTTTATCTGGTCAAATAATATATATTGACTGCACTATCGCACCACATCCATTACTGTTTCAATTCACACATTTAGTTGTCAACAGTCACATCTGAGAATCTGGGAATTATTGACTTTTTTTTTCTATGTGAAATCATACTTTTATTACCATTCAATCAATCAATGCTTTTTTAGTTTCAAATATTTGTCAACACTGAGCAATTTATAAGCATTCAATCAAATGTTTTGTAAACTTTTAATCAATTCTAAACATTCAACAGACGTTTAGGAAATATTCAATGAGTTATGAGTCAGCATTACATTGTAAGCATTCAGTCGATTTTTTTGTGAACATTGAACATTTTATAACCCTGAAAAACTGCTTTCAGTACATGCAACCATTGGGATCATTTAGTAAATTGTTTACAAACGTTCAACGAATGCTTTTCAAAGATTCACACATTTATAAGCATTCAAAATAGCTTTGCAGACATTCATTAATTTCTAAGCATTCAGAAAATGGTTTATTAATATTCAAAAATTTTAACGCATTCAGAAAATGCTTTGCATACATTCAACAATTTATAAGCATTTAAAAACTGCTTTGCATATATTTAACAATTTATAAGCATTCAGAAAATATTTTGCATGCATTCAACAATTTATAAGCATTCAGAAAATGCTTTGCATACATTCAACAATTGATAAGCATTCAAAAAATGCTTTGCATACATTCAACAATTTATAAGCATTCAAAAAATGCTTTGCGCACCTTAAATAATTTCTAAGAATTAAGAAAATGCTTTATTTATATTCAAAAACGTATAAGCATTCAAAAAATGCTTTGGAAACATTCAAGAATTTATAATGCTTTAATAATTATATTTTATAATCAGGTGTATTTGGGTTTTCAATTGGTATGCACCTGTCTTAGAAAATCAAATGAGTTTATGAACAAAAATAACTTCTAAGAAGTTTCTTTTATTGAGATGCTTTGCAATAACAAATGAAGAAAATCTCTCATCTAAACGATTCTTGTTCTTAAAAAATTAATTGTACAAGTTTAAAACCCTAGAAGTGTGAGATGGAATTTGGGAAAAACAATCTTTTCTTTTCAAAAGAAAATGAAAATGATTTTAAATAAAACTTGAAGTTATACAAAAATATTTTCATCAATAGGAACTTTATTGTTTGTAAATCTAACATAAGAAACATTTTTAATGGAAAAAATGAACAAAAAAAAGAAACAAAATTTGTGATTTTTGAAAATATTTTAAATTGAAAAAAAAAAAGAAAATCAAAAGTTTTAAAAACAGAAAAATAAAAAATACTTATTTGAAAACATGAATGAAATTGAAAATGCAAAAAAAATGGAAAAAGATTTTTTTTAAACAAAAATGTAATAAAAAATATTAAAAATAAATTTTAACCAAAACAGAAACAAAAATATAACGTGAAAAAAGAAAACTGAAATCATTTTTTTGACGAAGAAAGGAAATAAAGAAATTTATTTGCAAATATGAAAAAAAAATCTTGAAAATACAAAATAAGTTTGTTCAATAAATACAAAAAAAGTCATTCATTTGGAAATCGAAAAAGAAAACAGAAGTTGTTTTTTTTTTTCAAAGTGGAAAGTGAAAGAACATAAAGAATTAAAAGACAGTTCTACCAATAAGTGATTGCAACAAATTCAATTTCAATGGAAACTTGACAATTGGATTAAAAGAATATTTAATACAATTTAAAAATAAAAAGAATATAGTTAATATGATGTTTAACCATTGGAAGTAATTTAAAAAATACATTTTTATAGCAAAAAAAAAAAAAAAAAAAGACGAGAGCAACAAACATTTTACAGTGAAAGAAACAATTGAAGAAAACCCTTCATCATGTACCCAGTTCAGCCACTGTACCCGGCTAGCAATCAGTTTAATTTTGATATGCACAGCCAGGCTTTTTATCAAAGCCCCCATTTAAAATGTCCAGATAAACCTCTCCCTATGGACAAGCCATTTAATTATGACTTCTTTAGCAAAGGTTTCACTCGTCGGGTCAATAGTGGCAGCATTGCCAGTACAGCATCGACCAATCTTGGCGGAAGTGGACACCATCACCTTGGAAACAGCAGTGGCGGTAATAACCATAGCAACGAAGGAGAACGCCACCCTTTATCTGAGAAATATTATTACTGTGGCTTTTGTAAAAAACCCTTCACTCAGCGGGCACATTTGGAGGCCCATGAAATGACTCACCTTGAGAAGACGTTCAACAGTTCGTTTTTTAGTCGAACTTTCCCGATACAACCAGATCTGAAAGGATTCGACCGTTCTCAGGCTCCGGTGAGCATGGAGAAGCCGTATGGCAACACTAGCAACAACAACAACAACAACAACACCAGCAGTTCTGAGAATTGTAGCCCGAATTCGGTGTTTAGTAACCGGACACCTTTCCCGCTACATCTGTCGCATCCACAGCATTTACAACATGCGCATTCGCATTCATCTGGTGGTCAAAGCCACAGCCAGAACCCGTCGGTTCCACCGGATATGAAAGATTTTGATCTGATTCGCTCGCAGATTACGGATAACAACTCTGTGAATGTTGCCGCGTCAACATCAGGTTCGTCCTCGTCGGAGAAGCTATTCAGCTGCGGTATTTGTGGCAAGACGTTCGCACAGCGCACTAATCTGGCTAACCACCAGAGGGTGCATACTGGTGAGCGACCATATGCATGCTTAGAGTGCGGAAAGTCGTTTAGCCAACGAGGAAACCTGAAAATCCATTCGCGAATCCATTCTGGGGAAAAGCCGTTTAATTGCGAGACATGCGGAAAGTCGTTTAGTCAACGAACAAACCTTGACAACCACCGACGTATCCATTCAGGTGACCTATTCAATTGCCGATTCTGTTCCAAGGCATTCTCATTGCAGATCAATCTGCGCAACCATGAACGGGTTCATACGGGGGAAAAGCCGTTTAAGTGCTCGTATTGCCCAAAAATGTTCAGCCAGCAGGGGAACCTCCGGACTCACCTCAGGACTCACACTGGAGAAAAACCCTATCACTGCCAGACGTGCGGGAAAGCATTTTGCCAGAAAATCAACCTGGACAATCACCGTCGGATACACACGGGCGATCTGTTCAGGTGCTCGTTCTGCCCGAAGGCTTTCTACCAGCAGATCAACCTTCGCAACCACGAACGGATCCACACAGGTCATCGACCGTACCACTGCGCTTTCTGCGATCGGACGTTCTGCCAGCAGACGGAGTGGCGGAACCACGAGCGCGTCCATACGGGCGAGAAGCCCTTTGGGTGCACGACGTGCGGGAAGGCGTTCAGCCAGCAAGGCAACCTGAAGATACACATGAGAACACACACTGGTGAGAAGCCCTACTCGTGTTTAGACTGCGGCAAAGCGTTCTGTCAGAAGATCAACCTAGACAATCACCGTCGCACACACACGGGCGAGCTGTTCAAGTGCACGATGTGTCCCAAGGCGTTCACCTTGCAGATCAGCCTGAAGAACCACGAGAGGGTCCACACAGGGGAGAAACCCTTTGTATGTACGGTGTGCCAGAAGGCATTCAGCCAACAGGGCAACCTCAAGACACACATGCGAAAGCACACGGGTGAAAAGCCCTTCCAGTGCCACGTGTGTGGCAAGGCCTTTTCGCAGCGGGGCAACCTGAACCACCACCAGAGAACTCACACTGCTTCCGAACTATCCCAGAAATACTCTTCGCTCATAACCGGAACCACTGCTCCCGTGACGAAACTCAACCTAAACCCCAACAGCAAGCCTCCCACCATGCTACCACTCACCCCGACCTACGACAGCTGTGATAACCGCTTGAGCAACAATAATGGAAGCATGAATCGAGATAAATTGCTCGCAAGGAGCAATCTGAAGCTGAGCGGTGAAAGTCACCTGAACGGTGCGCAGCTTGGCGAAGACGATCACCATCTCGGCTCTTCGTCGATCAGTGCCAGTGGTTTGAAAGATCGTTACCGGGACTCGCAGACTTTAAGCGCCTCAGCGCGTCTACAGGCGTCGGCCATGACATCATCATGGATGACATCCCCTTACCTGCAAGACATGTCCCAGGGATGGGAAAACAACTATCTCTGGTCTAGGGGATTTCCCGTGCCCCCAATGTCCAGCGCGTGCTGGCCAAATGTGCCGACTCCTCTCCCCTGTGGTGTGAAACAAAGCAAGCCAAGTTCGTGGACAGGTCTTCAGAGTATGCACACTTTATCTTCCAAAGGTAACGCAGACGCACAAAGTGGCAACGCCAAATAAAATGCAGAGTTAATTTCTTGTCAACTTTTTTGCAAGAGAGGAGATGATGAAGGTGAGGCCGATATTTGGCAACGTTTGAATTAGAACCATTTTGCCTCCCCCCCACCAAAAAAAAAACAAGATAAAAACACTCTTTCGTTCAACACCACTTTTTACTGTAACGTGAAAATTACTGCTTTTTTTTTCACTAATAATTTAAAGAGTTTGAATGCAGAATGTGATAAATCCAACTTCTTTCAATTGAGACGTTAAGTTCTAAAAGGATGACTATATCAAATGTAGATTTTGACTAAAAGTTTATTTGCTAACATTTTAAAATTTAAACAAACCGTTCGCACATCATTGTGTACATAAATGTGCATTTTTTGCATGTGTATGTTTTCGCCTGTGAGCGATCAAGTAAGCAGATAAATCAAATAAAGTTTCTTTTATAGATACGTGCGCGGTTGCTGGTCTTCCATTCTTTTGATTGCCGCTTTTTCATGCATGGGCCGTGATCCCCTCGTGGTTTTTGATCTTTCTGTTCAAAGATGAATAACTACTCATGCATGAAAATACAATGAAAACTTATTGGAGTTTTCAAAGGTTTTATTTAGAGAGATTATTCTTTGGGGAGGAGAGACCAGGTCACTAATTACTCATTTACTTAATTTTCTTAGTCTTAAGGATGGCGACACATAGACAGAGTCTTGAGGTAAGGTTCGTTTAGATTTCTATATTATCAGGTACACCTCTCATATGTATCGCTCCCAATGATTGGCCTACTAGAAATCTGTTCTATTCACCAAACATGTGATGTCATCTCTATGTAATACAATTTGACACGTGCATTTCTAGTGTTTTATCTTGGGATCCTCCACTTCAATCACACCACATGCAGGTGCCTATCATTACAGTTTAAAACACCAAGAAAATGACAAGCTAACTTGGGGTGGGCTCTGTGTTGGTTTTCGTGCAAAAAATATTTTTTTATTTCAAATTTAATAAAAGTTTTTTTGTCAGGATAAGCGTTTATTTTTGTCAGGAATAATGAACATATTTGTCAGGAAATGTCAGGAATTTTATGTCTCCAAATTTTAATATTGTTAAGTTGGATTTTAAGGAAAGCAGCCACTGACCCCTTTTCAGCAAGGATAATCGTGGCATTTTTTGTTTTCATCTGAAAGAGAAGTTATTCGTCCCCAATATGCAAGTTAAAAAAACCTTTTTAGCAATTTGTCTAAGATTCAGCCACATTTTTACTGGACTACTGGGGTTTACCTATAAAATAATAGATTACCTACATTTTAAGTTAAGCACTTAGAAGAATGCTATGGAAAGTAATGGTATTATAGTAAATGCTACGAAGACTAAAGTGATGATTAGTGGTTCTAGTGTTGGAAAAGGGAGTAACATGCTCCTGTCTAATTTGTAACAGTTTCAATGTTAAACAAAATCCGCTCATCATCGTTATATCAACGCGTTGGGTGTACATGTCATTCTCACCTGTGAGTGATAAAAAAAAAACAATAGAATAATGTCTTGTCATTTTTCCATGTGCGGGCTATGTTTCCCGCGTGGTTGCTAGTCTTCAGTTTAATTTACAATAAAGTTACTCATGCATGAAAACACAATGAAAACTTGCTGAACTTCCAAATGTTTTATTTAGTCTTTGGGGGAGAGACCATGCAAATTATTTCTTACTTCAATTTCTTAACTTGTTTTTCTAACTCAGTCTTAATGATGGTGATGCACGGTCAGAGTCTCAAGCTAACATTGATTAAGATTTCTACATTGTCAGGCACATCTTATCTATCCCGCTTTCTGACTTGGGCTGACTAGAAAAACTCTGTTCTTCCTCAAACACATGACGATCTTTCTATCACCATCATGTTCACTTATTTATAGCACGTTTTGTCGAGCGAGTTTTTTTTTCTCGCTTCAACTGCGCCATCTAAAGCTGAATCTATTTCCGACATGTACTAATGTAACCTTTGCCAATATTCATACTAGTTAACATAATCGCTACTTACTTGCATAGGGTCCCAGAATATAACAATCTTAATTGAAAACAAAAAGAAATTACGATGGTATCGCATTATATAAAACATAATTTGCGAGGTTGATACTGTTGTAATATTATATTACTTTGTAATGATTGTTTTATAATTTTGAAAACGGTGTTTATCGCATTTTGCATTCAAACTCTTGAGTTATATAATAAATCTTCACTTTTGTTGCAATCAAACTTTAATTTATTTTAAATGAATCTAATTGAATAAAATTATTTACAATAGATAGATTAAGACGTGCTTGATCAGCATAATGGATACAATTTCTGATTATGGAATCAGCAACGTCGATTTCTAATCACATTTAGCAAGGTATGAATCCAAAATTTATTTCCTCATTTTCCCTTCCCCAATCTCAGAGTAAAATAACAGCTTGTTTTCAATCAATCGTATGCAATCATTTACAATAAATATTGTGTTTCAGCATCAAACAATCAAAAAATGGTTGATGCGCTATCAACCAAACAAAACCAATAATTTTTTTATGTTGAATTCGTGAATCTGTACAAAATTTCAAACTGAACCTTTTTATTTACTTCTCAAGGATAGATTGCTGCTAGTTTTGTCAACCATGAATAGTTAAAAAAAAGTCTCAAGTAATATTTATAATATCCTTTGTATCGCTTGTACTGAGTATTGGACCTTCAAGCACTTGATTTGTTGCACTGTGAGATCATACTTCTTTTGAGTCATGGCTGAAGGAATAACAACAAACTACCCCCGTGAACTAAATAAAGGGTTCAGTTTTAAATTTGATAAAGATTCCTGAGTTCAGCAAGATGCACTGAAAGAATTTGGAGGTTAAATTGGCTAAAATGTTATGACAATAACATTCGAGATAAGAACAGTAGTTCAAATAATCCAAATAAATTCAAATTATTCCTAATCTCCAAAAATCTGAAACATAAAAACCAATAAAATATTTTAGAACAACAACGTTAGAATGAACTCATCGTCTAAAGTGTTTGTGTAGCTGAAAGAACAATAACAACTTTGAAAGGTAAAATAAGTGCTGCCTTTAAAAGTGTCATCGAATGAATAGAAAATAAATGAGTCTTTAAAGAAAAGTGGTCTTGAACGGAAAGTGTCTCTCTCTCTTTTTTTGTTTTTGTTTACAGTCATTGTTTTTTCTCTCTCTCTGTTTAAACTTTGCCCAATATTTTGATGAAGCCATATTGCTTAAAGAAAAAAAAAAGAGTCCTAACAATACCGATTGCCTAATAAATGATTCATCAATATATTTGTCACTCATCAAACCAGCTGTAACCCATACTCAAGCAGATTTCCGAATGCCACGTTCACCTCCCTTCAAATTGTCGTACTTACGGTCAAATAGTTATACATTAATACTCAGTCCAGCAGAGAGTTGGCGGCTGTAGCATCTGCTAACCCTGCTGAGGTATTTATTCTGGGTAGTTCTAATAGATATACTCTCCCAGGCTCTCTTTGAGAAGAGGTTAGTTTATGGTTAATCACCTATCAGGGAATGCTGACGGGGCTGCTGAGACATATTTTGTGAGGCCTCTTGTGCATTGGCTTATTACCCCCCCCCCCCATTTTCCAGCCTTTTGTCAAATTTTCCTACAGTGGGAGGGATGTAGATACTGTATTTATATTCACAATAGTTATTTTCAATCAAATTTACACACATTTGTCAGGAGCGGATGAATGTCATAGCAATCAATCTAGCATTAAACTCCTTCCCCTGTAAATATTCATCATACAAACATTCTCTTGAATAAATTGTTATCTCTCATATGGCCACAGATGCAAAACACAAATATCTTGCTTTTTTGTAGTCTATCTATGCCATGGCTAAGTTCTTTTTCCTATTTTTGACATCCTTCAGAATCCTTTGGTCTATGTATTGTAGGTCATGTGTTCCTTTTTTCCTTTTTGGCATCCTTTCTGTTCCTCTGGGAGTAGTCCGTGGTTATGAAAGTACAGATAAATTTGTCCACATTGTAGGTAAACAGGTTATAGGCCTGTAGTTGCTGGGGATGGTCTCTTTTTCTGTGTCTTTTTGCACCAGTGTGGTTATACCTTTGGTCATCCATTCTGATACATATGCTTCATGGATGCATCTTTTCGGTTGCTGAACTAGCCTTTCATGTAGTGTTGTAAATTTCTAAAACCAATAGGCATATAATATATTCCGTCATGACCTGGTGCACTCCAGTTGGCCATTTTTCGTAGAGTTGTCTTGAGGGTTTCCTTGTTGATTTCATTCTCTGTTCCTTCTTCGATTTGCTGTGACTCTTTTTTCATTTCTTTCAACCACTCTGCTTTTCTATGATGTTCTTTTCGTTCTTCCAATATCTGGCTCCAATAGCGTTTCATTTCTGTCGGGACTGGTTGTTCTGTTTTTGTTTTTCCTCCATTTACATTTGGTAGAATAGGCTTTCATTATTTTCAAAGGTCTTGTTTTTCTTGCACTGTTCAGATTCGTATCGGTATCGTCTTAATCTTTCTTCTTTTGCTGTTATTTTTTCCTTCAATTCTTCCTGTTTCTTGTTGAGTCTCTCCTTACTGGTCACATTTTTTTCTTTCCCATCCTCTTCTAGTTGTTTTCATCTTGTTTATTGCTTCTTCTTCTTCTTCTTCTTCTTCTTCTTCTTCTTATTATTATTATTATTATTATTATTATTATTATTCATGTAGCCTATGAAATTTTATAAAATGATATGATATTTTATTCATCGGTTTTCAGTATTTAGTTCAACAGGGCTCAATACGTGAGTAGAGCTAGGTGGTAATTTATAAAAATATATATGATGGTTAAGCTAGATAGAATTTTCTGCATTCCACCCTCCTAAGGAGTCATCAGGCTAAAATGCATTTTAGGCTGATGAGTCCTCATAAGAATGAAACATGGAAAATTTTGTGTAGCTTAATTACTCTCCCTATATATAGTATATTTTTAAATGAAATGAATTGGTTAGCCTAAATTTATGTGGAGGAACAAACTATATCCAGTATTAAAAATAATTTTGTTCATGTGTTTTAAGGAAGGTGATGTGAGATCAACACTGCTGAGGAGGCATGATTTAATATACTGTTTTGTTTTTAAATCCCCGAAACCGATTTTCATGGTAAACAACTGATGATCCCTTTAATAACATTGATAATATTGTTTTTTCATGTAAGTAAAACTATTCAGCAATACGGGAGATTAATTAACTGACAAAATAATGTTCCAACGAAGGACAAGTTTTTAATAGGTTTTAAAGAAGCTTCCAAGAGTACACATATATATATATATATATATATATATATATATATATATATATATATATATAGAACATTAACCTTGCTTCCCGCCAGTCATGGCAGAGTATATTTTCTTTCTTCTAAAATTGAAAATGGTCTTCAACCCTTTTTAATTTTTAACTCTTCTTATCTGATGAGATCACTTATGATCGAAACGGTCTGCTCATTGTAGCAAGATATGATTGTATTTACATAAATAATAATAAATAATAATGAAAATTATATATATATATATATATATATATGTATATATATATATATGTATATATATAATTACTTTTATACTTGTCTCTATAAAATACCTGTGATATCGTAAATTTGCACATGAAGAAAAATCTATTGAATGTCTTTAGTTTAGATGTTTGTAGTTTGGAAATCAGTTCAACCATTGAGACACCTCCAACTACCTCACTTCTCAGTGATACACCACTACCTTATAGTCTACCTCTCTTTTGTATATACATTTTTTGTTACTGCAACCCCTTCCTCATATGCATGTATCTACCTCAACTGCAAGGCATTCTCTTCTATTTATGCACTCATTTATCTCTCAACCTTTAAACAATTTTGGATAGGATCAAAGTGTAGTATCTGTTTTGATACTACACTTCAGCTTTTCTGTCTTCGATTAGTGAAGGAGAAGATCTTGTAGACTGAGCAATTTAAATTTTTGTTCCAACTTAGAATGTCTCTTTTTGGGGAGCTGAATATTCTCCACATTAAAACCCGATCTTGTGTCTAGCTCTGCCCTCGTGGGGAGGCAAGTAAATAGGAACAATGTCACTCGGTATTGACCCATTTTTTTATGTTCCTTCGCCAGAGATTGAACTCACAACCTCCCTATAGAATTTACTCTAGAATGTTTTTCATGAATTCGGAATTCACTCTAAAAAAGTTGTAACTTTTTTAAACTCATAACTTCAGCTGTGAAATCTTTATTTTGCGCACTTTTTGTAAAAAGGCAATTATGTTTCTGCTGGGATTGAAATATCGGATGATTGTCTAAAAAATGTCATCTTATAGAATCGTTAATAAAATTCACAATCCCTTATGCAAGTCAGCCATATTTCGTACAAATAAATTGCAGTTTCATATATCTGACTTGTCTATCAAATTTCAGTCAGGAAGTTTTAATAGTCTTTGTTTTATCACGGAAATTATGCAGAATTTCAATCTGACCTGTTTATTTAATTCTTAGGGCTAGATTGTTCTTATTCCATCAGCCACAATTGAGCAGACGTGTTAATTAATTATATTATTTTTATATTACTTGTTTTGATCAGACTATTGTTCTCATATTGAGTGTTTTTTATGTGACGTTTCTGTTGGATTGGCCTTTGACTGTCTTCAGGCGTGTTGGTTGTTGTCTTGGAAAAGAAAGAAGAAAAGTTAATGGCTCTATAGATATTTTCGTGTTCTTGGAGTTGGTCTCTATTTTATGGCTGTGGTTTCGTAGGTGTGAAAAAATTGGTTCATACATACAAAACCGCAGCCATAAAACAGAGACCAACTTCAAGAATACGAAAATATCTACAGAGCCAGTAACTTTTTCCTTTCTTTTCCAAGATAACAACTAACATGCCTGAAGACAGTCGAAGGCAAAACTGACCGAAACGTTGCGCAAGTATTACTCAAGATGAGAACAATAGTCCAATCAAAACAAATAATATAAACAATCAGCCCTCATCTCGAAAATTCAGAATTGTTATATTATCATTTAGTAAGAACTGAACCTTCAACTTCCAGAAGACTGTCAGAACTTATTGTAAATCAATTACTACAGGCGATAATAAGTGAAAATAACATAATAGAAATAAGAAAATAAGTCAGTCGTGAAACTGTTAAGATGAGCTAAAGTTTGATTTGAGCCTTACTCATCTATAGTATTGTTGAAGTTATGCAATGGCAACTCAAAAACCATTTCATTTAATCAGGCTGAAATGTTGCCATATTAAAGAGCATCAGATACATTATATTTGGAAAAAATTAAATTGGGGCTACAATATGGGCCAAGTAGTGAGTACAATAAACAGAATCAAATTAATCACTAAAAGTGACACTGATCTTTGATCTAGATGTCCACAAATTAAATCACATCTAAGTTAGATCATAACCGATATCTGGACTAAGTTTGGTGACAATTGGTCAAGTGATTTGGACACTAGGCTGGACACAAACAAACAAACATAATGACAAACAAACTGAAACTGAACTGAAAACATAACCTCCTTGGCAGAGGTAATTTATCAATCCCGACCTTGAAAATTCTAAAACATTAACGCTTGAGCTGATTTAAAGATTAGCATGGAGAAAAAAAAAAAAACTTGAGGCGTTATAAGAAATCCAGTTTACCAAATTTGCACTACTAATGATTACTACGATATTGTCCCACTCATTAACCCTTATGCTCGAGTGGCCTCCGGGCCTTGATAAGTGGTGGCTCCTTTGTAATAAAAAGAAAAAAGAAACCTGGGTACAGTTTTCAAAAATTTTCCAATGTTTATTGAAATCATGTGAAAAATTATTTCTTTTAAATGAAAAATGTGATAATTTGTGACATCGTAATTCAAAACTGATGGATATTACTTTATTGGATGACGAACTGTGCTTGTTGTTCTGACATATCATATCTACCTCTGTATCTTAAACAGTCCTATCGCTATTGTTACCTCGCTATATACCTCTTTGAACTTAGTTTACATTACATTGAGATACAACTGCACACACATACAGTTATTACTAATGGAGATTTGACATCTGTCTGCCTGAAACGAAACTATACTATTACTTCTATTACTGATATTATTGTATCATCTTCCAATGCTCTATTCAAGGGAGAGAGTAGTGTAGTATCTGTTCTGTTGTCTGAAGCCGAAAATAGACTATTAGTTCTGTCTTTCCCTCTCTCATATATATATAGTGAATGAATGACAAAAGTCTATATTCCAAAGTTCATGATGTTGACCATCTTATAATTTATTCCTTTAATTCAGTTGACATTTACAATTTTTGACAGTATCTGTTTCGTAACGCAAAATCAATCACTTAATTATTATATCAATCAGTGAATCTATTTTGCCCTTAACTCATCAGAAGAAATAGCAACAATCAATCCATCAAAAGGAAATATATATATATATATATATATATATATATATATATATATATATATATAAAGAGAGAGAAAGAGAGAGAGAGAGAGAGTTATATGGTAATTTACTATCTAGCTCTACTCACGTATTGAGCACTGTTTAAGTAAATACTAAAAATTGATGCATAAAATATTATATATCCTTATAATATGAAATCAAACCTAATTCTATTAATTGTGCTATTGTATTATCTTTCAATGCTCAATTTAGAGAGAGGGGGTTAGTGTAATAGTTGTTTAGTTGTCATGAGACCATCCTTCCAAGCATTGCCTCCTCATTTTTGGGGGTGGGGGTGGGGGAGGAAGAGATAGTGTAGTATCTGTTTTCTGGACCATTACAACATTTGGAGTGATAGCATAGTATCTTTCCTATTGCCATGAGACCACTCCCAAGTATTACCTTTTCGTTTGGGGGGAGGAGTAGTATAATATATGTTCCTTCATCGTGGTATCGTCCTCACATGTGCTACCTCTTCTTTTGAGGAAGGAGGCAGTGTATATGTTCGTTATGGTACCATCTTAGGCTATAAAAATATATATAACTGTAAGATGCATGTATTTTTTAATATTTATCTCTATTATTATATAAAAGTAGAGATAACAAGGAACTTTGTCTGTATAAGAGAGAGAGAAAGAGTTCCTATGGACTCGGAAACGGTTGGGCTGATTTTGATGAAATTTCATTTCACACAAAAGGTACTTTATATGCCTGGTAGTGTTCTTAGATAGGCTTCCTATTGGAATGTCTTTGCTAAGTATTAATAATCGAGCAGGTAATCTCTCGATTTCATTGAAAAATAGGTGATTTCATCGATTTCGATGACAATAAAAAATATGGGAGTGTGAAACATTCGTTGATCATCATTCAATCCCAGGCAATGTCGGGTCTCCTTGCTAATATCTTATGTATAGAAAAAAATTAATGTAAAAGTCAAGCAATTGAAAAATATAAAAGAGAAAACCACATTAGAAAACACCCATCAGTAGATTAATATCAGGGCTCTTTTTTTTTTTTTAACAGAAAGTTTGTATTTAAAATGATCAGAAATATGAGCATATATAATACAAATAAGAAATGTTCAAAATACCATTTTAAAAAAAATTTCATCAAAAAATGAAAAGAGGAAAAATAGATGATAACATTAAGCAATATGGCTGACTTTAAAAGATGTTCTTTTTTTTTTTACAGACCTGCATTTTACTCTGAGTTGCCCTTACAAGTGTGTGAAAAAAAATAAATAAATAAACAAACAAAAACGAAAAAAGCTGCACGGTACGAAGAGAGTTGTCCAGTGTGTAGCTTGTGCCTCAGGCTCCCTTTGCTCCGATTGGCTATCTAGGCCGCTGTTCCAGTGACCCCCCTCCTTAATCTCCCAGTAAATGAAATAAAACACATCATCTTTGGAGACTTTGTAACATCCTCTATTATACAAAAACATACATACATACACACATATATATACAATATATATATATATATATATATATATATATATATATATATATATATATATTGTATAGTTAGGCAGCATTCATTCTTTTAAATATATTAAAATTGAATAAGGTAGACATTATGAAGACTAAGTTTTTCCAGCACTTCCTAACTTTGGGGCTGGGATCAGAGTGTAGTACCTGCTTTGTGTTTGCTCGGAAAAGAGGAAATCTTTTTTGACCAAGAAAATTTTTATTTTTGTCCAAATCATTTTTTTTAAGCTGTATGACACTCTCTCCCAAGATTAAAACCCGACCATGTTTCTAATTTTGCCCTCCTGTTGAAGCAATAGTAAATTGAGACATTCTGTGTCTATTTTCATCTGTGGAGGATTTTCGTTTAAACTTCTAACAAACTAACGCCAACCACAGTGTAACAAACACGTATTAAAAAATAATATGAACAGCAAAGAAATTTTTTAGTCTTTTTTCTTGCGAGATTTTTCTGTTCTCTCACCAATACCGATTCTTTCTTACTAATGGGATGAAGAAAATTTCCAATTCAATATTTTAGCTCCATTATTTCTCCATTCGCATTTAACTACTTAACACATTTTCAAAGAATTATGCATCAATAAGTAACGCACCCTGGAATTTCCACGATTGATTACCTAGCGTCTTCTTTGGCTTCTTACCATAAAAATATTTGCCAAGTAAATATTTTTAGATAAATTAAAACCTATAATTGCATATCGACCGAGATTTGCCACTTCCGATTAAGAACATGTTCGGCAATCAACAGTGAATTGTGACAATCAGTTTTCATACAAAAATCTAGGACAACACATAAGAAACTGATTTCTTTCATTGGAAAGTTTGAGTTTTATTTTTTACTATTAATTTATTTATTTATTATAATTGGAATGCTTTTATTTATTTATTTTTTTTTTTGCAAATACTCAAAGGAAATATTTTTAACAAAGTCCCCTCTCCTTCCTATATTAAGAATGGCTTTCTGAATAATAACGTTATCATTTAGAAAGACATTCTTAATATGGGGAGGGAAGTTCTTTGTTAACTATTATTTCACCTAACAGTTGAATAAACAAAAGAAAAATATGTTTATTGTCCAAACAAAGCCCTTGGCGACGACAACATGATATAGCAGAAACAGATTTTCATAATTTACCTCTGATTACTGCTGAACATAACCGGAAATGTTGAATTTTAGTCGTTATGTCACTATGACAATTACAACGTATATTTAAACTTATTTACATTCTATAGCAATTTAAATTTGTTTGTTTGTTTTTAATAAATAATCCAGGCAGGTGTATGCAGTGTGACGATCTATTGAAATGAAACCTGGCTAGTGAGGGTTGGACATACGTTGCATGGAGAGAAATTGTATGAGTATGACACGAAAGATTTGTTATGTAAGTGTTAAAAACAGTTAAGATAAGCTCGGGAGGGGTTAAATCTGGGCAGTATAGATAGATGTCTGCAGAAGACTTTGTTGGTATGGTCACATTGAAAGTTCTTGGGAAAGAGTTCAGGTGGTAGGGTAAATTCTCAGCGGAAGGTGGGGAAAAATATGGGATTGAAGTGATAAGAATGGATTTGAGGGAAGGAGGGATAAATGAAGATCTGGCCAGGGATAGATTAATTTAGAAGTCAATTTTTAAAAGCAGTCCAGCACATGCCAGTATGTAAAATGGACCTTGTATATGACGTTTCATGACATTTTATTCGATTTGGGAACAATTTATTTTTAAATAGGTATTCTTGAATTAATTTTTCACATTTCATCTTTGGCAGTCGGACTGTCATTTTTTTTAGGGGGGGGGGTAAAATGATAGTATACCTATAAATGAAGACACAAACATAATATTCGATAGATGATCAGTAACCACCACCAGCACAACAACCATATCCAACTTTTTTTCCACACACACTGAACGATGTAAGTAAATTAAATAAACCTTTTTCGCTTTTGTTATGAAAAAGGTTTTGTTTTTCTTTTCGTGCGCCAGTGTTTGTTACATAGTACTAATACATAGAATATTGTGTCATGACTATTGTATGTGGTCAAGATATTACGGCTAGATTCGAATGCTATGCTTTTGTTAGTGGTCAGTTCTTTAGGATAATGTTAATAAAAACATCCAAACATGAATTGGAAATTTTATTTATTCCATTAACAAGAAAAAAAAATCGGTATCCGTTTGAACAAAAGAAAAACTACTGATAAAAAAAAGAAAAAGAAAAAGGCTAAAAAGTTCATTGTTGTTCTTATACAGCAAAACATGCTTAAAGAAAAGTCTGCTGCCTAAATATACTTTGAGTGTGTATATTATATATATGAGGGAAACGGTTTATAAATTCCACATACACTTTTAAATATGTACAACTTTGAAACTATACATGATAGAATGAATTTGTAAAAACACCATTTATAAACTGATTGTGTCTATTCATTTTAGTATTCCTATTCGTTTAACCTATTATTTGAACCTATTATTTAGCCTATTATTTAGCCTATGATTTTATTTATTTATTTCATTTTCTTTTGGGCCGGGTGGGGGGATGAAAGCGACAAGATTTTGGATTCAAAAATTGTTAAGTAGCATTGTTGCCTATCTCTTGGACCATCACCATCTCTAATTGGTTTACATGTGCATGGCAGCCGGGCAGTCCGGGCACTTGATCCATACTATATCGTAAGAATCCGAAGATTCTATTGTTGGCATTGATTTCCCCAATATTTTTCTAGTCAGAATTATTTCTAGAAAGACATCAGGTACTTTATGGAAGGAACCACGTGAAGGTTACCAACATTCAAAGTAAAAGTGATTTTTTGTGGAACAAACTGGATGCGAACTTGAGAAGCCAAGGTCGTCGGTCTGTGTCGCTGACCCTGAACCGCCATACCCTCCCAGTCAGTTCATAACACAATACGAACATTAAGTCATATGGTTCTAATAGTAGTAGGTATTTTGAAATATACGTTACAATAGCTGTGTCAGAAAATTCGTGAAAAATATTGAATAATTCGACCCCCTGTCTTTCCAAGCTTATAGCTACTCGAAAAATGTAATTCAAGCCCTATTTTTTTTTTTCAATTAAAGGAGCAAGGACCAAGGTTTCATTAAAAAAAACAAACAAACAAAAAAAAAAACAACGTGATTAAAAAAAAAAGGTTTTAAACTTCGGACTTTACAGGTAAATTTCTAAAAAAACACTTCTTTACAGGTAAATTTCTAAAAATCATTACTTTTTTGTTTTAAATTTGAATATATTATTTATTGATCTTTTATCTTCAATTTGTGATATATAAAACTTTGGTGAGTAAATTAATTATTTACTTTTTAATAGACATTTCAAAATGGGGGCATGAATTTAAAAAAAACAACGTTTGTCTAAAATATTATATTCGGTTTATTGGAAAGAGCATAAAATTTCACATTGACCCTGAAAATATCGTAAAAATAGAATCAATAGAAAAATTTTGATAGACTTTTTGATAGTTTAAAAATTGAAAAATACTGAACTCGTAAAATTCAATTAATTTCATTACTGTTTTTTAAAAAATAAAAAAATAATATTTCTATTACTTTTTATACAACTTTAATAGTTCATTTTGGAAGTATAATCCATAAAGAAAATAAACAACCCACTTTTAAAAAAGAAATTATGAGTTTTTTATATTTTATTCGCAGTTTCGTGTTAGGAGTATCAAAAATTCCTACAAAAATTCTGATACACCCAGTGTTACACTCTCTTTTTTTTCTTATCCTTTCACATATTGAAGCTATCATGTATAGTTCCCAAGATATAATTATTTAAAATAAAAGTGAATGAACTTTATAACCTCCCTTTATCAGTGGTAACTCACGCTTATTCTTATTTCTTTGGCTCAAAGAATAATTCAGAAATGATGTTTTCAAAACGTTCTATATAATTTCTGGTAACTATATTTGAGACGATCGTTTCATTCATTTTTTTTTTTTTTTTAGGTTTGGAGAATCAAATCAGAATAATTTTTTCTAACCTGACTATGTTAATATTTTTCACTTAAAAAATGAATTTAATTCCGATGTTTTAAGCAATTTATGTTTCTGGAAAATAAAAAAATTAAAATTGTCAGGCAGATAAAGTCAGGTTCACTCTAAATAACCAAAGTAGCCTGACTGCTGGAGTTACCACTGATATATATATATATATATATATATATGTATATATATATATATATATATATACATATATATATATATATGTATGTATGTATGTATGTATGTATGTATGTATGTGTGTGTGTGAGTGTGTGAGTGTGTGAAAGGGTGAGTGTGTGCGTGTGTGTATGCATGACATGATTTGGTTTTTCTCTGCTGTAGCGGAGGTTTGCTCTTGCCATACATTGAATTTATGAACATTGCTGAAAAAATTTTCTTTTTAACTTTTCAAAGTTTTCAAATTTGCTCATTCTAATTGCACTCGCGATATTTTGCACCTTGAGAATATTTTTACTAACACATTTGAGAGACATTTAGAGTTATATACTTATGAAAAAAATTCTTACATATATATATATATATATATGCTGATATATTTGAACACTATATATATGTATATATATGCATACAATACTGATATACTTGAACCATGTGTATATATATATATATATATATATATATATATATATATATATATATAAAATGTGTGTGTGTGTATTTATATACAATACTAATATATTTGAACCATGTGTATATATATATATATATATATATATATATATATATATATAAAATGTGTGTGTGTGTATTTATATACAATACTAATATATTTGAACCATATATATACATATATATACACATACACACATATATATACATAATACTGATATATTTGCATGATACATATGCATATACATATACACACAATATTGATATATTTAACTATAAATATGTATATATATGCAATATGTATATATATGCAATATGTATGTATATATATATATATATATATATATATATATATATATATATGTATGTGTGTGTGTGTATGTGTGTGTGTGTGTATATATTAGTGATTTTAATATTACATTAGTATATGTGCATATGTTACATGAGCTCATGCATCTGTCACCTTTCATATTTTTAACTCTTTTAGTTGAGTTTCCGATGTTTCCATGAAACCACAGTTACCGATGATGGATGATCAAAATAATATGTAGTGTCCATTGAATATATATATACTTTTTATTTGTTTTTACATAAGCATTAATATGTCGCTTTTGTATAACCTATATCGCCTGAAGAGGTCTCTAGTTACTAATAACTAGCTGACCGAAACATGATCATTAATCTGTAGCGGCATATTATTGCTCATGTAAAAACAAATAAAACGTATATTTTTTCCTACTTCGGTATTGAGCACTCTTGCATTAACCTCGTTAAAACTTCTATTGGTTATTATTCCACTGGGAAATATTAACCTGGAATTATATATATATATATATATATATATATATATATATATATATATATATATATATATATATATATATATATATAATGTAAGCATTTACATTTATTATAGATATACCTACCTTACTTACAAAACTACCGTTCTATAAAGGAATAAAAATATATGCAATATGTTTTATGATTTCTAAATATTCACCAGTTTATTTATCGAACCCTTTTTTAGAACGGATACATTTGATATAATTTATCAGGAATTATTTTGAGAGAAGCGAAATGATCAGACTGCTGAATTGTATTAGAAATGACGCTATACAACAATTCCGCGAGTCATTAATACCTGTGGTTCCACAGAGAAACTGGAAATCCTACTAATTGGGTTTGGTTATTCTCTTGTCTTGGAGCCAGTAAAAAAAGGGTTGTTAAAGTAACGGTTAAAAAATGGTAATATAATATGAATAGTGCAACACTTTTTTTTTTTTTTTTTTTTTTTTAGTTAGCCTACCAGGCGAGATTAGATGTTTCCATTAAACCACAGGGATTAGTGGACAAGCGAATTATTGTATAGTGTGAAGCATTGTATAGTATGTAGTTAAATAGAATTGTAGAAGGTGTTACAATGCCGAGGTAACGGAAAGACACAAGCTGAAGCAGGTGAGAAAGTTTTATTAATAGAACTTACAAATACATGTGTACATATTCATATATTTCTTATATGCATTATATTTATATTTGCACATTGGTCACCTGGGAAAGTCTGTCTGGTGGTATATCCGTGTTATATAATATTTCGAGAAAGATCTCTTCGTCAGATATTTATTTGACTTTGGTTCAAACGTGCTGTTGTAAACAGTAACTATTACTGTTTACAACAGCATGTTTGAACCAAAGTCAAATAAATATCTGACGAAGAGATCTTTCTCGAAATATTATATAACAGTAACTATTACTGTTTACAACAGCACGTTTGAACCAAAGTCAAATAAATATCTGACGAAGAGATCTTTCTCGAAATATTATATAACACGGATATACCACCAGACAGACTTTCCCAGGTGACCACTGTGCAAATATAAATATAATGCATATAAGAAATATATGAATATGTACACATGTATTTGTAAGTTCTATTAATAAAACTTTCTCACCTGCTTCAGCTTGTGTCTTTCCGTTACCTCGGCATTGTACCGCCTTCTACAATTCTATTTAACTATATATATATATATATATATATATATATATATATATATATATATATATATATATATATATATATATAGACGAATATTGGCTGAAGAGAGCTTCATAAGGATACCTTAAACGGGCCTTATTATCGGGCTTGAAACCGACGGTACCAATGATCTGTCTCAACTAACAACTTTCTGTACACAAAATATAAATACGCTCTTAAAATTTGGATTTTCCTTTTAATTGAGCACTCTGCTGGAATTCTTTTTCCAAAAAAAACTAATCACAATTATATATATATAGTTATGGAATTTAAAATCCAACATAATGAAAAATGAAGAAAGGAAAACAAAAATGTTTTCGTCTGTATTCATCTTGAGAAAGTCTTTGAATAAAGATAAAATCTTGATGAATATATACACGATTTTCGGTTTTAAATACATGTATATTGTATATAATCTAAACAATTTTTGCAAAAAAATTGACCCGATTGTTCAATTACCGGGATAAGAGACAATCTACCTATTAAAACCTGCCTTTGAACTGAAACTATTCTCCCAATATTTATATTAGAACAGCTTCATTTCAAAAGCATGATTGAAAAGTCATTAATGAGTGCTGTAAAGTATGATTTGGTATGACGTATGCCTACGTCTAAATATATTTCTAAATAGATAAATAAATACATTAATATAAATAGTAAAAACGTCTGTGTGCACCTCTTGATTTAATCTATAAATGAAATCTAAGCTAAGCATTTTTTGGATTTAAATATAAAAGAATAATTTTTTATGTGTAACAAAAAAACAATTGGTAAATTTCATTATAAAGGAACAAGCAAAAGTTACTAAAATCAATAAAAAAAAGTGCTTCGTATTTAATGGCAGTCTCTTTAAATAAATGTTTTGTTTTTTCACTCATTTTTTTTTTTTTTTTTTGTAAAAGCAAACATTTATGATTGTTCCAAATTTGTGAATTCCTCTGGAAAGCACATTATGTTTCTTCAATTGATTTTTTTTTCTATGGGCAACAGCTGACTTACTGAAGTCAGATTGTATGTTAAACGTGGAAACAAATTACGTCTTTCTCCGCCTTGGAAATCTTCAAGTCACCCTCAACTGAATTTGAATTTTAGTTGTGATATTTAAACGGTACTGCTGGTTAAAAATAGAGTATCTGCTGTAAAAAAAAATGTTTTATTTATATATATAAGAAATACTGAAGTGATGAAAAATAAAATTGTAAAATTTAAAAAAATCATCAAATGCTTAAGCAAGTAAAATAAAAAAAAAAAAAAAGGCTTAAGCAAAGAAAAAAAAATGCTTAAGCAAGGAAAAAAAAAATCCATGGATTTTTTTTTTTTCCAGTTTTATTAAATCATCATATGAATATTTCTTATATTAATGCTCTATTTACAATATTGATCATCCTTTTTATCATGATAGGATTTAATATATATATATATATATATATATTTAAAAATTTTTTATTTATATAAGCAGTAATGTGTTGCTACACAGTCATGAGCATGTTTCGGTCTTCTAGTATTTAGTAACTAGAGACCTCTTCAGGCAACAACGCTTATTTTCAAAGCGGAATTCTTAATTCCGCTTTCGTAAATAAGCGTTGTTGCCTGAAAAGGTCTCTAGTTACTAAATACTAGAAGACCGAAACATGGTCATGACTGTGTAGCAGCAAACTACTGCTTATGTAAAGACAAGTTTAAAATGTAACTTGCTCTACTTCCGTATTGAGCACTCTTGTATTAAACTCGTTATATTTCACTGGTTACCCTATTTTTGAAAAATAGCAACCTCAAATTATATATATATATATATATATATATATATATATATATATATATATATATAATCTAAGAAAGAATATATGAATGTTTTTATAATTATCAATCATTATACCTTGCTACACACACACACACACACACACACACACACACACACATTTATATATCCATGAATATATAAATATGCATAATATATCAAATAAAACAATATTACAAGTATTTCCCTGATATATATAGATATATTAGTAAGTTGTGTTTCGTGTTTTCCCTTTGTCAGTAAAAATCTTGTATTTTAAATTAAGGAAAAAACAAAAAAGTATTTTAATTTGACATTAAAAATAAAAAAGTAAACAAGAAAACGTTAAAAAAAATGTTGTTATGTGCAGTTAATTACAAATTACATCTTTTTGTACAATTTTGTAAATTCCCCAACTTTTTCAGTATCTGTTTTTTTTTTTTTTGTACTTTTTCTTTTCTTTTTGATATGGGAGGGGTGAAAAATATTTTAACAAAAAATTTCATTTAAAACATTTTTTTTTTTCAAAATGTACAGAGCAAAGATTATCGAGGAGGGCTGTACTAAAGGGAAACAATCAAATATTTCATTAATAAGAAAAGAAAAAGTGACTTTTTTAGTGAAATTTTATTTTATTTTCAGATGTGAGATGGCAAAATTTGTCTCCTTAAAATAAAATTGAATCCTAAATTAAATTATAATATATATATATATATATATATATATATATATATATATATATATATATATATATAGATGAAATATTCATAAATATATAATTTAACTTTTGAACTATTCAATTTTGAACTGTATGTATAAAACCTAATGAAAATAAACACATTTGAATACGGCTCTTCCATTCTGTTGTCAATTCTTTATTTTATAAACCGGTTGTCAAAAAACAGTTACCAACATTCTTGAAGAATTATTATTTTTTGTTTTTTATTTTTGGAATCCTTTGAGATGAGGTTTCATAATTTGTGCATTCATTCTTTTTGCAAACTGTTATCCTCATCTTTCATAGTCGTTGTTGTTTCACAATGTTTTGACCAACTCATCCTCTGACCTTCTTCAGGTGATTAACCACAGTGGGATAGGAATGTTAAATCTTGTAACTATATCTCCAGTAATTACTGCCTTCCACAGTTGTTGTCTCACCACATTTTGGCCAACTAATCCTCCGGCCTGCTTCAGTAGGATTGAACCTGCTATCTTCAGACAATGCTCACCTGGAACTGTAGAAACTCAATGCTTATATTTGCTGTCCTATGAGACCCAAAGTGTTTCAACCCTACCCAAGCAGGCCAAAGGATTAGTTGGTCAAAACGTGGTGAGACGACAACTATGGAAAGCAGTAATTACTGAGTATAAGTTACAAGACTCAGCATTACTATCCCATCACAGTTAATCACCTGAAGAAGCCCAGAGGATGAGTTGGCCGAAATGTTGTGAAACAGCAACAACTGTAAAGATGAGGATAATACGCCGCAAAAAAAATAAAATGAATTCATAAATTATTGAAGGATTGACATTCATTTTTGGGATGAAGTGTTTTTCTTTTGCTTTTTTTTTCTAACGTTTCTGAATTTTTTTTATGAAGCTTGGTTATTCGCATTATTTTGATTCTTTGGAGTATTCTACTCATCTTGAGTGTCATTTTCACAATGTTTCGGTCGATGTAACCTCCAACCTTCTTCAGGTATATTTTATTGATCTCTGGAATTTTTCTGTTGAACACAGAAATCTGCACAAATTTTGAACGGAACCTTTTATTTACTTCATCAGCCTTAGTTGCTTAGAAACTCTAAACAGCTAAATACTATCAGGGAGCCGTTCTCGACAATCAGTCTGACAGAAACTGAGCCATTTCGGTGGCCTGTTATCTGTCAGACATGACTGTATAGAGATTCTAAATAATTCACAATTGTATTTTTCAGTCGCCCACACTGAAGATTGAAGTTTTAGTCTTCAGAAGAATGTCACTTTTGCAGCTGAACTGTTCCAAGTACTCTAACGACTGTGCCATGGGTTTTTGTAGATGCAAGGACTTGTGTTAGAGTGTTTGGAAAAATGGTTGATGGAACGAGAGCATGCTATCTTCATGAATTAAATAAAAGGTTCCGTCTGAAAGTCCATACAGATTCTCGAGTTTGTCAGAAAGATTTCCAAATTCAATAAGATACACCTAAAGAAGGTCGGAGATTACATCAATCGAAACGTTGTGAAAATCACACGCAAAATGAGAACAGTAGTCCGACGAATCAAAATAATTTTTTTTTTTCTTCAGACAATGATCATTATTTTTTATGTTGATAGTTGAATGAAATTGCAAAAAAGTTGTGCAATGTGTTAAAATAGTTTTTGCTGGAAGAATTTATTCAAACAATTTCAAAATAATGATTTTCATTTTCCATGACATTCTTTAAACAACCTGCAAGCTGTTGAATTTAATCAAAACTACCAATTCTTCAACTTTTGATAAAATTTAAAATATTTCGATAGGCTTTTTCATTTTAATGGGGTGCACAAATTTTTCATCATCATTCTTAATACGTTTTGATCAATGAAAACAGAAAATGTATTTTTTTTAACTATTTCTTTTCCAATTAAAATCAACTAGATACTTCGAACTGGAAAAAAATTTTCAAAAGTTAACACGGTTTTAAATAGTTTCATCAATTATACAATTTTATTCTCGTAAACATCAAAATAAAACTGTGGAAATAATTTTGTAAATCAATAAACAGCTACTCAACGTTAATGAAGGAAGAACAATAGTCATGTCGACTCAGTATATTCAACAATTATTTCCCTTCAAGTTATCTCCTCTGAATCATACTGGTCAGCAAGCAAGAAAATTACCTCTTCAATTAGGAAGTACAAAAACAATACTCTCTCTACACATGTGTGAGATTTGAAAACAAGGCTTATCTTCTTTCTTGCTTTGAGCTGATCTTTCTCCAGCCTTAGTTGCTTAGAAACTCTAAACAGCTAAATACTATCAGGGAGCCGTTCTCGACAATCAGTCTGACAGAAACTGAGCCATTTCGGTGGCCTGTTATCTATCAGGCTGAAGTATTGGTCCTAGGTAGTCCTAGGAGGTCTACTATTCAAAGCCTTGCCTTTTCTGTTTGGTATGGAATAAATTTATTGCTTACTGCCTGACTGAGAAATGCTGATGAGGCAGTCTCTGATATATATTTCCCCAAAATCTCAAAAAGAGGTTTCTTTGGCTTTTATACATAAAGTAAATTTCACAGGGTATACAGATTATTTGATACTAGAGATATTCATAATCATACCCTATTTCCAAAGAAAGGAGATATAAAATATGAGAAATATTTGTCATGTATAAATATAAAAAGAATAGTATAAAGAAATTTAAAATAATATAATGGATGTTTAAAATAATATTAGGTATTTTGTAATTTATATGCAAAACTAGGAAAACAAATGACTATGGTTGAAACATTTTATAACTGTGAAATGGGTTGTATAAATTTGACAAAAAATGGATGTTCCCTTTAATGCGTGACATCAAGTTTGCACTTGCTATTACATAAATTAAGCTAAAGGCTGTTCAAAACACCTTAGTTTGTGAAAATGTAAAGGTGACCATAGATTGGAGCTCAGTCGAGCACCTACCATAAAAGTAATGTTAGAGCAGAACAAACTCACTACATCTCTCTCACTAAAATTTGAAGACAGTTTTGTACTCTGTCAAGGAAGGAAAGGATACTCTTAGGAGCTCCACCCCAGATGTGGCAACAGTACCCCATCTTAGAGGATTGTGCCGAGATATTTTCACCTGAACATGAAGGGACATTGTTGAAATACTGACAACAGAGTAGAAATTGGACCTTGGGTTTACTTTCGAGAGTTTCATAGCTCTCAGTGTTTTTATTTTGTCCTTTAGTCCTCACATTCCAGGAGTAATATTTCTGACTTCTGACAATGAGAAAAGAATTTCTGTTTTCTGGGTGTAAAGGTAAGTGAGAGATGAACAAATTTCTATCCAGAACTGTCCATCTTTCCCATATCGTTGGCTGGTTTTATCTGTAAGTATTATTTTATTTATTTATTCTTTCTTGAGCTCCTTACATCAGTAGCTTTATGCCTTGTCTGGAGCGATTTCCATCAAAATAATTCTCTGACACTCTGCCAATAATTGTTATCAAACATTCATTGTCAAGAATGCGTGGCTCAAGACTATGAAAAAATATTTTGCTATTTTGTTATCAAGTATTCAATTTCCAGGACTTATGGTTCCTTTTGCTGAAGTTCAAATAATTAATTCAGGAATCACAAATATTGCGGCCTACATAAATAGAAGGCCGTTCCACTAAAGTCTTGGGTCTTGTCTGTGAGTATTTGGTCTTTGTGACGCTTGTGTGAGGAGTAGTAAAGATCCTCATTCAGTGCTTTTTTCGTAGTCATCACTCAGATGTTTATATTTCTCGCCAAAATCTGTATTGCCTTCCGTGGATGTTGCAAAACCATTTTCCTGCAATTTTGACAAATTTTGTTGTACAGACACAGAACGCTTGCTATGATCTTTTTCCTGCTAGCCAATGATTCCACATCACCTTTTAAAAATATTCAAGAAGCACTGATCTATGATCTCTTCACTTTTTAATCTAACACGAAACATCCAGATGCAAGTCTCTGTCTTTCAATATTCTGGTCAATGCTGCACAGAAACAGCTATCCATTGCATTTTATTATTAAAAAAAATTTCAGATTGTTCTGAAATTAAAGAATATCAAACGTATCCGGAATATCATATATGTTAAAGAGTTTGGCAGATTACGTTTTTTTGTTTTTTGTGTGTTAATATTGTCATTCGTCCCACTTTGTCAATGGCTAAAAGTTGTTAGTTTACTTTTGCACGAAAGCAAACAAAGTCTAAGTCATTTTTGAAAAAAGACTTTTCCCTGTTAACTGTGGTATGTTGCTGGTCCTTTGCAGTTCTAGGCGATCCACTCTCCCAAGCTTTGTCTTCTCTCTTTGAGAAAGGTCTAGTTTATTGTTAATTGCCTGACGTGCTCCTACCAGGGAATGTTGATAGGGTTGCCCAGGAATTTCTTGACAGCAAGAGTGTTCCTCCTCTAGGGCACTGACTCTTCAATCCCTGTTTCCGACCCTTGTGTCACATCTTGCGGCTGTGGGAGGGAGATAAATAAATTACATGTTTGCCATCTTTAATTTGAAAGATTTCTTGTTGATCACACTAGAAAAAGGAAAACTGACCCGAAACAGAATACAGGATAACGTGAATAGATTCACAGTTTATTAAGTCTCCGGAAAGTCAAGTTTTAAATACCCCAATGGGGAAGTTGTCAGTGGACTTAAACCAGCTGCTTGTGGACAGATGTTCGACACGGACAAAATCCCCAACTAAAAAGGTTGAGCTCACTGGAAAATGAAAATCGTTTGACTTATGACGTCAGTGTACCTCATATTATTCAACACGGAGTGTCCGTAAAATCTGGATATGTAGGTTCAAAAAGAAATCAGTTGGGATTTATGTTGTTTCTCATCTCAGCAAGATGTGACACAAGGCTAGAAGGTGAGTAAAATCAGCTTGCCCAATGTAGTACTCTAGTCAAGTAACAAAAATGGTTGAGAATTCCCCATCTACAGCAGTAGCTACTTCCCTTCCATTGTAGACAGATGTGACACAAGGTCAAAAAGCGGAGATTGAAAACAAGTGTACTGGTATGAATTGTCAAACAGAACTTGACCACCCAAGGATGAACCAAGCCATCAGCAATAAATGATCACCCCTTCCAAAGGAAGAGGTAATGCTTGGGAAGGTGCATCTCTTAGGACCAAGCTGAACTATACTCTATTCTTACAAAGTTTGGAAAATTCAAGTCAGCTCCTAGGTTGACAGAGTGATATCAAGGCAAACCAATGAAAACTTGCGAATATCCAATAATCCAGAGCAAGAAAAAAAACTCAATTTTATAGGTATATAGATCGATAATAAATTCCCAACAAATAAAGCGGATATCATAACCAGAAATCATAATCAAAACCTTGAGATGTTAAGACGTTTTCTATGGACTGAACTATTTAGATTTCAGGTACATAAGCAGAATACGAACCATGCTGAAATAATAATGTTATAATTTAGAAATCCATTCTTAACATGAGGAGAGAAGAACGGTTTTTTTATTAAGCATATTGTACTTTCACTTAACAATTTAAGAAACAAAAGATGTTGTGAAATTTGAATTTAACTTGAAAATTACATCTAAAAAAAATACCATGATCCATATTCTGCATAAATGCCAGAGTTTCTTATAAATAGAGCTTAAAACATTACCTTAAGAAAATAATTAAAGCTTTGGTATGACATCATAGATTTATAATTTGCATCTTGTAAACATACCAAAGAATAGTTTTTAAATAAATAATTTGTATAAATCTAATTTATAAAACTCATTGTGTGTGTCTGTCTGTTTCCATTTTTTTCAAAGTGCATCTCCTCCGAGACACAAGATTGCAGAACAGTGCAAGAGGGGTCAAATGATTTCATTTTTTGTGAACTGTTATTTTCTGTGTTTTTAGCCGAAAAGAATAGCTGTTAGAGGGTAAAAATTGCAAAATATTTGGAACTTGGCAGGCATAAGTCGACTTAAACTGCTCTTGTAATTATATACATTTATACGTTAAAGTCAGTTCATTTTTAACCATTTCTTATCCATCTGACGATAGCTCAAACATTAACGACTAAGGTTGGAGTGCTATATGTTTTGGTTTCAATTCTAGCTGATGGCACCTAAGTCATTATTTTTATTTATTTTTGAAATCACTATTATATATTGGGTACAATATAATAATCAATAGAGAATTGACTCTGTAATAATAAATATGGAATCTGCATAAATTAAAATATCATATTTAAGCATATTTTATGACCGGGTAATTCTAGGTATTCAGCTAGTATATATGTAATTCTAAAAATCTGTCATATTATGAGTGCATCTACCAGCCTAACAAAAATATGTGACCGGAGGGAGAATATATTTATTAGTCTCTCATATAAAAGGCAATTGTTTGTTTGCATGTGTGTCCATCTAAAAGTAAAAGACTACATAAGGCACATGCACAAAGCTTTTTTTTTTCCTTCTTTTTTTTTTTACATGGGGGTCACCACTTATCAAGGCCCGGAGGCCACTCAGGGATAAGGGTTATTGCGTGTACAGTAATCAATGAGATAGTATTGTAGTAATCATTAGTATTGGGGGGTTTGATAGAGTATCTTACTTAAGGGGGCGGTTTGTCAGGAGTTTGTTTATGTTGGACTCGAAGACGTTCAAGTTGTAGTCAGGTGAGAAACAGGCAAGCGGCAGAAAGTTCCACTGGCGTGCAGTTCTAAGAAAGAAGCTTTGCTCATGAAATCTACGTTTAGATATAGGCACAGATAGAGAGTGGGGATAGTTATTGACAGGTGTTTCTCGTGAAAGATTGGTGAGGGGGGGGCGAGAGATTGGAGCTCAGACGAGCACTTGCCATGGAAATAACGATAAAATAAAGACAGGCTCGCAACGTCTCTTCTGTGAGAAAGAGGTTGCAGGGAAGAGAAAAGGGCATCCCCCACTAAACCACAAAGTCTATTTTGTACTCTGTCAAGGCAGGATAGGTTGTTTTTAGCAGCTCCTGCCCAGATGTGGCAGCAGTACTCCATCCTTGGATGTACTTGGCTTTTATACAGATAGAGAATTGCATCAGTAGTGAGATATCTCCTGGAGCGGTAGAAGGATCCCACCATTTTCCCAGCGTCCCTGGCAACAGATTTGATGTACGTGTTCCATTTCAGATCAGGAGTAAAGGTCAAACCCAGAAGCTTGTCAAAACATGGAGCCTCCCCAAGACGAGAGCCATCCATTTCAATTGATGCCAGATGGGGATCAGAGTGTTGATGCATTCTTTTCTAGCATCGGACAAACGGTCAACATATTTTTTTATTCCTTAAACTATGATGAGGATCGCCATTATTTTTGTCAAAATTGGAAATATTTTCAAATTTTCACCATTACAGAATTTGCGTTTCTTTCGCCTGAATTATTTTAAAGAAGAATCTCTTAAGGATTTCGCTTTTATTTTGATATAACCATAACTACAATGGGAATCTCCGTTATTTTCGTACAAATTGGAAATATTTTCAAATTTTCATCAGCTATGGGCAAATAGCTCAACTGCCTTATTGATGCCTACGGAAAGGAAAAGGCTATGGGAATAAACCTTGACAAAAATCTGGTTTGAGTCCTGATAGGCCGATGGTGAGGCACTGCAACACCTTTCCTGCAGCTGCGCTGGCTCCAACCGTATTCACATGCCTTTCTGTTGGACTTTGTCTGCATGCAATACCGATAACTGGGAAGACCTAGATTCCTTATCATCCGCCCAGGTCTGCATCTGAAGAAGCAACTCCAGCTTCAACTGTATGGTCATAGCAGATATTGCAGTGCACCAGACTAGATGCAGAACACTATTGTCTTACAAGATAAAATGCTGCGATCATCATTAGCATCAGTGCGATTTAAAAAAAAAAATTTATTATGTAGTCATTCCTAAACAATCTTTCCAAGTTGCTCGCAAAAAGTGATACCCTGATCAACCATGTCTCTGACAGTATAGATGCAACATCTGCGCCCATCCTTACAAAACTGTTTAAACGTTGTCTTAAGGAGAATTGCTTCCCGTCACCCTGGAAAATCTCATCAGTATGCCCTGTATTTAAGAATTCAGGTGATCGGTCATCTCCCTCACAGTACAGGCCAATAAGTCTCCTGTGCGTCATGAGTAAGTTGCTGGAATCTGTGTTAAATACAGAAGTAATCAACCATCTTAGCAAAAATAACCTTCTTAGTGACACGCAATAAGGTTTCCATTCTGCTAGATCTACAGCAGATGTGCTTACAGTTATATCTCATAGGATTAGCGAATCTCTCAACGGAGGCTACCTTTCTAGGGCAATTGCTCTTGACATATCAAAGGCCTTTGATAGAGTATGGCATAAAGGTTTACTTCACAAAAATTTCCAGCTATAGTATAGCTGGAAATGTCTTCTCAATTATTAAATCATTTCTCTCAGATAGGTTCATAAGAGTAGTGGTTGATGGGCAGAAATCAGAAGCTCTTAGTATTAATGCTGGAGTCCCTCAGGGGTTCATCCTCGGCCCTACTCTCTTCCTGATCTATATTAATGATCTTCCAAATCACATCCTTACATCATTCATAGACATCTATGCTGATGACACTACTATCTATAGTAGCACATTTAAGACAGTAAATGACCAAGTTCTCTCTGATTCTCTTTCCTCTGATCTTGAGCATGTGGTACAATGGGGAAAGAGGTGGCTTGTTACTTTTAATGCATCTAAAACCAAGCTTTTATCTTTACATCATCAACGCTCTGCCCCATCTGGCATCAATTGAAATGAATCGCTCTCGTCTTGAGGAGGCCTCATGTTTTGACAAGCTTCTGGGCTTGACCTTTACTCCTGATCTGAAATGGAACATATACATAAAATCTGTTGCCAAGGCCGCTGGAAAAATGGTGGAATCCTATCGATCCAGTAGATATCTCACTGCTGATGCAATTCTCTATCTATATAAGAGCCAGGTACGTCCAAGGATGGAGTACTGTTGCCACATCTGGGCAGGAGCTGCTAGAAAGGACTTATCCTGCCTTGAAAGAGTTCAAAATAGACTTCGTAGCATGTGGGGGATGTCCTTTTCTCTTCCCTGCAACCTCTTTCACACAGAAGAGATGTTGCGAGTTTGTCTCTGCTTTATCGTTATCGTTATTTTCATGGCAGGTGTTCGGCTGAGCTCCATTCACAAGAAACACCCGTCTAGCAGAAAACACTATCACTAGTTTCCCCCACTCTTTATCTGTGCCTAAACCTAAGCGTAGATTCCATGAGCAAAGCTTCTTTCTTAGAACTGCACGACTATGGAATTGTCTTCCGTTTTTCTGCTTTCCAGCTGACTACAATATGGTTGTCTTCAAGTCTAACGTAAACGAGTTTTTGATGAGCTGTTCCATATAAGTTAACAAATTTATGGAATCTCCATTACTAACGGTTACTATATTGTCCAATTTCTACTGTATACTCTTTAACCCTTATCCTCGAGTGGCCTCTTGGCCTTGATAAGTGGTGATGCCTATGTAAAAAAAAAAAAAAAAACCCCACTCTTTGGATACTAGCGTCCATGTACATATATTTGATTTTTATGTCCACTGGAGTAATTGCCTTGGTTTCTCAACCTATACAGACGCAGCTGGTAGTAGAAAGATATCTCATTACACGGAATGTCACGTTCTCCACCAGCTTCACTTCTTGATCTATACCTGACGATTGTGTTACAAATGCTGATAGCCAACTCGGAAATACTAATCACCTTGTGATATGCATGGATATCATACTTAACTTTTAACCCCAAGCTGAGAAGTCTTGCTCAAAATGACAAGATACTTTGAAAAGTCTGACTGAGAAGCCATCAGAGATGCACCATGGAGTTTTTTTCTCTTTTCTCTTCCTGCTGAATGGTGTGCATATCGGTTAACTAAATGATTCAAAGCAGCCATTGAAAAACATGTTCACACAGGGAAGTTATATAGCAAATCCTTTCTCCCCATTTGTTTACTTAAACCTGTGCAGCTGCCATTGCACAAAAGCAGCATTTCAAGTATAAAAAGGCAAAAGTTCGCAGATGGCAGCCAAAATAATGCATACTGAAGTGACCAGAAAATGCATCAAGTTGCAAAAATTAGGAATTCGCAATTTCTCGAAAAGTTATAATAGTGTAGTGAATAAAAGGCAACCAACACTTCCACCACGATCCAACAATCATGAGGTTGCTTGCACAGCAACCGATAAATATGAACTACTTGCTTGGCAGTTCATCTTCCAGTCCACATTAGACTCCACAAACAATTCTCTCCCAAATTTCTCTTGGCGGAAAAAAGCTACACTCAATGATCTGAAAATCACCCCTTCTCATGTTTGTGATATAAAAAAGTTAGACACCTTCAAGTCATGTGGGCTCGATCTCATTTTTTTTTTTTTTTAACAAGGGAGTCACCACATATCAAGGCCTGAAAGCCACTCGAGGATAAGGGTTAATGAATCTAAGGTGGTAGTGTAGTAATTGTTAATGGTGTAAGTTGGGTAGAATTTGATTATTCAAGGGAACGGCTCAACAAGAACTTGTTTACATTGAACTTGAAAGGCTACAAAAACTGCTATACTAATAAAGAAATGCTCCACTAAGCTTTCCCCTGTTCTCTCCATACACCTTGCTGAATATAATCTTGTGGGCAAAACCCAGCTTCCCAATAAGGGTCACTCTGGATAGGAACAAACATAATCTCAGTCATGAAAGATTTCTCCTCCACCGACCGAGGACAGAAAAGGTAAAGTGTAACATCAAAACAGATACTACACTGTGATCTTGTTCCAAAGGCCAAAAAATATTAGTTTTTAATGTTTCTTTAATTGCTTGTTCCCTAAATTGATAATTCAGTTTTATCAGTATTAAATTGTATATTGCTTTAAAAGTACGTAATTTTACAAAGATAACATTTATATTTTATATTGAATAAAGTTCAGTTTCAGTATTAATCGAACTGTGTTCCTTTTTCTTTTTAAAAATGTTTTATTATTCTTTCTCAAATGGCCCTCATATAGTACAGAAAGTCTGACAAATCTTACCTAAATTGCTTACAGACTTTTCAGTTAACAGGCCTTCTTCCTCTCGGTGGCCATGTCTCTACTGTGTAGGGGTGGGATTTAGCTGCTTGTCAGTTTTGTCGAGAGTACAAGTAATTGTAGTTCATAAGAGCATTCACCATTAAAATACTTGTAGAACAGGCAGAGGGATACAACATCTCGCTGATAGAACATAGGTTGAAGCTTAGATGACAGTTCAGAACCTATCAGGTTGGCGACTCTCTTTTGAACCTTATCCAGGAGTGAGAGATTAGTAGCAGATGCACCAACCCAAATGTGACAACATTACTCCATACATTGGCGAATGGTGGCTTTATAAAGGTACAGGATACTTTCAGGAATAAGTAGCTTTCTAGCATGGTAGAGAGAGCCCACCTTCTTCGCAGCAGTCTTGGCAATGTCTTTGACAATGTCTAGCATTTAAGGAGACAGCTCAACAAGAACTTGTTTACAATGTCTAGCATGAAGGTCTCCTCATGAAAATTAAATCATATAATGTTACTGGACAAGTACTTAACATAATCAGATTCTTCTTAGACAAGAGAAAAATTCAGGTTGTGCTTGATGGCTGTACATTCAAGCAGCATGATATTAATGTGCATGTGCCTCCTAGGTTGATCCTAGAAGGCACATTATTTCTAATATTCATAAACGACTTTCCGAAAAAAAAAAAAAAAAAATTGTGCTTGAGATGAGTATATTTGATGATGACACTATGCTCTTTGATAGACATGAAAGAAAAACGAATGTACACATATCCAAGTTAATGGCAGAAATCCTAGAAAACGATCTTTAATCTGTAGTGGAATAAGGCCGAAAATGGATGGCAATATTTAGCACTAATAAGACCAAGCTTCTTTCCTTTACAACTACAAAAAAAAAAAAAAAAAAAAGACTCCTCAACCACTGATTATCATAACTAATAACACTACCTGAAAACTCTTCGGCTTAACATTCGCAGCCAATATAAATTGGAACAAATATGTTGACATTGACAAGACTTGTAAAAAAAAAAAAAAAAAAAAAAAAAAAAAAGGTGGGCTCCCTTTATCATGTTAAAAACTACTTACACCTGACAGTATCCTGTATTCCTACAAAACCACCATTTGCCCATGTATGGAGTATTTTTGCCACATTTAGGCTGGTGAATCTAACCCCCCCCCACCAACTTCCAAAGCTTCTACACCAATCCGAACTATCAAGCACGCTCAGACCCATCTCATCACTCCAATATCGCATCAGTTTGTTTTACAAGTAATTTAATGAAATTTGCTCTGACAAACTTGTAGCACTTGTGCCCTCTCGCTGTAACTACCACAGACTAATCGTAAAATCACACTCTTTCACTATAGAGATCTGTAGATGACGGAAAATCTTCTACTGTAATATTTTCTTCCTTCAAACTGCTAGACTTTGGAAGCCCCTCCTTGTTTCCTGCTTCCCTAACATGTTGAAATTTAAATATAATGCTAACAAATATCTCACTTCTGCACTTGTTGACATGGTCCCAAATCATAGCCTTTTATGTCCAAGTCACAATATGCGTTGTTTGGAGTGAATAAGAGTAAAAAAATAAATAAAAAATCATGAGGTGATTGCCCACACAGCAAGAGTACTGCAGCTGCTCTTTATTGATGTTTAAAAAAAAAAAAAAAAAAAGTTGGCAACATGAAACAACCAATGTGTGAATCCACCATTTTTAACTGAGGCTTTTGTAAATTTTTTCAGTTTTTTAAATTTCTGTTTTCGATCAATAATCGATAAATTGCCTTCTTAAAATTAAAAACTGTCTTAATTCTTTTATTGACAACTTTTTACTGAAGCTCAGCCTTGCCAATCCATTAAGGATTTAGTGAATCAGAAGAAGCTCTTTCAGCTGTCTCAAGTTGAGTGCCACTGTAAGGAAACGCAACACTTACTTGACTAGCACGTGTGCATGATTCAAAGGGTCGATCGTGGAATGAAATGAAAGAGAAAGAAAGGAGAAACTAACATGGCGTGATTGAATGTTTATGCAAATGAAACTGGTCTATAAAAGCGGACGTGAAGCGAACATGAGGTGAGTTGAGAGAAGGCGTGTTACTTACGCAGACGTGTGGAAATCAGCTGAAAAGATTGTTGCGTTTCGAAGTCGGAAGTTTTGACAACAGTGTCGAATTTAACCGAGAAATTGGTGATTTGAAGTGCAGAATAAATAACAATTGAATTATTTAATTATAAGCTATTTCGGCCCTTGATAAGCAGTTAACAGGAAAAGAAAAATATGGACAGATTCGACTTTCACTTTATATCCGAGTTTGATGGATCTACCACTGGACCGTCTGTCGTTGAATCGGTTGAGAAGGCTGTGAAAATCTGCAAACCATGCAAAATTAAAGAACCAGCCACAGACATCCCATTGAAGTTAACCGGAAGGGCCTATGCAGTTTACCAGAAACTCAGGGATGAACCAAACTGGGGTGAAATCAAGCAGAGCCTGTATACAGCGCTTGGTACGGATCCGTTTGTTGCATAGCAACAGTTCATGAACTGGCAACTTCACCCCAACAAAACGGTTGACGTGCATCTAGCTGATTTACAGATGTTATCTGTACCGTTTAGTGGAGTCAATGACAAGATATTAAGTTGTACCTTTTTAGTAGGCTTACCTGAGAATATCAGTAAACTGTTGTGGCATCATCACAAATTGATGACTTGATAACAGACGAGTTATTGGCCCGAGCTCGAAACATCTGTAAAGGACAGAAACCAATTGCAGCAGCAGCTAGTATTCGACATGCAGCATTTGAACCGCATGGAGACAATATGGATTCTCTTCCAGGTAGCAATAAGCGTGAGAACCTGGTATGCTATAAATGTGGGGAGGCCAATCATTTTGCTAAGGAGTGCCGGAGTCAAAGTGATATGAAGGCCGTGTATCCACGAGCACAGAGAACAGTACAATGCTATCGTTGCAATAAGTTTGTAAGTTTGGGCACACATCTCGCAACTGTTCGGGAAACAAAGTTGGGGCAAGATACTATCACCACCCTTGCCGCCTGCCAACCAATAAACACAGGATTTCATGTCGTTGGCGTTAAAATTGACGATGTGCAGTGTTCGGCACTCGTAGACATGGGGTGTACCCCGGTCTATAATCAGTGCACATCACTGTCAGATGTGGCCGAAGCAACTAATCAGCATTATGACCATCAATGGCTTATCCCGAGCATGTTGTGGTGTAGGGACTGTCATGATCTGTATTGAGAAGGGTGACACAGGCGAAGTTGACGCTCTGGTTATGCAAGAAAAAACCCTTGCGCTATGGCATGTTGATTGGAATTGATGCAATACAAGCACTAGGAGGCGTCATGCTAGCTATTATTATTATTGTTGTCATCATTATTTTATTATTATTATTATTCAGGAGAAATGAGAGGAAAATTTAATTTATTTTGGGTTGGCTGTAAATAAAAGAAGACCAATTTTTAATAAATAAATGCTTGTGAAGTAGAAGCTTTTTCTCATACCTGAGTATACCAATGAAATCCTAGTTAAGGAATAAAAAGTTTCATTTAAATTAAATAAAATTAAGACAGATTATTAACACACATGTACTACCAGTAGTACTCTATGGTCTGGAGTGTATCATGTCAAGAGTCAAAACGCTGATAAAAATTCAAAATAACATTAGAATAATTTTTTTAAATTAATAAATCATATTAGAATAATCTTAGTAAAAAAAAAAAAACAACAAAAAACTTGTGAACAGATCCTTTCTAGATTTCTTTACAAAAATGAGATAAATTAACTAATGTCAGCAAAATGGTTCCTGTAGTTGGCAAATGAGCCAAACAATGGATAAAGTAGAGGATAAAGTTCCAGCTTCTGATTTCAACAATAACTGAAGAGTGCATTTTTTCAACCAGTGTGACAACTCAGGGAGAAGTTGTCTCCCCTTAGAAGAGGCGTATTTTTCCAAATACGGTTATTTGGATTTTTTTGATACAAGGACATATAATAACAGTTGCTGAGTAGCACCAGCAATCAATGGTGTTGATTAGGGTGGAGTCTAGTAAAACTTAAAAAAATATATAAAACGGTGAAATAGTATTGAGGGATCTAACCACTGCCCTCCCCAGCTTTAAAAAAAATTGTTTGCAAACTAGTTGTCCTGAATGCGACTTGAAAACTGACACACACAAAAACAAAAAAGATAAAATACAAATTACACAAAAGATAATTGCATGCTTTTATTGTTGCTTCATCATATACAATGAAAAGAAACATTTTCTTTTAAATTTTCATTTTTTTTTTTTTTCATTCATATTGATAAGAGTTTATATGATACAGCTATTAAATCTATATTTTAGCTGTTAAAACTTCTAAATATTCCCTGGATCAGTTTTTGCTTGTATTGAATTTTTTTTTTTTTTTTTTTTTTAATATAAATTACAGATTCGATCGTCTCCAGCATTTTTTTTAATTTCTTTTTTATAATCTTTTAAAATTATTTTTTAAGTCTGGAGGCTTGCAGCGGTTATCTGGCCCCAGTAAGAGGCTATATTCCAAGCCTTGTGAACCCTGAGTAACTGAGACCAGATCGAAGGAGTGTATGCCTTACAAGTGTGTATGTATTTGCGTGTATTAGTGTGCATGTGTATTTGTGGCAGCCATTTGCATTTTTAGATTCTTTTGCAATGTGAAATTTGATTGGTTAACTCAGAAGTTTTGTCATACATTTTTCGAAATTTTATTGGTTTAATACATATTTTGTTTTTGAAATACGATAAACATATCTGTCAATAAACTACTTGACAGTCAAATACAATGTACTCTAATCGATAAACATGCTAGGAGTATGGAAGATTTCATTTTTTTTTTCTTTTTACAATTTGGGAGATGGAATACAAAATTTACTATGAAACAGTTTTGTGAGTTTGAATGCATACGCAGATGCTGCGTATATGTTGCATGCATATGTTTGTGCATTTTACGCTGAAGAAGCCGATAATACAGCGATACAAAAATTTAGAATGATATATGGCATCAAGGATTTTGCTGATTCATGGCTTTAACTTGCACATTTTCGGATCTCTCAATTTTTTTATGTGTTTCAATTTGCATGATGAAAAACAAAACAAAAAACAAAGAATGAAAAAAGTTATTTTACAGATCTGATCAATTCTTATGGGAATCAAATTCCAGAGCAAAAGTGAAGTTCAATGTTCAAACTTTTAAATAGTTATTTCAAAATTTGTAATAGATTTGCTATAAATATAATGACAGATCAAAGTTATGTCACACTGATTTACTGTCAGTTTCGAAGCAGATAAAAGTTAACAGGTGTTTCTAGGAAAAAAAAAAAAAAAAAAATCAAAACATACTTGGATATTTTTTTCTGAATATCTGAAGGATTCAAATCTTGTTTAAAGTAGATCAATTCCCAAATCGCCATTATAACTTTTTTGTGTAATGTTTTGAAGACTTCTGTGATTTTTTTGTTGTTGTTGTTTTTGTGGACACTTGAAAAAGCTTTTGTATGGAATATTATTTTGATGGTGTACTGTCTCCATTTGATAACAATGCTCTGATAATGGTAGAGTTCCTATTTATAATCCCTCCCCATGGGACAGAGTTAGACACCAGGGTCGTTTTTTAACGTGGAGAAAAGGAACAAAAATTAAAAATTGTCTCAGTTGTGAAGTACTTCTCCTTCACTGACAGAGAACAAGAAATTGAAGTGTAGCATCTGAAGAACAGATACTACACTGCGATCTCGGCCCAAAAGCCAGGTAAGCTGATGATGGTAGAGTTTTGTTTACTATTTGAGTTTGTTTGAAACTATATTTTGATTATTCTTGAAAAATGTGTAAACTTTTCACTGCTGTGAAACTGACAATAAACTACATAATACATAGTATTACATAACTTCGAACTGTCAGTTTTATACACAAACATATTAGATTCCCATATCTCATAAAATACATTTTGTAGATGTTCAGTTATCAGTGATGGATGCAAATTTGGATTCTAAATCATCAAACCTACTTCACCATCAATCCAAGCAATCTAATATATAAAAGGTTGTATGTCTGTCTGTCCCCATACTTTCAAACTATCCCTTCCAAAATTAAAAGTCGCAGTGCTAGGGGCCTCAAATGATTGGATTTCTTATGGACTATACTTTTATGGGCATTTAGCCAGTTAAAATAATTTTTAAGGGGTCTAAAATGGGTCAAAATTGAAAAAGAAAATCGTTATACATTTCTTACATTCATCTGAATTTATTTTTAATCAGTTCAAATGCATGTCACGTTGGTACAGTGGTAACGTCATCAGCTTTGAATGCTACAGTTTTGCTTTCGGTTTAAATTCTAGCTGATGGCGCCTGAATACTTTTTTTTTTTTTTACTTTTGAAATCATAACTCTATAATAATATATATGAAATCTGGACAAATTAAAATATATTTAAGCATATTTTATGACCCCCCCCCAGTAATAAAGTTAATATGGACCATTGGAAACATAACTACAGTTCCAAGTCTCATCAGACATCATAATTATCAGACATCTCATATTGACAATACTTTTAATTTCAATATGACCTGGCTCTTAATCACTTTTACTCTGGAGGTGACAGTGGTCAAGTGGTTAATCATACGGACTGACAACTTGAGTGTTCAAGTTCATATCCAGGTAGTTCCATCAAAATCAACTTCTGTTAAGATGCTGGTAACCTTTCTGTGGTCCCTTCTTTAAGTACCCAATGACTTTCTAGAAAGAACTCCGATTAAAAACATATCAGGGAAACCAATGCCAACAATCTTTAGATTCATACAATATGATGATGATAATCATCATCATCATATGACCAAGGATTAAGTCAACAGTTTTTTAGGTTAGCTATACTCAATTTATTTACATAATTTTTAAAGTTTTCCGTTATTAATAGTGCTCAATACATTAGTAGAGCTTTATCATTATAAAAAATTATAAATGGTTACACAAATGCAATCATATTAGGTAAAATGTCATCTACGATTCAAATGTGATCGCATTTGTACTGCCATTCAACATATTTTATTATACATATCTTAATACTCATAGCAAGAGAGAATGGGAAAGCCTACTAGATACAGAGCTCCTGTATCTTCGGTCTCTCTGTAAAGGAGCTTATTAGTGTATCTCAGAATGTCCCTACAAAGGGACATGGGTTGATATATAAACATGAGGATGCTTCTCTCAGGAAGTAAACTCCAACCAAATGTTCCCAAAAAACCTATATGAACAAGAAAATTATAAAAAGTAAACACTGGCAGGACGACGCCCAGGATAAAAAGGTCCCCTCGTCATGGCTATGCACTGGGCCATATGTGGAAAATAACAGTGCAACTTTTCCCAGTGATACTACTACAAGTAGCAACACTACGCTGGTGAATCTACCAGACCAGGCAAATTCTGATCCTGGACTCTGGCAAAACCAAGCAAAGACCACAAGAATCCATACAGCCAGACATTGTAATATGGAACAAGTCCGAAAGAACTGCATTCATTATTGATGTCAACATTTCAAATGACTTTGGCTTTAATAGAATTGAATGGGAAAAGATAAAATATCAGAACCTTAAGAATGATCTAAAGATGACATGGTCTCTGATAGAAATAAACATTAATCTGATTGTGATAGGAGCAACTCACCTAATGAAAGAAAATCTTATGAAATATTTGGAAGCAATCCGTGGAAGACCAAGCTGTAACAAAATACAGATAGCAGCCAGAAAGGGAACAGCGTCTATTCTTAAAAGAGAATTCAGATAAAAATTCAACTCAAGTGTTAGCCCTTTGATCTGTTAAAACTAACTAAATAATAATAATAATAATAATAAACAAAGATTTCTCTGTTGATTTGTGGGCTTATATGTAGGAAAAATAGGAATCAACCTTTCTTTTCTGTTTACCACAGATAAAATAGTAGGGTAGACTCAACTCATGACTTGGTAAAGATATTAGTCGAGATGAGCACTCATCCGTGATCAACCAGTCAAACTGTTTACTCCAAGCTGATGCTTTACATTTGATAAGGTTCAAAGTTGCAACAGAAGGAGGAGTCGCTTCTTAGTTGCTATTATTGCGAGGTTCATTCTAATCCAGCATGGTAATGCCTATCAGGGTTCCATTTATAAATCAAATAAATCTAGCATTTACAGGCTATTTGTTTAGAAATCATATGCCTACAAACAAATCTATAAATATTTCAGGATATTAAGAACTGACCAAATTTGGTATTAAATTGATTCCACAAATTGTCGATATGCCGCCAAAAAAAAAAAAAAAAAATATCTGAAGATGAATTACTTAATTTGGTTTTCGAATATTTGATTTGAACAAAAGAATTTTTTTCATTTGGTTTTTAAATTAAAAGAGGATATTATACGAAACAAATCTGTTTTTTGTTTTTGCTATTTTTCCATCTCACTTCAAAGAGCATTTTGGTAACCATATAAAAAGAATACAAGAATTCAAAATAAATCTCTTAAATAAAAGAAATCCTTTTGGGGGTTGATTTATAATATTTTATCAAAAAAAAAGTTCGTTCCCTTTAAATATGAAGGTCTTGCAAGGATGAGAAAAATGTATATATCAGTGATGATGAGCCCCACCCCACCCCCTCTGACCACTGTAATCTAGTTAAAATGAGGAAAAAGAGTCTACGTAAAATATATATTTCTTTTGTTATAGGATTTACTAAATCAAAATAAAAAATACAATTCATTTGATTAAGTTCCCTTAACAATAGATTTTTAATATTTATTTGCAGCAAAATGAAAATCCAACTTTCCCATTACATAAATATAATCAACAAAGAGTTGTCCCCCTTTCAATAATGCCAGGATTTTTTTTTTTACAGAAAAAAAAAAAAAAAAAAAAAAAAAAAAAATTCAGTTTCCACCACTGCCATGAACGAGATTTCGATAACAGCAATGATCAATCTTGACATCATCTTTATTTTAATATTGAAAACTAGTCAAAAGTTGTTTCCTCTAAAGCAGGGGAGTTTTGTTTTTATTTGTTGTTATGGCCAGCATCAGTTTCAGCCTCTAAGAGGCGAAAACTAATGCTGGCCATAACAACATTGAACTGGAGTTTGAACATATAAAAAAAAAAAAAAAAAAAAAAAAAAAAAAACGCACCACATTTCTTATATATTGGAAATACTGGTAGCCATTAGATTACCAAAATTAAGCTACATTGAGCCTGGTCAGAGTGACCATTTTGGAAAGTTGCCAATCTTTAATATTCTTGGATAAATATAAATACCCGCCCCGCCTCAGCTGTTTAAATGGAAGGATAGACTAGACATAAATTTTGGTAGGGGGACTAATTCTGAAGAAAGAAAACACTGAAATAACAGCAATAGTTTTCTGCTCATCTCAGCAGAAAAGATTGATCAACCCTTGTTTTACCATAAACTCTTCATTGTGTAGGCAGTCATTGTCTTCTGCAGTAAGAGGGTGTTGTGTTCTCTTCAGGTGCCGTTTTCTTGTAGTTGGTGATGTTCTTGGAATTTCAAACTAAACCCTTTATTAAATTCGCTAGAATACAATATCCACCTCCCACCATTCCTGGACAATGCAATGAGCGAACAATTGTATCTCTAAAATTTGATGAATGTTATTGTTGCCTTTTTTCTATCCGTGAAATTGCAAGGCCATGTCCAGCTTCTGATTTTAAAATTAACTGAAAACGGCATTTTTTTCTTTTTTTTTGAATTTTTTACAAATATGGAGAAGTTGTCTCCCTTTGAATAGTATTCTTATTAAAATAAAGTCAACTTTGAACTGATTGAAGTTTGGATTTTTTCATACGACATGGACAGGCAAGAAAATGTTTCCATGTTTTTTCATACAAGAATGAATCATAATTTATTTTCATTCAAACTTGAAATTATTTTTTATCTTCGGTTATAAAGGGTTCAAAATTACTTTTAAAAATGGCCAATGCTTAGTACCATTACATTTCTAAATTCAAAAGCACTTTCAAAGTTACAAATAAGACAATTAAATGTGATTTCTGCTTTTAATCAGTTTCATAATTCAACTAAATGAAAGCATCTATTTTCTTACACGAACATGTCTTAACAATGCAATTGTTCAAGAGTTGTCTCCCCTATATTAGATGAGAACTCTCCACATTAGGAGGGGGAAAAATCAACTTCATATTGACGCTAAAGTTCATTAAACAGGAAATGCTTCGTTTTTTATTTATTTTACTTCGTTCAAATATTAAAATGTTTAGAATTACCTTCCATGAGATTCAAATGATAATCATTCTTGCAGAAAAATATCAATTTCCAATTGTATATTGGTAATAGTAGAAATAAAATACTCAGATCAGTTTATTATTATTATTATTATTATTGGTCCCCCTATGTTATTGTTTTGCTTTTCTCAAAATTGGGTTAATAGTTTAGAAAAAAACATGGACGACACAAAAGCTAACTCGGCAAAACTTTTAAAGTAATTCTTGTTTATCACTCAGCGAATCAAAAGTGTTGTTTTTTGTTTTCTGCCAATATCTCGTTTCAATATCTTCAATAATTTGTGCTCCAAATCTACCAAATCTTAAGATCAATGGTTATTTACATGATTCAAATATCGATAAGTGGCTGGAAAACTTTGCTTCGTTTCCGTGGGTGACTGAAAAGTGCCCCCTCTACCGGGTAAACATTGCCCGTTTTCTAGAAGTACACTCAAAAGTTTTTTTTTCTCAAAAATCAAACTAGTTGTGATCACAGGAAAATCCAGCTTTTGTTTCCTCTGGAATGCAGAATATATCTTCCTCCCTTGCAATTTTGCATATATCTAAAAAATCTGCTCAAAATCAATAATGATCAATGTTTGTTCAATTCAAGAAGTGATCATAGGGGGAGACCACTGATGCGTTACTGTTTTTTCATTAAAATAAAAAAATAAAATAAAGAGTTATTTCCCCTTGCATTAGGCAAGAATTTTGGTTGTTTTTGTTCGACGAATTTGAAAATCCAAATTCAATTTCACCTTCCAGCTTGGATAGCATTGATCACAATAAAAGTAATATAAGTTTCGTTTTTTTGTTGTTAAAAAAAAAAAAAAAAAAAAAAAGAAGGATTTAATAAGGTTTTATTTAACTTTGAATTCTCATCTTTTATTTCTTATACTAATAACGCCACTTTTTCGTGTAAAGCTTTTGGTTACTTGATAGTTTTTTTTTTATATAAAGATTATATTTTTTTCATTATATATATATATATATATATATATATATATATATATTCATGCCTCGTTTTTCCTCAAACCTCGCTGAATCAAGTTTTACGTTCATAGACCATCATATCATAAAGTCATCAATCCACATCTAATAATTTTTGTAAAATGACTTCAAAACTCAATTTTCCAAAGCAATGCCAGGACACTGATGCTTCTAATATAGAGCAAGACTATCCACATTTTAGTTGTTATTTTCACATTTTCGCCAATGTAACTTTTGGACCTTCTTCAAAGGTGCATCTTTTTGAACTTGGGAGGTTATATGAAATTTCAAACAGAACCCTTTATTTAATTCATAGGCGTATATTGTTCTCATTCTGTCAGCCATGACCAGGTAAAAGTGTTGATTATTGCATTATGCTTAGTTATTACCACATGTAATGAGGACTGAACCTTCAATCGCCAGAAGACCGTCACTAATTGTTAATCAATGACTTTAAGCATTGCGCTACAAGTGCGTAATAGCAATAATTTGAATTCCTGAGTTTTTAAGACTCATATTACACATTGTATTGTATCATTCCGACATCATTTCCTTCCATGCAACATATGTCCTCAACTCTAACCAGGTTTCACTTCCATAGATCATCACACAATAAAAATTATCCTCATCTAAAATGTTCTGGAAGAAGACTTCAAAACAATTAGATAGATTTTAGCTTTCCATTTAATTTTTTCCATATTCCATTATGATCAAATGTATCCGTGGTAACATATCACCTCGGAAATATTGTCATGCGTTTGATCTAGTCATCAGTATTTCTCATGGAAGATCCAGTGATTTCTTTTGGTGAACAGAGTCCGTTGCAGTCTCTTGGTTGGACTCGAGTTCATTAAACATGAAAAAAACATTACGTGTTGAAACATGTTTTCATTAGATCACCAAAGTTAAGCAACTGAGCCTGATTAATATATAAATGGGTAACCATTTCGAAAATGCCAAGTACAGCAAGTTTGCAATCTCTAATATCCTTGGAAAAGTATGCATATATTTCCTCTGAATAGTAGGATAGACTGGACTCTCAAATCTTGGTAGGGCAACTAGTCTAGAAGTAAAACTCTGAAATAATAGACTGTATCTGCTTTTCCCAGCAAATCTTAAGCAATGATAGGTGAGAAAAATGCAGCAACTTACTGTGCAACTCTTGCTGCACTACAAACTCTTCACTGCGTAGACAATCCTTGCGGATTACAAAAGCCACAAGTAGTTGTTAACAGGCGTATACTCCTCGAGAGATTTCACGGGAACCAACATCGCTTTACTGTCCTCTTCATCTTTTTTCTCTTCGACTGCAGTTGATGAAGTTACCACCTCGGTGACTTCCGGTTTGATATCAATGTCAACTTCGCTTTTGACGAGATTGAGCTTTTTATTGAACGCCATGTTGGCGACGAGACCCTGTTTGTATTCCGGATGCGTCCGTCTGTGACGCCGCAACTTGTCCGTCTGGGCAAATTGCTTGCCGCAAATTTCGCAACGGAACGGCTTCTCCCCAGTATGGATCCTCCGATGGATGACGAGCGTGTCTCGGCGTGAGAACTTCTGAATGCAAAAGTCGCACTCGTACGGCTTTTCTCCTGTGTGCGACCGTGTATGCACGCGCAGGTAATCTTTCTGCGCGAATCGACGCATGCAGATCTCGCATTGGTACGGACGCTCCCCGGAGTGCGAGCGTAGGTGGCCGACAAGGGTGTTCCGCTGCGAGAATTGCTTTGTGCAGATCTGGCACTTGTAAGGTTTTTCCCCTGTGTGGACGCGGGTGTGAATGTGCAGCTTGTCGCGCTGCGCAAACCGCTTGAGGCAGATCGTGCACTCGAATGGTCTCTCCCCTGTGTGTGTTCGACGGTGCACCTGAAGCATGTCGCGTCGAGTGAACCTCTGCGGACAGAAGTCGCACTTAAACGGACGCTCGCCTGTGTGAGATCGCTTGTGGACGGTCAGATAGTCTCGGTGGGCAAATTGTTTGAGACAGATATCGCATGTGACAAGGTTCTTTCGGCGGGGCGGGTTCGGGTTCGAATTCGGATTCAGATTTGTATTCGAATTCAGATTTTCTGCTTTCTGCGGCTGTAATAATGGAGGTAGGATCTCGTCATTTTCAGTTTTCAACTCGACAAGCGGCTGCAGCTGCGTTTCAGTCCCGTCTGGATTTGGCGTCTGCAAAAGTGTGCCATCGTTGGTGTTGGGCCGTTTCTTGGTTATCATGTGGATCCGTTTTTTATGCTTCAAGAGTTTGCTTGCCTGTGCGAACTGCTTGGGGCAAAGGTCACACTGAAACGGCGTCTCTCCAGTGTGTATTCTACGGTGAATTTTGAGCGTGTCTTTCCGTGCAAACCTCTGGATGCAGAAATCGCATTGAAAAGGCTTTTCACCTGTATGTGTCCTTCGATGCATTTGTAAGACATACTTCTGAGCAAATTGCTTGCCGCAAAATTCACAGTGGTACCTGCTCTCAGGTACTCCTGCTCCTGTCGAGGGCATCACCGCTATGCCTGAGGGAGCAACGGAAGAAGTAGTCACAGAAGAGGAGGTAGTAGCAGCAGAGGAAGTTACTGAAGTTTCGGCAGCAAAAGCAACCTCGTCAGTTATTTGATCGTCAGGATTGTTGTGTGTCAATGGTGTAATGTGCAACATCGAGATTGGCTTATTGGAGACTTGGTCGCTGGATTCAGTCTTGTGGCTTTCTGAGGAATCCGGGTGCATTTTTACATGATGCAGGGCTTCCATATAGGTACAAGGTGAGGTTGTGACTGGCTTTTCAACAGATGTCTCTTCTGGTTGATGATGCTGTGAAGGTAACATGGCAGGTTGATGCTGGTAGCCTTCAGGTGATATTTGTCTCTTGTACTGAGGTGGTGGAGGTTGTTGCTGCTGCTGCTGATGATGATGATGATGAAGATGATGAGAATGTTGTGGGCTTGGTGAATGCATTGATTGTGATGTCTGTGGTGGTAGTGGTGGTGGTGGTGATTGAAGGGGTGCAGGAGACTGTGCTGGTGGTGGTGACTGAAGCGGCAGTGGGGATCGCAGAGGTCGAGGCGGTGGCGGTGGTGATTGAAGAGGTGATGAACTTTGTATGATGGATGGAGGCGGAGGCGATTGCATGGTGGGTGGAGGGGGCGGAGACTGTAGTGGTGATGGTGGTTGTTGCTGCTGCTGCTGCTGCATTGAGGGTTTCTCTATGTAGTTACTCTGAGTGTGATATCCCAGCGTGGTCGGGCTCTGAGACATATACGACTGATAGTGAAGCTGGCTTGGGGTTTTCTCCCGGTGGCTGGGCAAATACCGCTGCTTCTCAACCATGTTTACGACAGAAGAGGAACGCAGTTGTTCAGAGTTTGCTGACAACATGTCTCTCGCTTGCATTGTGTTGCCATTCGTAAAATTCTTATCCGTGATTCGAGGCATCTTCTGTATCGACATTGTCGTAGGAGATTGCAGATATTGTTTTCCCGATATAGAAAGGTTGTCATGAAGATGGTATACTTTGTCCATCGTTGCGTTTGGGAGCTTTTGAGGCTGCATCACAGTATTATGCGTATATAGATTAGCAGTTTGAGTATTCAGAATATTATTGGTATTACTGATGTTATTATTTGGGGTATTGTTACTGAGGTACGATTTGTCAGCCATGTTGGATGTCGTTTGTTTAAGATGAAGTTGTGATGAATGCATAAGTTGGCTCGGACTCGAGCAGTGGCTATACGATTTACCCGAGAGACTATTATGGAATGACTTGTTTACGGGGCTGTTTATCTTCTGCATCAGCAAGTTATGACTCTGCTGTAACAAGTGATGCTTATCTGTTATCATGTTATTACTGCCACCACTACCACTGCTACTGCTGCTGCTTGCAGGGCTATGCAAACCAAAAGACTTGTCAGACATGCTGGTCGGTAATTGTGGAGATTGGAGCCCTTGGTTCGGCGCATAATTTTTATGGCTGCTCGAATAAGATTTCTCAAGGGAACCGCCCATCTTGGGGCTCTGCAGAGAGTGGCCCTGCTGATGCAGAAATTGCTTCTCTGTTGACACGCCCCCATTCTCCATGAGATTCGGCGAAATCTTTGGCGTCTGCAATCCGGGAATGGATGGGCTGAACTCTTTACCGTAGGCCATCATCGCCGTGTGGAATGTTTTATCATGCATGGGTGTAGCAAGGTTTGGAAGCTGAAACCCAGGACGAGAACTGAAATCTGAATGAAATGATTTGTCTATGAGATGGGGTAAACCTTGCACTGGTAGACTGTGTCTCGACGGGTAATCTTTCACGCCATACATATCGCTGTGGATCAACTTATCACATATGTGACTGATTCGTTGGGTTTGTGGAAACTGTTTTCCATAATAGTCGCCTCCAGAACTTTCCATGATGACTTTTTTTTTTTTTTTAAAATTTATTCTATTTTTTTTTTTTTTTTTTTTTTAATTATTTTCTAAAAAAAAAAATTGGGGTCAAAACAGTTGACAGAGAAAATACTCTGCACAAGCATAGGATTTCTTTGGTGATCCAAGGATACTTATAAAGTTATTGAAAACAGATTTTTGGAGATTCTGGTGCATTTTTATTTTTTTTTTCATAAAGTAATTATGTTTTTATAGTATGGTTTTTAAGGAGAGTAGGTAGGTTAGGATATAAAATGTTTTTTTTTCTTTTGTATATTTTGTAAACATAAGTATATAATTGAGACGTGTATAGTAATAATAATATCTGTACAATAAAAAGAAATAGAATAGTTTCTTTTTCACGTTGTATAAAATAAATTTAGAAAATAAGATTTAAATGAAAAAATTTTAAGAAACATAAATGGTGTGTAAAGAGACTTCCTGAGATTCTGAGACTTTTTTTTGTTTTTGAGAAAAAGTCTTATAATCAATTTTTTAAAAGAGCATAGGTACGTTGAAATAAAAAAAAATATTCAAAGATTTTTTAACTAATGTCTATCTTGAAGATAATATTATAAAAATACACGTATACAATAAGATAATCTGTCAACACCTACTTGTAATCATGAACTTAGCCAGATGCAATTAAATAGATTGGTTAAAGTGATCCGATGTTGCTCAAGTTTTTTTTTGTTTTTCAAATATAATTTAGGGCATTAATAATTGTTTTAAACGTGTTCTTTTAATTTTAACATTAAATACACAAAGAATACTTTGGAAAAACTAAAAACATAAAAAATCTTGCTGAATTGAAATGGGTAAAGATAAGCTGACGATGTAGACACAAAAAAAAAAAAAAAACAGACAAGGGAAATAGTAACAGATTAATAATACACTTGCGAAAAATAATGCACTTGCTTGGAGGGTCGTAAAGATATGTTTAGATTTTTGAGAATGTGTGGGTGTATGCGTTTATATATACATAAGTGTGTACATGGACTAAGGAGGAGAAAGCCTACAATATATGCCCGAGAGAAATGCAATCACATTTTTGTATTTTCCAATTTCAAACAAATATTTTTGCATGGAAATTGACGAGTCGTTACAGTATCACACCCTTTGTCTCCTCTGGAAAAATGCTGAATTTTTTTTTTTAGATTTCAACATCAGATCTTTTACTGCGATATCAGAAATGTAATTTCTTCTGCTTTAGAATTCAAAGAATTGTCTTTTTTATTTTTTTTGCTAAATTTGAGTTTGATTCAGAAACTTAAGATTTCAGAATTTCATGAAATTGATATTATGTTCCCATGTTTAATTTTACACACAGGTAGAAAATTTTAGAATTACATTTTTTTTTAATAGCTACCATGTTGTGCTTCATAAGAATGGGTAATTTTTCTTTCTTTTTTTTTTTTTTGAGTTGTGAAGGTTTCAAGTAATTTGAAAGCCCTTCACCATTTCCTGGAAATTGTTGGTTGTTCCACCATCATGTAAGCTAACATAAACGTTCCTTGGCCATAAAACCATTTCCTTGTTAGAAAAATCTGGAAAAAAAAGAAGAGAAAATAAGATTTTCAAGTTTTTTCAAGGAAAAATAAAATCAAAGTAAAATATATATATATACATTACCAGGTTGTGATACTATTAGCATCCCCACCCCCGACCCAAGTGTTGGGAGAAAGAGAAAAAAATGTATGACAAAAGACAGGAGGAAATAAGTTTGTCCAGTGAACAAGGATATTATAAGAAATAGGGTTGGTGGAAAGACAAATAGAAAGTTGTTCACAAAGGAACACAAAAGGAAGCTAAGATGGGATTGTTAATCAAGGTGTAGTGATAATTGGGACAAAAACAAGGTCGATATATTTTAGTTTTATGAGTATCGATGAGTTTTGCAATAGTTCAACCAGTTGGGGACGGTTTGTAGAGTCTTGGGTTTGCGACAGTTGACGACAGTCTAGTTGAGAACAGTTGTGAGTTGGAGACAGTCTAACGCAAGCTGTGACTCAAAGCAGATGGGGAGAAATGAATTGATCAACTGACTACAAAGAGGTCTTGACAGACTTTTTCCAATGATGGTGTTACACACACACACACATACACACACTTGCACAGAGTGCAACCGACATCCACACAATTTGTTTTCTAGGTTTTCTTTGGAGTTATTTTATTTTATTTTTTATACTTGTGAACCCGTGCACACCCCCTAAGCAGCTGTGAATACGAGGGGCAACAACATGCCCAGAAAAGAAGCTGAAGGAGAAAAAGATGACAGAAACAATGTTGGGGTTGGCAACATTGGTGAGCGGAGAAGTGAGGGATCACCTGGCATTACAAGGGATCTAAGTGGCCAATGACAAAAAATCGAAACTCAAGATCAATTGCCTAACTTGGAGAGGGAGGTGGTGGTGGTGGTGGGTGGTGGTGGTGAGGAATCACCTTTTGTACTGATTTCCCCAATTTTGGTAGTCATGCACACTCTTCCCCAAATTTTCCAATATTTGCCCCCTTCCAAATTTCCTCCTATACTCCCACCAGCTTATCACAAATCATTTCAAGTATGGCAAAAATTAACTTTTCCAGTGAGAGGAGAAAGAGAAACAAGATCAAAGAAAGGAACAGAAAAAAAATTAGAAAGAGGCAAAGTCAAAGAGAGGAAGGAAGAAAAATAAAATCCACAGCAGAAATAATAATGAAAAATGAAGCGGAAACCTTGTTTTTTTTTTTCTGGAAAAAAAAAAAAAGAAAAAAAAAAAGTAGAATTCCACTTTTCCTCGCATTACTTGGGTTCTTTGGACTACTGCTCTCATCTTGAGCGTTATTTGCACAACATTTCCGTTGATGTAACTTCCATCTTTCTTCGGATATATCTTGTCGAACTCAGGGAATCTGCACAGAACTCCAAATGGAACCCTATATTTAATCCACAGGGGTAGCATACTTTCATTCTTTCAGCCATGACTGGCTAGAAGTCCTAAGTAATTCACAATTGCATTTTTAGATCACCCACACTGAGGATTGAAATTTTTAAATATGTAAACTTGGTCTTTCGAACATACAAAATGCATACCGCAACAGATTTTTATGCATATGCCTGACAAATTCTCACAAAAATGAAATGCGGAATATTCTGTGTAGCATAATTGCCATATATATATATGTATATATGTATATACTCCACCTTTTTTGGCAAATTTTTCCAAATCTCAGCGACTATTGATTAGAATTTAACAAATGAAGGCTCGTTGGAAAGGTAATGACCTGAATTGTGCAGTGAGCTATGTGACATTTGCCCTTAAGTCGTACATTGAAGGAATCATCCAGAGCCTATTTTTGGCACTTTTTTTACAGCTATAAAATATTTGAGTCATAGTCATTTGTTTTCCTAGTTTTGCATATGAATTACAAAATATCTGATATTTTCCCCAAACCTCTGGCCTTGATGGATGGGAGATTAAAACTTGCTATGGTTTCAAATAATCTTTCATAAAAGCAAGAGGAGACTTGATTCTAAATATTTCTCATGTTATATCTCCCCTCGGTGTTCATACATAAAGTAAATTTCACAATGTATAAGGATTATTTGATACTGGAGATATTCATAATCGTACCCTATTTACCAAAGAGGGGGATATAACATGAGAAATATTTGGAATCATGTCTCCTCTTGCTGTTATTTCAGATCATTTGAAACCAAGTTTTAGTCTCCCCTCCATCAAGGCCATCTTAACTCCATAAAATTACTTTTGGGGAAATAAATCTATACATATACTTTTAAGCCATTAGACCTAAAAATGTGAAATTTAGTAGCTATGACCTATTTCTACTTATGCAGATTACCGTAAAAGGGGTGAAGTTTATTCTTTTGCTTTGTTTTTTGTTTTTTTTACAGAAATCGCTCCAGGCAAAGCATGAAGCCACTTCATCTAAGGAGGTAAAACAAAAAAAAAATATTTCAAAGTTAAAAACTATTCCAACCCAGAAAAAAAGCAATTTTTCCCCCTTTTGCTAGAAACATCACTGATGGGATGTGAGGACTAAAAGGCAAAATAAAGAAAACAAGACTTATGAGATGGAAGTACATCTGAGATTCATTTTTTATCTCTCCTATTTCTATACAAGCCCCGGTCCTGGATATGACCTTAAACTATATCCGATGGTGAGGGCCCCAGCTTGCAGGCCTTAGGGAGTGTGGAGCCACCCTTTAATTGCCATTGCTCCAAGGTCCACTCTGACCCGGAGTGGTAGCACCTGTTAGGGTCCCAACTATGGGTTAAATAGAATACGACTTAAAAAACAAATATACTATATTAAAAAATCGTTCTTCAAAATCACCAGATTCGGCATTAAATAACCTGAAAAGAGTTGATATGCCGTAAAACAAACCAACCAACCAACCAACTATACAAGCCCCAAAAGAAGCATGAAATCTACACCCGAAAATGTTTTTAATCAGATTAAAACCATGCATAAATGACACATATTTTAACAAATTGCGACTCTATAATGGGAGGGGCTTAACTGCATAAAATTAAGACTTTTATAAGTTCAGTCATGTATGATGGATGCCCTATTTTCAACACCGCAGTATGTTTTTCATTAGTACGGTCCAAGTATTCCCAAGACGATGAAACAATCCAAAGACTGACGTTCTATACATACATTATATATATTTTAAAATTTACAAAAGATGAAAAAATATTGGTACTGTCAGTTTCAAATCTGATATAAGGGGACCAAAAATATTGAATTCTCTTCCTCTTTTATTTTGCGACCATAAATTGATCCTCTTATGTCAGATTTGAAACCGACGGTACTGATGACCTGAAATATTTTAAAATAAATATTTTACTCTTGTATTGAATTCTTCTTTATAATTGAGCATTTTCCGACAGACAGCACACAGTGTGTGTATATATATATATATATATATATATATATATATATATATATAAAATGAAAATTACAATTGAATTTACCAAAATGATCCAAGATTGTAAAATTAAAGTAAATTATAAATATTAAAGAATTAATATTTATAATATTTATAAAATTATCTCAGCCATATATATATATATAAATATATATATAACACCGGTATTAATCATGACACTTTGCACTATGGATTCCTGAAAGGATGAAACACTAGTGTCTGTAGGTATTTAATAATTATTATAGTAAATAATAATTATTATATATATATATAACTAGCAGGCCAACTGGCATTGCCTGATCATAAAATACATTTAAAATATTTGAATTTATGCATATATATGTGTATTTATTATTACTATAGAGTCAATTCTCTATTGATCATTATATTGTACTCAATATATAGCAGTGATTTTAAAAGTTTAAAAAAGAATAATATGACTTGAGTGCCGTCAGCTAGAATTGGAACTAAAGCAAACAGCTCTCTAACATTATTTGTTACCGTCTGAACTAAATTCATACGCATATAAAAACGTAAAAAAATAACATTGTTAAAGATTTAAATGTATATTTTTGCATGCATAGAAATGACACGTTTAGTCGATTTATGCTTGTCAAGTTCCCATTTTTTAAATTCTGACCACTTAGCAGCTATTTTTACCAGCTAAAAAACAAATCGAAATGATTCCACAGGTTCAAATCTTCTACATATTAAGTTTCAAGTCTACAGACCAAAAGTTAACAGAGAAGTTTGGTAGAGATCATTCCTTAGACGGAACACAGACAGACATGGTTACTGTCATACCATATATAAATTATAAAATATATACTGAGCACTGTTGAAGTAAATACTTAAAGTTTACGCATAAATTTATACTTTCGTATATTAATTTTATGTGAGTAAATGAAGTAGTTATGGCAGTTAAGCTACTCAGTAGTAGAGCATTAGATAACAGTTTCTGAGGACCCAATTTTGCATCTCCTTAAGTCTAGCCATGCTGATGAGATCTCTCCATGGATAATTCTATAAAAGTATATGCTTCCATATGGAGACATCACATTGATGAAGAGAACAATTATTCTCACCTAACATTTAGGTAAATGCTTTTCCTTATGAATATGTTCAATTACCACTATCACAAATAAAAATAAAATGACATTATATATATATATATATATATATATATATATATAGTAAAGTAAAATGTTGAAGATATATGGCAATTAAGCTGCACAATCTTACACGTTCTCCCCATATCTATATTACTAGCACAAATGTAACTTGTTGGGTCACCCATTGAGCTCGGGTCTGAATCAAGAAAATGTCAGTTTCAATGTAAGTTGAATATCTATATATAAATAAAACAGTAGATGTGTATGTGTGTAATTATTTAACGTATAAACCCTTAAACTACTGGTCACATGACACTGAAATTAACAGGAAATAGTAATCATACATTAAGGATGTTTTATAAGTAAAATCCTTGTTTGGATGGATAAACAACGTGCACAGATATATATACATATATATATGTATCAGTAAGTTGAAACGCAAAATGTTCATTGCAACTTTCCAACATATTTTTACTTCTTTCTGCACATGCTTTCTTCAATTAATTTCTTCCAGACGTTTAATATTAAATCTTTCTTATCTATCTCTCGATTGCTACATCAGTAAGAGACACGGCTGGAGAGCTATATGTTTTGGTTTTGATTCTAGCTGATAGCACCCAAATCATGTCTCTTTAAAAGCTTTTGAAATTATTAGTATATATTAGGTACAATATAATATTCGATAAAGAATTTGTTCTGTAATAATAAATATGAAATCTACATTAATTAAAATATATCTAAATGTGTTTTATGACCAGGCAACATCGGTCCTTCCTTCACCCCCCCCCCACCTCCGCACTAATTAATTATACTAAAACTCAGCTGGAGATCTGCTAGTTTTCTAATAAAAAAAATCAGTTTCGTCGTTCTCACTATACCTAACCCTTCTGTCTTTCTCTCTCTCTCCAAAACAGCTTTAAATAGCTTAGCTTTTTGCTGTCTCTCTTCATCAATACAGAAAAAGATGAAGGATCATCTTTGACTATTAAAATGGAAAGAGAGAGACTGATGAATGCACGAGTGATAGGCACCATATAAAAATAGGCTATGGACCAAATAAAAGAATTGATTATGCTTAAAAAAAATAAAAGTGTAAGTTTTTTTGTTTTTTTTTAATATAATCCAATTCCAAAACTGGGGAATATTTCAGCATATATTTTGAATATGAAAGATAACATATGTCAGAAAAGGACTTATATAAAAACGTTGATTAACTCAGATGTTTGACATATTAGCCTCTGTGTGTGTGTGTGTGTGTGTGTGTGTTTTTTGTTTTTTTTACATAGGCGTCACCACTTATCAAGGCCGATAGGCCACTCAAGGATAAGGGTTAAAGAGTGTAGAGTAGTCAAAAGGACAATATAGTAATCGATAGTAATGGAAGTTCGGTAAATTTGTTAACTTAAGTGGAACGGCTCATCAGAAACTTGTTCACGTTGGACTTGAAGACAACCATATTATAGACAGTTGGAAAGCAGGAAAATGGAAGACAATTCCACAGGCGTGCAGTTCTAAGAAAGAAGCTTTGATCATGGAATCTATGTTTAGATTTAGGCACAGATAAAGAGTGGGGAAAATTATTGATAATGTTTTCAGCTAGTCTAGTGTTTCTTGTGAAAGTTTGACGAGGGGGGGGACCATAGATTGAAGCTCAGTCGAACACTTTCCATGAAAATAACGATAAAGCAGAGACAAACTCGCAACATCTCTTCTGTGAGATAGAGGTTGCAGCGAAGAGAAAAGGACATCTACCACCAGGCCACGAAGTCTATTTTGAACCCTATCAAGGCAGGACAAGTCTTTTCTAGCAGCTCCTGCCCATATGTGGCAACAGTATTCCATCCTTGGACGTATCTGGCTCTTATATAGATAGAGGATTGCATCAGCAGTGAGATATCTACTGGATCGATAGAAGGATCCAACCATTTTTCCAGCGGCCTTGGCAACAGATTTGATGTACGTATTCCATTTAAAATCAGGAGTAAAGGTCAAGCCCAGAAGCCTGTCAAAACTTGAGACCTCCCCAAGACGAGAGCCATTCATTTTAATTGATGCCAGATGGGGATCAGAACGTTGATGATGATAGAAACTTGGTTTTAGATGCATTAAAAGTAACCAGCCACTCCTTTCTCCATTGTACAACGTGATCAAGATGTGTGTGTATTTATATATTTATTAGTGGGCTGGCAAGACCACAGGGGAGACAACCAAGCAAAAAGACCCTAAGCAAAAAACAGCGAAACTAAAGCTGGCTTGCCATGACACTATATATACAAACATAGGAAAATTTGGGCATATTTTATTGGTTTGAAAATATAGGTTCTTTTTACCAATTGTCATAAATTTTTAACCATAGACTACTAAAAAAAAAAAAAAAAAAAAAAAAAAAAGCCTGCAAATTTTTATGCAGTTTCGTTCCATAGAACCAATGATATGAGCATTTCAATATTCAATTTGGCTACAAGTAAATTATATAATTTACTTTTTATATATTAAAAGGTGTACCAATTAATTGGCAGGTAATCTGTAATCAGCCTAATCGGCCACTTTGCCAATTAATCGGTAATTCGCAAATTTGCCGATTAATTGCCCAATTACTTTTCTCTTTCCTATCAAATTTAAATCATTTCATCCCTGCCAAGTGACTCATCAGATAGCTTTGACATAGTTACATACTAATTTAACTTAACATTTAATCAAGTGTCTGGCCACTATTATGTTTTTTTGCCTTTATTAAATAAAATTACAAAATGCAAAGTACAATTTCCAATTCTTAAATGATTAGATGAGAAAAATGAAATTACAAACCAACTACAAAGTACAAATTGTAATTCTTTAAGTGAATAACTCTAAGCTGAAGTTCTGCACGAACTGCTGCTCTGCTATCATAGTCTTCTCATTATTTAAAGTTGAATACTTTTAAGTTGTAATGTAGAAACAGTTTCTCTATTCTCAGGACGCAGCCTCTTCCTCATAGGTTCATATACGTTTACCACATGTACTAAACAGTTGCTCACTTTCCACGGGTGAAGGTTCTTAAATATTTGGAAACCAGTTTACTCAGTGGTAAGGTCCCCTTCACCACTGAAATAGATCATCTCTTGTGAGTAGTTGTAAAGCTATGTAATGGTCAATTTCTTTTGTGCTCTTAACCATAAGAGATTTACTCCTTTTGAGTTTAGATTGTGGTTCTTGTATTTCTGTTGTACTTGCAGTTTCCAGGTTTAACTCAGCTTTTACCTGCTCTAAGTTTTGATTTGTTACTGTTGGCTTATTTGAAGCTAATTCATCAAATAGGTTTGAAAGAGATACAGTTTTACTTTTACTTTGATCTTGACTCAACAGAGCTTGACGAAGTGTATCCTGCTGATTCTGCTTTATCATCATCAGTAGAAAGTAGATGTAGAATCCAATTCTTAGTGTTTTCCATGTCATTCTTTTGACATTTAAATTTGAATCTTGGATCTAGGAAAGTAGACACACAAGTTTTTATCATTTAGATAGGGTGAAAATCATGTTTTCATTGATCCATTGAAATTGAACATATCAGCATTTTTAACGACTTCTAATGAAGTTGCAGTTGGAATTGTTTAAATTGTTCAACAGTGTTCCACTAAAGCCAGAAATATGAGAATTAGATTAGACAGCTTTAGAAAGAAATAACCTCCAAGCTAAAATTCTAGGTATTATCATATGATATGGTCGAAGTTCTGTGACTTGCTTTTTTTGGTGATTTCTTCAAATGGACTCAATAATTGCACAATTTTTTGAACAAGTTCCCATTGGTAAGTTCTTAAGGTAGGAATCTTCTAGTGTCACAAATTTTTGTATGAAAAAACTGAATGAATCTATTATTAAAAAAATTCCAATTTTTGCAAATCATTCTGCTTCACATATATTCTATGAAAAAGTCCTTTCTGATTAATGTTTAACAGTTAAAACATTCTGTTATTCTGAAAAACAACCAAGTTCATTTGCTTAGTTTAAAAGTGGTAAACATTAAGACTTTTTTCTGGGCATTCAACATAAAACGGAACAGTCCGCACAAACCAGAAATAAATCATTTGTAAACAATCACAGTGTTAACTTGATCAAAGCCAATACAAAAATAAAATGAAGATGTTAAAAAAAAAAAAAATTAAAAAAAACAAACAAAAAAAAACAATAGTACTTATGCAAAGAACTTTTTGGAAACCTATTTCTTAACATGTACAGGAGACGGTGTTTTTCTAACTAGTCTGTACTTTCACCTAACAATTTAGTAAACAATACAAAAAACAAGTGATTTGTGCCACAAGCTTTGAAAAAGGATGACTGAAGTTTTTTTCCCTGTATGTATTTGACTGGATAAGGAGTTGGGGGAACCACCTCAAATTGACAAATGCAATCTGTGCCAAGCAAAGAATTCAACAGAATCGCAAAGAAATACCAATTGTATAAAAAAAACTATTGTTGATAACATGCGGTTCTTACTTTTATTAAAATGAAATTGATGTTGAACATGTACGTTTACTTAATTACATCGCCATGATAAATAAAGTGAAAAACACTACATAAAATAACATTTTCTTGAGGACACTATTTCAGAAGTACATGGTATAGCATTCTACAATATGTATTGATTAGACATGCAATATTCCAGACCTGCATGTTTTAACAGTTTTTGTGAAATGTGTCATTTTGAAATCAGTATATGTTTATCACATTTGGTACCTTTTTTTATCACCAAAATTGAACATATTAGCATTTTTATTGACTTATGAAGTAAGTTGCAGCTGGAATTGTTTTTAAAAAAATAGGCATAATAATCATTATGTACAAAATTATATTGAATGTTCATATTTACTGTCATTTAATTCAGTTTTATTTGATGATAGTTTAAAAATTGTCCATCAGTGCAATTTTACTATTATAAATGATGCTCACTTTTCACACCTCAAAAATGAAGGCCAAAATTGAATTAGAAAGAATTGTACTTTTACTTCCTATTGTATTCTTATACTAGGAGTGATGAAAACATCTTTTGTGACATTTTTATTGTTTTTTGTCAAAGTTGCCAGGTTGTAATTTACACATGTTCGTGCTTCTTCACCCTCAGCAGGGTAGTGTATCCTGCTGATTCTGCTTCATTATCATCAGTGGAAAATAGATGTAGAATCCAATTCTAAATATATTTTCTATGCCAATCTTTTAAAATTAATATTTGAATCACGGGTCTAGGAAAGTTGATATACACAAGCATTTAGATAGGATAAAAATCTTGTTTCCATTGATAACCTGAATTGTTCAAGAGTGGTAAAAAGAATGTTCAAGAAAGTCAGAAATACTAGAATTAGATTGGACAGCTTTTGATAAAATTTACCTCACAGCTAAATTTGTATGTTATAATTGATATGGTTGATGTTCTGTGACTTGTTTCTTTGGTGATTTCTTCAAATGGACTAAGGAACTGGATATGCTTTCGAACAAGTCCATATTGGTAAGTTGTTATGGTAGGAATCTTAACACACATTACAAGAGTTTTTTGTCATTCTTATTTTATAGCATATAATATGTTGAATTCCACCATATGGTCGCATCTTGAACATGTTTGTTTTTCTAAATTAAGCTGATCCTGTATTTCAGTTAATTTACTAATTGCTAATAGAAAACGATTAAAGTGAGAGACTGTATTTCTGTTAGATGTAATGTTTGTCTTCACAGATTGAGTTACAATGTATGATAGTTATTGTAAATCACATTCCTTGACTCCAGCAACCATATTTGCTCTTCTAATAGAAAAAAAACCTGGACTGGATTCTTGGCAGCATTCGAACATTCTCCGCTCTAACACGTTCAGTCCGGTTCTCAAGAACTCGACTCAACTCCCGACCTCTTCACTGCCGGCCTTATATTCTCTCATTCATATGCAAATTAAGACGCGATCGAACCTGATGATTTGTCACCTTTTCGTGTCCCATCGGTCGGGTTTCAAGTTCGCACATGCCACTCTTAGCAGCCCACCTCTGTGACGTCAGTCACACTACAATTTTCCCTACACTCCCTACTAATCACATGATCACAAACTGGGTAGGAAAGTAGTATCCATCTTTGTTAGATACTCCTTAACAGAAGTGGTGCTACACGGCTAGACACAACTAGCCCACGATACACGGCTAGACACAACTAGCCCACGATACACGGCTAGACACAACTAGCCCACGATACACGGCTAGACACAACTAGCCCACGATACACGGCTAGACACAACTAGCCCACGATACACGGCTAGACACAACTAGCCCACGATACACGGCTAGACACAACTAGCCCACGATACACGGCTAGACACAACTAGCCCACGATACACGGCTAGACACAACTAGCCCACGATACACGGCTAGACACAACTAGCCCACGATACACGGCTAGACACAACTAGCCCACGATACACGGCTAGACACAACTAGCCCACGATACACGGCTAGACACAACTAGCCCACGATACACGGCTAGACACAACTAGCCCACGATACACGGCTAGACACAACTAGCCCACGATACACGGCTAGACACAACTAGCCCACGATACTCGGCTAGACACAGCTAGCTCTAGCATTACAAGCGTATGCTGTATTTTTGTGGACATCTGCAATATTACATACCTAATGTGCTTCAACAAGTCATATCTTTTTTATTTGTTGGTCAATTTTTAAAAGAATTATATTGATGCAAAGAGAATAAAATAAGCATTCCAATGATGTTAATTTATTTTTCTTTTATGCGTTCAATGTTTTTATGCTCCAAGTTAAAAATGAAAAAAACAGTAAAAAATGACAACAAAAAGGGAAACAGTGTTTTCAATGTTTACATTTTATATATTACGTTTGGAGACATGTGCGGGGTTAAATTTGATTGGATATGGCTGAAATTTTACAGGCTATATAAACATAGAAGTCCATTTCTACTGGTGTTTGATTTTTTTTTTTTAACGACCACAGGAAGCAAAGTTACAACTGAGCGAAGTTGATGAAGAATATTTCAAAAGTGATAAGATAAATCGACATATATCATCCATTTTCATATAGATAATAGTTTCAGAATTATTTTCATGTATAATATGTAAATATTTGATAATTATTGCGCAGAATTTTCTTTAAAATGTTATCTTTTATAGAAATCAAATGCACTTACAGAAAAACGGTCGCTAAGCGCATCATGTGCTGAGCTTATTAAAGTATTCTCTTAAAAATAGAAAACTGTCTTACTAGACTAGTCATTTTTTATTCGGTTTTAAAAAATTATTTTCAAGTTTTTCAAATTTGATTTCCGAACAATACTATTTTGTTGTTTTTAACGCTTTTAGTACACATGCACTAAAAGCGTTAAAAACAACAAAATGTACTAAGTACATGCGTTTAATTTCTTATTTGTACTTCAGGTAAAAGGTAGGTTCTCTTTACCGTGCTTAAAAGCTACTAATGCTCGAAAGTATCCGTACCTCTATAAGGCCACCATTCGCCCGTGTATGGAGTATTGTTGTCATATTTAGACTGGTGCATCTGCTACTGGTCTCTCACTCCTAGACAAGGTTCAAAAGAAAGTCGCAAACCTGATAGGTCCTGAACTGTCATCTAAGCTTCAGCCTCTGTCCCATCGACGAAATGTAGCATCCCTCTGCCTGTTCTACAAGTACTTTAACGATGAATGCTCTGATGAACTGCAAGCACTTGTACCCCCTCGACGTAAATACCCCCGACAAACCCGACAAGCAGCAAAATCCCACCCCTTCACAGTTGAGATCCCTAGATGTAAGAGAGCCTTTTACTCCAGTAGTTTCTTCCCCAGAACCACTGGACTTTGGAATTCCCTTCCGGGTTCCTGCATCCCCAACTGTACTGACATGCAGAAGTTCAAGTGTAACGTGATCCAACATCTTGCTGCCCAACTCCCCACATAGTACCCCTATAGTCTATGTCCCTGATAGTAGCCCCCTACATCAAAGTGGCAATGTGCCTTGTTTGGGGTGAAAATGTAATAAAAAAATAAATAAATAAATAAATAAATAAATAAAAAAATATATATATATATATGTATATATATGACAGATAAAAGGTATTTGTGCACTTATGCTATCATGTTGAAATAATAACATTATTTAGAAACCCATTCTTAACATGGGGAACGAAGGGTTTTTTTTTGTTAACTATTCTGTACTTTCACGTAATAATTAAATAAAAAAGATATTGTGAAACTTGAATTTATTTTTAACTCATTGTCAAGACCGTTTTTTCGAATCTGTAAAACATCCTCAGTTAAAAAAAAATGGGGTTATCTAAATAATAATAATAATTAGGCGGTTCCATAAAGAATTTCATTGTGATGCATTTTGTAAATTTTTACCTTGTTTCCACCTTAACATTTTTCTTTAAAATGACTACCTTTAAAGGTTTTCGGGTATGCTGAAAACGAATATCGCATTTAAATTTTCCGCATATTAAGCAATGTCATTTCCTACGTCATTGCTGGTGGGCATTTTGGAATAGCGCATTTGTGGATAGTTTTTTGGGGTTGCGCTTGCGCATACCAAGATGGCCACTAGCGATAACATAAGAAATGACATTGCTCAATATCCGGAAAACTACTTATTTGCAGAAAATTTAAATGCGATATTCATTTTCAGCATACCCTAAAACCTGTAGAAGTAATCATTTTAAATGTTAAGGTGGAAACAAGGTAAAAAATTACCGTTTTATTTCTTTGTTTACATAATTGAATTTTCAGTAAAACAACAGAATAGAAATGACAAAAATTACCATCAACTGGTGAATATATAGTTGTTGCTTATCAAGATTCCTGATATCCTGGTACTGTGAAAATTACATCAAGGATTCATGTAGAATACGATTTATGGCTGCATCTCAGAAAATAGGGGTATATTTTGGGCCAGATAGAGAGGATTTACAAAATTGAAAATTGGACTGATCCCAAAATGCATAAGTTCTGGTCGACTATGGGAATTTCCATCTTTTGCAGAAATCCAAAATCTATATGAAAAATTTTCTTTGATTTATTTCTGAGATTAATTCACATCTATTCAAATTTTTTTTTTCTTTGAAGGGAGTAGTAAATACTGGCCATGAATGCTCTTTCGGCATTCAATGACTACACCCAAGATTAAGCTCTCCGTTGGTGAGGAGGCAGGAAAATGCCTGCTCTCAATAAAGCTATATTTAAATACCACTATAATACTTAGTTTTGTTCATGAATAGACATCCACTGTATGATACCATGCGCCAGTTTTAAAAAAAATTGAAATTTGTACATCTGAATTTATAATTCATGACTTATGGTAAAGAGATACATCAGATTTGACTGCATAATCAGAAAGAGCACACAATTTTACATAAGACTGCCAAGTTACATGAGAATAGCTTGAAAAATAAATAAATGATGGTGAAATTACCGAATTTCTTGAAATGTTGAGGTCCGTAATTTAACCCACTTTTTTTAAAGAAACATGTCCACGGAAAAGCCTAAGTTTTGGCACTTAAAATTTTCGTAACTTTTGAACTACTGATGGTATTTGCATAATTCAAACGGTTTTAAGCATCTTTTAGATAGCTTTTTTCATACAAGTTGATAAAATAACAATTATCTAAAAAGAAAAAAAATCAACTTGTAATGCTACAGCAAGTGCTTGTAAGAAACTAGTAGGCAGTTATGGAAAGCATTTGGAGGCTGTTAGGCAGAACAGAAGATATACAACTAAATATTAGTAAATGTGTTAAATACTTTTGTACGTTGGTAATTTGATTTTTCATTAGTAAATATTTGTCACCTAAGTATATCTTCATTTCCATTTTATTTTTAGATACAACATATCTGTTCAAAGATTGAGTGTTAATTTCATTCAAATTAACTTGATATTTTTGAGAAATACGAAAAAAACAAAAACAATGTACCAAATACTTTTGCTACCCACTGTATATATATATATATATATATATATATATATATATATATATATATATATATATTGCAACACTCCAAGATTTTTTTTTTTTTTTTATACTTTTTAAAATCTTTTTATAAATAATAAAAAATAAAATAAAAAAATAAAAAATGAAGATTACAAAGGTAGGATTCACTGATGGAGTAAATCTGGTATTTTAGTGAGAGTGTCTAACAGAATAAGAATTGACAAACTGTATGACCATTGTCTCCCCCCACTTAACTCCACAAAATGATTCGAGCTTCACACCTAAGGCAAATGATGGATTTTGGTGACATTTGTTAAAAAATAACAAAAAATTTTTATAATTGTATTTCATTTTTTGGTGCTTATGTATTTTTGGTACCACGCTATTTTTAAATAGTTTTTCTCAGATTAAATTCAAGTTTAATCATATCTTCTTTTTTTTTTTTTTTTTATTAAATTCTTAAGTGGAAGTACAGAACAGTTACAAAACACCGTCCCCATGTTAAGAATGGCTTTCGAAATAACATTATTATTTCAGTGCGCTACCAAAAATACATAAGTATCCATTTTTTTATAATTTTTTTGTTTATATAAAATGGCAATGAATTTGAATGAGACATAGCTGATTTCATTATTATGTAGTAAATAAAACTGATCAGATTACTGCTTGTACCTTGACTCCGAATGGACAGTGAATGAAACCTACAAAAAGCCAAAGGATAACCAGCCTTTAACTGATTTAAAGAAAAATGAAGGTGGTTGTGGTTAACGACAGACTGATGACCTGAGTATCCCAGGTTCAAATCCAGCTTGTTCCACAAAAAAAATCACTTTCACTTAGGATGTTGGCAACCTTCATGTGGTCCCTTCTATAATCTCCGATGTTTTTTTAGAAAAAATTTTGAATAAAAAAAAAAATATCAGATAAACAAATGCCAACAAAAGAATCTTTGGATTCATACGATACGATGATGAGCTGGTTTAAAGTTTCACAGGTGAAAGGACCAAGAACTGCAAGTCTTCAACAGACACCAATTATTGCATTAGAGAACGACTAACACTGAAATTGAACACCAGCTTAATTAATAAACCGATCGAACAGGTGAAAAAGTCACCACTAGATTTTCCTTGGAGAGAGTACAAAAAAACCTCCAACACCATTTAGCAAATTCAAGTCAGTCATCACCGCAATGTTGAATCTCTGTACTTGTTTTACAAGTACTTTCACATTATTTGCTACGACAAACTTACTGCACTTGTAATCCCTCAACATAACCTCCATCCAGCAAACCTAACTGGCAACAAAATCCCACCTCTTCACAGTACAGATCTCCAGATACCAGAAAACTTTATACTCTAATAGCTTCTTTCCTTGGGCTGCTTTCCTTTGGAATTCCCACGTTCTGACTGTGCTGAAATCAAATGTAATGCAAACAAACAACTTGCTGCTCAACTCCCCACTTCGGATGCCTCTATAAATCTGACTCCTTATCACAATAGCAATATGCCTTGTTTGAGATGAATAAAAATTATTTTTGTTTTAAATATGCCTGCTTATATCGAGCTCAAACAAATCATTTGCATAAACAGATGCAGCTCACTTTGTCCTGCATGTTTGGGATAGCCACTATCTCCTTTCCACCACACGTACAGCACACGTATTTTGACTGGTATGGGTGGCCTTTATCAGTAAGTAATTCATTATTTGTGTCAGCTCCGCCGCACATTGTCAGTATCCATTACATCAATGTTCCCATCCTAAGTTGTTAAATGTAAAATGTGCTTACAGTTTTGAAGAACGGACATTTTGCACTCCACCTGAATGATTTTGTCACGCTATGCACGAGTGCTCATTAATGTAACAATAAACACTGAAATCCGTTCATTGAATCAAGTGAAAAAAATAAACATTATACAAATAATCAACTCCCATCACATTTAATTATAAATGGGCAAAAAAAATATCTATATTAATGAACTGTGCACGAAAAAAAAAAAAAATCTATGGGATTAAAGATAGTACAGATACATTAGGTATGTCAGAAACTTTGAAAAATATTGAATAATTCGACCCCCCCCCCCGTCTTTCCAAGCTTATAACTACTCGAAAAATGTAATTCAAACCCTAATTTTTTTTCTTCAATTAAAGGAGCAAGGACCAAGGTTTCATTTAAAAAAAAGCTTTTAAACTTCGGACTTTACAGGTAAATTTCTAAAAATCACTACTTTTTTGTTTTAAATTTGAATATATTATTTATTGATCTTTTATCTTCAATTTGTGATATAAAAAATGTGGGGGCGTGAATTTAAAGAAAAACCTGTCAAAAATATATTCGGTTTATTGGAAAGAGCATAAAATTTCACACTGACCTTGAAAATATCGTAAAAATAGAATCAATAGAAAAATTTTGATAGATTTTTAAATTTTAAAAATTGAAAAATACTGAACTCATAAAAGTCAATTAAATTTCATTACATAAAAAAAAATGTTTAAAAACAAAAATATATATATATATATATATATATATTTCTATTACTTTTTATACAACTTTAATAGTTTATTTTGGAAGTATAATCCATAAAGAAAATAAACAACCCACTTTTAAAAGAGAAATTACGAGTTTTTTATATTTTATTCGCAGTTTCGTGTTAGGGGTCTCAAAAATTCCTACAAAAATTCTGATACACCTACAGATATATACATCGACATGAACAATAGTTTGAAAAGAAATAATTGCAAATAGTTTTTTTGATATCGTTTCAAATTTTTAGTTCACCGACAAGAAAAAAAGCTGTGAATTTGTGTAAGCATTATAAACTTGATAGCTTTGAATCCTGTTAAAAAAATTGAACGTTACAAAATGTAAAAAAAAAAATATTTAAAAGAAACATGGAAAAAAAAGGACATAGATTTTCTCATTCAGTAATGGGAAATGCAAAGTCACCTTACTGGTCTAAAATAAGAGGTGTACATTCGTTCTGTTCACTTGCTGATAAAAATTAAAAATTCCATTTCAAACTAAAACATGACAGACCAATAAAAATGCCATCAAACTGAAACCTGACAGAGCCAATATTATCGGCTATAAATCATGTTCTGTACAGACATCAAACAGGGTACTCCTCTCAGGCTCTGACAATCATTTAAAAATTTTTGATAGGAAAGTCAAAGAAAATATGCTGATAGATGTAGATAAGAAAACCAGTTGGAAAAGAAAAAAAAAAAGTAATTTTTTTAATGGAAATCACTCTAGGCAAGACATGAAAACACTTTATGTAAGAAGCTAAAGAACATAGTACTTAAAGATTTAAAAAAAAAAAAAAAAAAATTTACTTAATTTCATCAAGTAGTTTTTTTTTTTTACAGTGAAAAAACAATTTGTTATGATACCGAAAAAAAGGTTTGCATTTTAGAAAGAAAAACAAGTATTAAAGATGGGGAGGGAGTGTTGACGCTTTAAACTGAGTTATCTCCCTGTGACGTGTTCAAAAAATGCAAAGATGGCTACCTTCAATGTGCTGTCATAAAAACGCGTTTTTTCCGCTGTAAAGAAAAAAAAAAAAAAAAAAAAAAAGAACTACTCGTTCAAATTAAGTGAAATTTTTTTTTTTTAGATCTTCAGTCCAAAATGGATACGTAGAATGTAACCTTTTTCTTTTTGATATTTTCATTTTTTAATGCCTTGATTAAACTGTACAAGTACCAAAATAAAACTAGCCCACAAGTGTTATATGGATAGATTCTGATCCAGAAAACAACAATTCTTCCCCCTTTGTCAGAAACATCAGATGATGATTAAATGAGGACTAAATTACAAAATAAGAGAATCAAGAGTTACAAAGCTGCCGATAGTAAACACAAGGTCAGTTTCCTATTCTCTTAGTTGCTTATTTTTATTGGTAAGTTAATTTGCATTTTTTTTTATTTTATTTATTTTTAAACGTTCTAGCCATAACATTTTTGATTAAAGTATTTGTAAAGTGTAAATCACTTACCCACCACCACCAAAATATTGTGATTAAATTGTTGGGAAATTAATTTGCATATTATTGTTTAGAATGAAAAAAAAAAAAAAGAAAACGCTACAATAATGAAAAAATGATTTCAAGTGAAACAAATGGTACCTACGTAATTATCAGGTCTCAAATAGTAACATATCAAAACATTACGAAAAACGATAACGTAGAAAAATAATTACTAATGAAAAAAGAAATTTATGAAATGAAGCGAAATCAGTTACATTTTCTTAAAAAAAAAAAAAAAAAAAAAAAAAAGAGAGAGAGCGAGATAAGTTGACAGGGGAGATAATTAAGTTCCGTTGCTTACGTCATGTAACTAAAAATTTCTGACAAATTTTTTTCCCTAAACTTTATGAAAACCTGTCTTTCATTAATAATTATTTTTCTACTTTATCGTTTTCCATAATTTTTGGGTATGTTACTATTTGTGACATGAAAATTACATAGGTATCATTAGTTTTACTTGAAATTCAATATTCAATCCGTTATTATAATATAGAAGCACTAAAGAAACTAAATAAAAAATACACTTTTCAAGGATGTTAGTGGCAAATGGCAAAAGTTTCCCAACTTTAGAACGCCAAGGTGTTCACTTATCATAATAGACGATATAATAATAATAATAATAATAATAATAATAATTATTATTATTATAATAATAAGTAGAATCTCAATGGGAGTGGGGAGACGAAGTGTGTTAATCTACAAAAACTTTTTTTCCATACTGAAAGTATTGCCTGATATGTTTTAAATGAGACAGGAAGACATTCATTGATGAAATTAAAGTATTCTGCACCTCCACACCCATGAATCGTTTAAAATATGGGGAAGGGTAAAAGAGAGGTGAAGCGCAAGACAAGACAAGACCATAACAGAGAAAGAGAGAGAAAGAAAGAAAAAACAGAAAAAAGACAAAGGAATATGAACTGAAAGAGAGAGAAAAAAACCAGAAAAGTCAAAATAATATAAAGCTAGAGAAAGAGAAAATTTTCTGAATTACCAAAAACGAATTCTACTAAAAAACTATAAAACTCACATTCCTGACGTTAAAAAAGGAAAATATTCTTGTGCTGACTAACCATGTTTAAAAGCAGTAAATGCCAAGTGCAAAGGGTTAATCAGTTTCTTATAAAATTAGAATAAAATTACCATATAAGTGGTAATATATTTTTTAAATTATTATATCATTAACATTTTGTGTAACGTGGTTGTTACATTTTAACATGGTTGTTACATTTTAACTTGATGTTGTGTACGAGAAACAAAGAAAAAGAAATTTGATACAAGTTTTTCTTTTGAAAGAAAAGGCATTTATTACCGGTCATTTCCACTCCAAGCCGTCTGACATATTTTCTAAGCCAGCGACAATATCATCAATTAACAGTTTCTTATTCTGCAGATATAACCAACAGTTCACAGTCGTCCAACAATCTTGCAAAAGTTCGAAAGAATATAAAAGGTAAAATGGGCACGCGCATTCGTGTATGTGCGCGAAAGGCTTTTTTTGTCTGCCTTCTCGCGTTGGTTACGTATATGGAGAACTTTCCTTATACTTCCTAGATTATAATATCTCCAATTTGCGAATGGATGTCATCTCTGTCTTATTTGATCGAGTTTTTAAAACATCCCTGGTTTTCAGTGTTTGTTTGTCTTTTTCGTATAAAAGTGAAACTGATTGAAACAAACACAAGCGCCTCCTGGCCTGGAAGGCCAGGACATCTTGAAGACAATTAGTTTTGATCAATGTGGGGGAAACCCTTCATATCAGACAATTGCTATTTATTTGGACACTGCCAAAGCCCCTCCCCCTTTCTGAAGGGAGCTGGTTTTCCCCCCACATTATAAATGACCTTGTGGAGAAGCAAATAAATACCACGACAGAAAGCGAAAAGCTTACCTGGCTGTCGGCCAGGTTTAAAAGCCACTTTCATTTCTGCGCAGACACCTATGATTCTTAACTTACTTACCAACTCAATTCACTGCTCTCTTTGATGTAACGGTTAGCGAGGATGACTAATTACCCTACGTTTTCGAGTTCGATCCCACCTTTCTCTCTCTCTCTTGATCTTTTTATTTTTTCCCATCTTTGTGCCAATATCCTCCACCCAGGAAAAAGTTTATTACCGACTCTTTTTTTCACATTCTTTTCCTCATTCACTGCATGGGTTAGAGTCTGCCTGCCTACTACCACTTTTTTTTGTTTTTGCTCAACACACACCTAACACCTGGGCAACGCCGGGCACCCATGCTAGTCTTTTATAAAAGGAATGACAGGTGAATTTATATAAATATGCCTGCTTGAATCTTGTCTTCAAAGATCGAGCGATTCTATCTTTTAAAAAAGGGATGACAGGTGAACGAACACGAACACACACACTAGCAGGCCGCCTGGTGTTTCCCAGTCATAAAATATGCATAAAATATTATATTTTGATTCATTCAGAAACTGTGACATGTGCATGAGAGTGTTATGTGTTTTTCTAAACAATTCACTTCTTGTAAGTAAAAGAAAAAAAAATACTCGTGCTGAGATCTAAACCAAAATCTAAAGATGATGAGTCAGGTACGATAACTATTAGGCCAGCTTAACACAATCTTTCAAAAGTGTTTTCAAACCTACTTATTCTTAACAAAAGGAATCTCACGTGAAACATTCATGCATGTTCATTCGTGAAACGGTTGATAAACAGATAAAAAATTGATAACCCCATCCCCACATACTAATTTTTCAATTTTGATCCCTTAGCAGCCCTTTTTCTGGATGAAAACTGATTAAAAAGTTTTTCAACATGTCTGAATATCAAATTTCAAGTATGCAGATCAAAAATTTGTTGAGTGTATAGGTTGAGAAGTGTCCTCACATGCACACATTCTCATTTAAGTCAGAATGTGCGTATGGGCATGACTCAGAGGCTAAAGAATGAGGGTGAAGAGTTGTATGTTTTGGTTTCAATTCTAGCTGATGGCTCTCAAGTAATATATATATATATATATATATATATATATATATATATATAGTTTTGATCTCACTGTTATATATAAGTTCAATATAATAATCGATATAAATTGCCCCTATAATAATAAATGCGTAATCTGCATGAATGAAAATATCATATTTAAAAGCATTTTACAACCAGGCAACGCCGGGTAACCTGCTAGTATTTATATAAAAGTTAGATTTATTTATATACTAGCTGTACCTGGCCACACGTTGCTGTGGTTTAATGGAAATGGGAAAAAAAAAACAATGCTGACGGTTACGGAAATGCCCCACCCACCCCTCTGAAATCGAGATGACACCTATTTTTTTTCTTTTATCACATTAATCTCATCAATTACAAACGTAGCACTCATGAGCTTAAAAAAAAAAAAAAGTTTTTTTAAATTATTTTTATGATTTTTATCACCGAGTCTGATGGGTTTTTTTGTTTTTTTTGGTAAATGTGACAACGGGAATACCCTGGCCCAATCACCCCAAAAACATACTTTGCACCCATCAAACTTAAAGACCAGACCGGAAACTCGAAATGAAATAAAACGTGAATTATTTATTTATTTATTTGTTTGTTTAACTATTATTATTTATTTTTTATTATTATTATTTTTATTTATTTTATTTTTTTTTTTTTGCTGCACTTTTCTTTAAGCACGCATTTACCAAAAAAGAATGATGTTCTGTTTCGTTATCCTTCTTACTGAGACAAAATTGTGATTTCTAGTTTTTTTTTCATGTGTACCTGCTCAAATTACTATTTCGGGCTCTCCTGGCCCTTTTGTTTCCCAATTTTTTGTCTGCTAAAACCACGTGATTACGCTATAGCGGAAATAAAATAAAGTGCCGCTTGTTATGGATTTAGTTGAATGCATTATTAAAAATCACTTTATTGGTACTCATGCACTTATGTTGCCAGGTTGGTAAGTGTTTTGTACCTATTCTGTACTTTCACCTAACAATTTAATAAACAAAAAAGATATTGTAAAACTTGAATTTGTATATAGGGATAATCATTTTATTATATATATTTTTGATGGCAGATTTGAATAACATAAAAATATTATATTTTCTCTTTCGGTTTATATTAGTCAGATAAAGGCCCGTTTGAATAAATTTACAATGATTTAAATTTGTAATTATAAAAAAAAAAAAAAATTTTATTTTCAGTTGCGTGCACTTATGTTACCGAACTGGAGGGTGTTTTGCAATCACTCTGTACTTTCACCTAACAATTTAATAAACAAAAAGATATTGTAAAACTAGAATTCAACTGGAAAATACTTTAAAAATAGCACACTAATATAAGTGCATACGCACCACTTCATTTGACATGTTTATCTTCCAAAGGACCGTTTGAATAAAATCACAACGATTTAAATTTAAAGTGTTGTGTAATCTATAATTATAAAAAGCGAAAATGTGTGTATGTATGTATGTTCGCTTTTTGTGTATGTCCGAGAAAGGCTTTTTTCCGATAAGCGATCGGTTGACTCACTTAAAACTTTTTATATCACGTCTAAATGATAATATCTACGAGTTAACAACGGGAGTCGCCTATCTACTTAATTTGCTCGACTTTGAAAAGATAAATATTCAACATTTTTCAAGCGCCACATGTGCATTAAGCTTTTTCGTATAATAAAAGCGAAACTAATTCTGGCGACATTTTTCTGAAAACGTCCGAAAGCAATCAGCTTTGACCAATGTGGAGTTTCTCCTTATATCAGACAATTGCTATTCAATTTGGACAATCCCCTTTTTATGGGGAGCTGGTTTTCCCTACAACATCTTGGGGGGGGGGATAAAATCCAAAAAAATCCGGTCCCGCAGTAAATAAAATACTGCCGCGCAGTCAAAGTTGACCTCATTAAGTACGGGCACCTGCCAAGTTTTAATACTTAAATAAATTCATAAATGTTTACGTTACTATTTCGTGGTGGCCCAGTGGTTACCGTCGCACGTTTTATTTTTCACATTTTAATTTCCAACTTCGACTAAAGTGTTCGGGTTAGATTCTTGATACTTGCCTACCAAAACTTTTTTTTTTTTAAATTTTACCCCCTCCCCCGACACAAATACCCGGGTGATTTACCTAAAACCACACACACACAGCTCCAAACACCCGGGCAACGCCGGGTACCCCCACTAGTTATTTATAAAAATAATTTCACTTTCAGTTGCGTTTGTGCTATATTTCTTCAATTTTAAATAATTTCACAATTATGAATGAATTCGAGTATACTTTAAATAAGTAGTATTTCGTCAGTTGCGCTCTATTTTATTTTACCGTAATAACATGAATATAATTTTAGCAGACGAAAATATGGGAGACAGAAGGGTCAGAAGAACCCTGTTTCGTTATATTTCTTATTGAAATGAAATATCATTGTTAATCAGTTTATTTTTTCCCATGTATACGGGAATATAATGCACCAAAAAGGAAATGAAATAAAAAAAAAAAAAAAGGAAAAACACAACACTGAAACAATAAATACAATAATAAGTTGGTTTTCGGGCCAAGGCTGAATGTGTAGTATCTGTTCTGATGCTGCACCTTCATAACGAATACATTTGTACAAAACACACACACAAACTCACACACGCATGCGGATGGCAAACACACACACTCAAGAAAAAAAAAGCAAACACACATGCACACACACGTGTATAAACACCAATACACGCGTGTCCAAGTTTATGTGGCTTAATTAGTTTTATAGTGCACACACACACACACACACGAACACAAAGACGCACTCAATCAAACAAAAACACACATGTGCATGTATGTATGTGTATAAGCACAAACACGTGTGCACAAGTTTTTTGCCGCCTATTAATTTAATGGCATACGCACACAAACACATGCACACAAGTAAATAAAAATGAACACACACGCACGTGTATAAACACAAACACACACATGCGTATGTTTATGCATCCTATTAGTTTGATGGCACACCCACACACACAGCAATGCTGCATTTTTTTTTTTTTAAATGTGTAAATACACGTGTAATACATTGTCGGTGTGTTTAATGACATAAGTAATAAGTCAGAAGGTTTCTCTTGTCTGTATATAATCTGAAGAGGCCATATTGAAAAATAAGTGAGCGTTTGGTTTTGAGGCTGATGCCGTTAATCTCAAATGTAGGAATGCTTAGAGTTCAACCAATCGTAATCCAGGGAATACGACAAAGAAGAACTCATTTGTGTAGATGAAAAATAGTAAGAGTATGCGATGTGTATGAATTCAGTAGCCAGTTAATGGCAGCATAGACACAAGAAAGTAGGAAAAAGTATAAATTCATGCGGTGAAGAATGGTGTCGTAAGAGGACTTATGGAATAGGGGAAAAAGTAGGAACTACTTTCTTTAAAGGTAATGGCGATAGTGATGATGTTGCTCCTAGGATGTAATGTACGATCTTATTATGAAGCCTAAATATGTCCGTAATGAAGTTGTAAGTTACAGAATGCAATGGCTCATAGTTTCGACATAACAGATTTGTATGTGGCATCTGTTGTTGCAAACCTACGGTATTTTGGTGCAGAGGAGAAAATCTGCACCACTTATTATATATAGGGATATTTCTGTGTATAAGTTTCATTCATAAACGAACTGATCATTATGAATTTTGGAGCACAGATGCTAGGTGTAAGGAATAGCAATGTGACTATATTTAGTTTAATTTAGTTTTATGCAAAGGGGTTAAAAGGTATGGAACACTATGTAAAAATTCAGATAATCACAATTTTTATGAAATTTAAACAACAGGTATTAGACATCAATTAATATTCTTCAAATTTCAATTTGTTTTGAACATTTAAAAGTTTTTTTTTAAGGGGCATAATATCTCATTTGAAAATTCAAATATTTCAGATCTACATTAAATTGGATTCATAGTTATTTAACACTAATGAAGCAAAATTTCCTAAATTTCAATTTATTCTTAAGCTCTCTTAAGCTTAAGCCTTACATTTTAACCATATTTTGGAATCCGAATCATAAGAAATCTCAACATAAAAACATTATATTTTGATTTTAATCTTCATAAGAGGACATAGAAGTGGTGGAAAAACTGAGATGTGTAAAACTAATTCCTCGTCCTAAAATGGGTATTCTTCTAACATATATGTACTTTAACATTGGGATGATTAATCAGAATCAGGAATCGGAAAATATCAAAACTTTTTGGGGTTTTGAAATTGGTATCGGAATTAAACATTTTTTTGCCCAATTTCTGATTCCAAAAATGATTAAAAAATTTTTTTTTGTTAACTTTCCGTTGTTGGTACCAAGGCTCTACAGACAAATTTATCTTTAGTTGACCTTTGACAACTAAATATTTTCGTTTACTAGCCAAATAGAAAAGTTACTAACATGATTTTTAGAATACGATATCTTTGTTCTGTGATGAGTATGTACATCATAAAGATTTTTCTGTGTTTTTTTTTTAATAAGTCTAATTCTAAATATACAACTTGAAAGTATAAACATTCTTATTTCTTTAGATATTCTTTAAAACAGCCTTCATTTAAAAAAAAGTACACTTGTGCCCGATATTATTCATACCCCACCTTGAAAATTGAGTTTATTAGGTGTAACTTTGTAAGAATTTATTGTTTACGTCCATATTGATACATATTCTTAATAAACCTCTTCTGATCATTTTCGTCATTTTAAAATCTCGGGATACTTGTAATAAAAGAAATATACAGCTATTTATAAAATCTGCAATGTTCAAAAATAATCATACCCCCTTATTTTTTCAGTATTAATAGAGTTTCTGACTGTTTGTTTCCTGTTTGATTTTTATTTTGAATGCTTTTATACAACCTTTGATTAATTTCATTTCGTTTTTTGCATTTTTCAGAAATTAAAATGATATCAACTGAAAACCAATAAAAGAATAAAAATTATTAGAATGGGGAAGAAAAAAGAGCTTAGTAATAATCTTAGGACTAAAATTGTGAATTCACATAAGGATGGTTTAGGTTACAAGTCAATTTCCAAGAAATTTGAGGTCCCTATAGCAACAGTACAGAGCATCATCAAAAAATTCCTGAGCCACCACACAACAAACAACTTGATTGGTAGAGGAAGGAAAAGGAAACTGTCTGCTAGAGCCACTAGGAATATTGTAAGAAGTGTTAATGCAAATCCAACCACCACTACTAAGGACATTTTAGAAAATCTGGAGTCTTCTGGCATAAAAATATCAAGGCAAACACTGCAAAGGACTCTGCATGAAAATGGTCTGAAAGGAAGAAGACCAAGAAGGACTCCATTGCACACCGGAAAACACCTTGCAGCACGTCTAAAGTTTGCTAGGACCCATGTGAATTCTCCAGAGTCCGTTTTCTCAAGTATTTTGTGGACTGACGAAACAAAAATTGAATTGTTTCGCCATATGGATGCTTCTTACGTTTGGAGGAAGAAAGGAGAAGCTTACAACCCAAAAAACACCATATCCACGGTGAAACATGGTGGTGGTAGCCTAATGTTTTGGGGCTCCTTTTCGGCTAGTGGTCCAGGTAGTTTGGTCAAGATAGATGGAACCATGAAGAAGGAGCAATATTTGGAGATACTCCAGAAAAACATTAGACAGGATGCGGAGAAGCTCCATTTAGGACCAAACTGGGTCCTTCAACAGGATAATGATCCAAAACATACTGCCAAAATAATCAAGAAATGGTTTGAGGATAATCAAATTAATGTTTTGGAATGGCCTAGCCAGAGTCCCGACCTGAACCCTATCGAAAACCTCTGGCACATATTGAAAACTGAGGTTAAAAAGCGGAAACCTAGAAATTTGAGCGATTTTGAGAACTACTGCATTGAAGAATGGTCAAAAATCAGTGTTGATGCTTGTAAAAACCTTGTTGATAAATATCCAAAACGGTTACAGGCAGTTATTAAGAATAAAGGGCATGCTATTGACTATTAGTAAGAGAGGTATGAATAATTTTGAACTAGTGCCATTATTGTTTTTCTTTGTATAATGTTTCAAACTTGCATAATTTATTTATTTATTGAGTTTAAATTAAATGCCTATGCTTGATTTATTGTCTGAAATCCCTTTAATATTGTCTACCTTCTGGTTTGAGCAATATTCTTATAGAAATCTCAAAGATCCGAGGGGTATGAATAATATCGGGCACAAGTGTATATGGTTCTCTTAAACTTTTGTTTAAATAATTTAACTTTATTCGTTTTACAAAAAAAAAAAGTTGAAAAGATATTTTTCATTCAGTAGTAAACCTTGGAAGATTGTCAGTGAAACAAATACAATCACCAAAAGATAAGCGTTTCATTATTTTTAGTCATCTATAAATATAAAAGCGAAAATGTATGTATGTATGTATGTACGCTTTTCCTCGATGTCCACAAAAGGCTTCTTTCAGAGAACCGCTCGCTCGCTTCACAACTTCTTAAAACTTTTTATATCATCTATAAATTGTAACATCTCGCAGTTAACCACGGGCTCGCCTGTCTATTTAATTTTATTGACTTTCAAACGTTAATTATTCCACATTTCCCGCATCGGCACGCGTTACATTCGGTTTTCGGTATGAAAAAAAGCGAAACTCGACTTTAATCACAGGCCCAGAGCCAGTGGTCTCTAGAGAGCTAAGTAACGTTTGGTCAATGTCGACTTCGTCATATCAGACGGGGGAGCGGGTTTTTAAAAACAAACAAACCAATTTATTGATCTCATTAAAAACTGTCCCACATAAAATGCTAACTGCTGAATAGCTATCGCCGTCACGTCAATCAAAAACACGCACCTGTTTTTTTTTTTTTTCACACTTTATTATTTTCCAACTGCGCGTCGTCAAGGCTTTTTTTTCATGGGCACCTGTTTTTTTTCACACACCTACAAACACCCGGGCAACACCGGGTACCTCTCGCTAGTCACTTTGAAAAATCACTCTTAAATGCGACTGTTTCACTGACAATGTAGAGTCCTGGTTACTAATGATTAAATGATAACTATTTATAGATTCTAAAATACCAATAAAATTAAAGCTATACAGCATAATAACATCAACAAAATATGATGTAAATTTATTTTACTTGTGTAAAAAAATAAAATGTGAGCTTTTGTCCAACCCTTCATGATTGACAAACCCGACAAAAGCTCAGCAAAAAGTGTAAAAACAAATAACTTAAAACAATTTAAGTCTTGGTTGAATGATAAATACTCCCACCACCACCACTTTATAACTTTCCAAAGTTTACAAAGTAAAAAAAACCTGCAAAGTGTTTGTGCTTTGTTGTTTTCAATAGTTCAACTGGAAGCAAAAGAAGCTACTGTAAACCTAAATGTGTGTTCTCTTTGATATTTGCTTATTCTGGAATGTCTGAAGCTTAATTGATCCCAGATTTTATTTCTATAGTTTTCCAAATAACCTTTTTTTTTCTTTCTTTTTTGTTCCCTGACAAAAAGGAGGGTGGACCTGTAAATTCACCCTTGTCTGTCTGCACTTTTGTTAATAACTATGTCTTGCAATTTTTTGAAATTTTGCGCAAACATTAAACATGATATGAGTAAAAAAGTAACAATGGATTTTCCGGGAAAACTCTCCAATTGCGACCCCCCCCCCCCGGGATGCCTTTCTAGTTAAAATGGTTAAAATTGACACTTTTGTGCTTATTAAAAAAATTTGATGCCTTGGATTTTTTATAAAACTTTCTGAAAAGTTGTAACTAACTGATTTCTATATAATTTTGTTTGTCTATACTTCGCAATAACTCTTGGGTGTTCCCCGAAGGCTCTTTTAGGGTTAATATAAACACTCCATTTTTGGGACTATTTTACCATATTTGTCCAAAATTTTTTGTGTATGTCTATTCAGCAGTTTTGCATGGTGCTGAACATAAATATGTTAAGGCCTTGTGGAATTTTTGGGGCTATATGGGGAGGTGGGAATGATGTACTTGGTCATTTCTTTTTTTTGTATGGTGCAGAACTCAAATTTACATATGTTAAGGCCTATATTATAGTGTTACCAGGGAGAGTATCTTCATTTATCTGTGTCATGAAGATGTTTCTAGAGAGGCTATTACGTCCTGGACATGGCAACTGGCTCCCCAGGTATAAACACAATAAACTTAAAGGCAAACTACATCTGCTAGTGGGTCTTCTCTTCGAGTTCTCTGTTGGTATCATTACTGGCAAGACCATTATGCTGGAATTGAACATTGTAGTAAATGAGCGACAGATACATGCTTAGTAGACTTAGGCCTGCCAAGTTTCAATTTTGACCCCCTTAGCAGCTATTTTTACCGGCTAAAAACCAAATCGAATTTGTTCCACAGGTCTGTATCCCTTATATATCCAGTTTTAAGTCTATAGACCAAAAATTGACAGAGTAGTTTGATAGAGACCGTTTCACACATTGACAAAGTTTATATATTTATAGATTACAGGAAAAAAAATATTTAAAAATCTGTTTCCCTGATTTAATTGTTGGAAATTATTAATGGAACCACAACGGCCTAACATTAGTAACCAATTATGGCAAAACTATTTGACCAACCAAATTCTAACATATTACATGAAAAGGCATTATTTTCTCGATTTTTAAAGACAAATTTTAAAACTTATTAGTAACCCTAGCTCAGTAACGATTAAGTTAGCTAGTGTGAATTTTGGAAAGGATCACATTTAGTGCATGCCATGATAACCTTAATCTGCAAACAGAATCATTCCCAAAGACAGGTAATATAAAGTTGAAAGTTGAGACAGGGGCAGGGGAGAGAAAACTAAGGTTTTCAGATCAGTTTCTCCATGGAAGCCGTATAAATGAAACATGACAATAATGTAGAAAACTGATAATCTCAATGTCTTTGTCTGTGTGCATCACTTATGTCTGTTAAATCATGAAATTTAGAAGTAAATAAATAGGCAAGATAAGATTAGTTTCTCTCTTCCGGGTCCATTCTCTTCAAATAAAAACCTTGAAGAAAACTCAGCGGAACATCTCGTGTCCTCTTTCATGAAAAGAAGCTTATTTCTATAGCAACCACTAGACGAGTAAATTTAAGAAGAGACTACAAAAATGAGTTACTGTATGAACCTCCTATAGATATAAAGATATTTTGTTATTGAAAATGTTAAGATTTGATCAAATGTCAATAACTGTGTTTTGGAATAGAATGAAATGTGCACCTACCATAAATACACAGTGAACTTTTTTTTTTTTTTTTTTTTTGACACAGAGATCACCACTTATCAAGGCCCGGAAGCCACTCAGGGATAAGGGTTATTGCAAGTACATTACGTTAGTGAGGAGATTTGATGAAGTGTTTACTTAAGGGGGCGGTTCATTAGGAATTTGTTAACATTAGACTTGAAGACATCCAAGTTGTAGTCCGGAGGGAAGCAGGCAGACGGAACAGAGTTCCACAGGCGTGCAGTTCTAAGAAAGAAGCTTTGTTCATGAAATCCGCGTTTTGATTTGAACTATATATTAAAAAAAAAAAAAAAAAAAAAAAAAAAAAAAATCGAAATAAAAAGAAAAAGGTGGTTTTAAAATATTCATAATTGTTTTTCATCTCAACGAAAGAAGTTATAAAAACAAAATATAAATAATATTGCTTGACTTATAGATAAATCAATTTCCTTTTGGTCGATCTATGGTTTGACAGGATTTTATGGGCGCTTTTCTGATGGACCTTCCCAGGAATGCTGTCTGAATGACATTTTACAAGCAGTGAGTATTACTACTATAAATCTGGCTCCTATCACAGTAGCTCTTTACTCATCAATGGCAATATGCCTTGTTTAGAGAGAATACGAGTTTAAAAAATTCCTATTAATTATTTGACCAATCAAATCTAAAATGTGTGTGTGTATGTGTATGTGTGTGTGTGTATATATAGTTTTGTTCCTCACCAACGTCTATCTCATCTCGAAAAAGTTCAAGAAATCAAACTTGAAAGCAATCAATAGCATAGTGCAATATTAAAGTCTAAAATAGAGACAACATAAGATCAGTAAAAGCGTTGAGCTTCTTTTACAAGGGTCTTAGAATGATAAACAGAGGAACTGAAGATGTGGTTGGTTGGTTGTTTTTGTTTTACGGCATATCAATCCTTTTCGGGTTATTTAATGCCGAATCCAAAAATTTTGAAGAAAAAGTTTTTAATAGAATATATTTGTTGTTTTCAAGTCGGTTTCTATTTAACCCATAGTTGGAAGCCTAACAGGTACTACCACTCCGGGTCAGAGTGGACCTGGGAGCAATGGTAATTAAAGGGTGGCTCCACACTCCCCAAAGCCCGCAAGCTGGGGCCTCACCACTGGATATAGTTTAAGGTCATATCCAGGACCCCCATTGAGGGACTTTTACCCTCTGCAGGGGGGCAGTCGGTGTATTCTAATGCTCCACCAACAGGACCTGAAGATGTGGAAGATTTGCGCGAATGCACCAGTCCACAATTCCATCCTTTTCACAGACTATTTGACAAAAATAGGCATCAAGACAGTTCTCACCTTTCCTATGGTCCCTGTGACTTTTGTTTATTCCGTAAGTTTAGGGAAAACCTTGGAAGCTGAGACAATTGAGGAGATGAACGAGGATGTGATGAGGGTCATTGACATGCTCACTCAAGAGAACTTTCATGGGGGCTTCCAGAAGTTGTTTGAACGGTAAAAGTATTTTTTTTTTTTTTTTTTTTTTTTTTTTTTTACATAGGCATCACCACATTATCAAGGCCAAGAGGCCACTCAAGGATAAGGGTTAAAGAGTGTACAGTAGAAATTGGACATTATAGTAATCATTAGTAATGAAAATTTGGTAAAGTTGATAACTTATATGGAACGGCTCATCAAGAACTTATTTACGTTAGACTTGAAGACAACCATATTGTAGTCAGCCGGAAAGCAGGAAAACGGAAGACAATTCCACAGGCGTGCAGTTCTAAGAAAAAAAGCTTTGTTCATGGAATCTACGTTTAGGTTTAGGCACAGATAAAGAGTGGGGGGAATTATTGATAGTGTTTACAGCTAGACGAGTGTTTCTTGTGAAAGTTTGGCGAGGGGGGACCATAGATTGAAGCTCAGTCGAACACTTTCCATGAAAATAACGATACATCAGAGACAAACTCGCAACATCTCTTCTGTGAGATAAAGGTTGCAAGGAAGAGAAAAGGACATCTCCTACGAGGCTACGAAGTCTATTTTGAACTCTATCAAGGTAGGCCAAAGGAGATTATCTCGATGGGAACTAGAGTTTCATGTGTATACTATCAATAAAAGTGCACATACAAAAATTCTGTAAACTCATTGAAGGCACCTCGTAAGAGATAGTGATGAATGCCAGGATTTTTTTAAAAACAGATTTTTATTATTAGATTTTTCTCCTTAACTATTTTTTAAAATTGATTAACAAGTTTTTTCCTTTTAAATTTTGCAGATCACAATTATTAGTAGTTATGCGCACATATTCAATGTTGTATAAGAAAGTGATACTGGTCTATTTTTTTAAGTTTGTCATAGAGAACATTAAATCCAACAAACATATTTGATTTTGACTAGCCATTTACTGTTTTTATCCTTTTACTATATGCTGCATGAGAAATACATTTTGTTTCTATTGCTTGCCAAAAGAATTTATTCAGGCTTGGAAGATCATTAAAATGGAGATATTTTTTCAATAATTACTTGAACTGAGCCAGCATTATTTACTAAAATTGCTTGCATATATTAATAGTACTAAAAATTTTACTTTGATGAAATATTACAAACTACTTCTTTATATATAAATCTAACTTTTCTTTTCATTAACATTAAACCAAATTTACTATTTATTATCTTTTTCATAACAATTGACAAAACACTTTGAATATGATGACATTTAAACTACTGACACTTTTCGAATTGATATTAATCAAATTAATAAGAATTCATTTCCCTACATAAATAAGTACATATTGCTTTTATCATTTTCATTTTTTACCAACAAAATACTATCAGTGATTTTTTTCAAAAATTAAGAAATAAACAGGTTATTGTTTTTACATTTGATTACTTACTTAAAATAAGTTGCTTTGAAACATTTAATATGTTATTCCTTTTACAATTATTTACATTTGGAATGAAAAAAAAAAAATGATTCCCTCAAGACAAAGCTATTCTGTAAATATTCCATGTGTCAAATTTTTTCTGCTTCTTATAAAAAAAATAAAAAAGGTAGAACATCAAAAACTGTACACTCAGAAATGTCACTATCATAATATCAGACGCATACACTATCATAATATCAGACGCATACACTGTCATAATATCAGATACATACACTATTATAATATCAGACACATACACTATTATAATATCAGATGCATACACTATCATAATATCAGACACATACACTATCATAATATCAGACACATACACTATTATAATATCAGACACATACACTATTATAATATCAGACACATACACTATTATAATATCAGATACATACACTATTATAATATCAGATACATACACTATTATAATATCAGACGCATACACTATTATAATATCAGATGCATACACTATCATAATATCAGACACATACACTATCATAATATCAGACACATACACTATCATAATATCAGACACATACACTATTATAATATCAGACGCATACACTATTATAATATCAGATGCATACACTAT